>NW_011948424.1:1608082-1610951 GCF_000503995.2 Ceratosolen solmsi marchali | reverse complement strand
CTTAAGTATTACCACTCTTATAGCAGATTGTCACCCTCTCTCTCTCTCTCTCTCTCTCTCTCTCTCTCTCTCTCTTTCTCTCTCTCATTTTTACTTTTCATTTAAATTTCTCTTATTTATTTATCCATGTATTTTTCTTTACCTCCCTAAAAGACAAAAGGCTGTCTATGGAGAAAAATCGCTAATTAAAAGGGATGAATCTGTCCTGCAGCTATTTTCATTAACACAGGCCTTAACAGCTTATTCCATTGTAACGAAGAGGTTTTTTTAATAACGCGTAAAATTAATCTGCGATGCTCCGGGGACGCGAAGACGGTAAAAGTAATTAAACCAGTGCCGATTAGTATCGGTCGACGATAATCAGTCGAGCACTTGCTTGGATTTTCCATCGATTCACCCAATTTCATATTACCAACCCACTCAATCGTTGACCGCCCAGACATCCGAGATCCGATAAAAGTCAGCAAATGCCGAGAGACATAGGATAATTCGACTGGCGCGTGTCGGGCCCAAGGTCCAACAGGAGCACATATGTGACGAGCCCCGCTAAGGAGCGTTACAAGCTACTGGCTCCTTGGCTCGACCAGCCGACACTCCAGGCTCCCGGGCGAGATGGCGCGGGAACGAGCGGACGTTGATTAACATTCTGCCTAATTACAATTGAAACAGCGCTCGGGCTTATTGGACTGCCACTAGTCCCCGAAGAAGGATCGCTTGCGCGGCAACGCGTGTCTCCTCCTCACTCACGGCCCCGTGGCTTTCAGCCCACGCGCGACGTCCTTCCGGCTGGCTCTCCTCCATCTCTTGCCCCCACCCCACGCGCATTCGCCTAGCCGCTCTTTATTTATCTTCGTCGGCGCGACTGTATTAATCAGAAAGCAGATGGGGCTGCGGAGCTTTAGCTTTTTTTACAAATCGTGCGCTCATCGCCCACCAGCTGCGCTCGCACGAGCTTTTCCTTCTCTTCGCCCACCCCCTCTCCCATCTACCGCAACAATACGCGACACACCACCACTACCAACGACCTTATTACGAACGGCATCCACCTCTCCCGCCGCCGGTCGATCATCTCATCGGTGCCGAGCGGGCGTTCGCTGCTGATGATAGTACACCGTCCGCCAACGTCGCAACGTTCCCGAGTCGTCGCCTCACACTGATAAGCATTTTTAAGAGCGAATCGCGCGATTGGCGTGATTCATTGGGCGTTGCTCTTGGGCACCTGCTGTTAATGCAATGCCGTGTTATGCGTGAAAGCATTTATTCTCTTCGCTCTTGGCTGCTAGCTGCTCTCTCTCTCTCTCTCTCTCTCTCTCTCTCTCTCTCTCTCCCTTTCTTAAAATTGCCGGCCGCGCTACGCCGAAATCCCTATTGTTAGGCGAACAATGGTTGATTTACGCTCTCAATTATTATTTTGATGACGGAAATCAATAGATGAAAATACTCGGACAGTGGTCATTTTCAATGGGAAAATTTTGTAATTAGCGATGCTATTGGCGTTCTGGCCATATAATTCATTATAAATGCTACTGCAAATCGGATCATTTGTAAAGCAACTTTCAAATTAGCAAAACCTCTCGTTGAATAATGTTTTAGGAATGAGCAATGCCTAACCTCCGAATCATATTACACGAACTTCTTAGTTTTGTTGCTTCTTTTTTTGTTTTTTTGTTTTTTTTTTGTCTTTTTTTTTTTTTTTTTGTTTTACCTCGACTGTCAATAATAAGAATAAGACTAATATGTTTATAAGAAGAACCAGTAGTAGGGAATAAATTACGCGGCATCGCGAGGCTGATTTTATTAAAGAGTTTCAGCGATACTTTCTTTTTTTTTTTATATGCCTATTTCGCTGAATATTGATAATGAACTCATTATATCGAGGCAAGTATGAATGATTTTTACGCTGAAAAATAATTGGTCTGGCACGTTGGTATTAAGTGAATTCAGAATTGCCAAAATGATAAACAATTTGCAAAAATCAGCTGTGTAATTAATTAAATTGGAAATACTTTTTTTTTTATGTTTTATACAAATGAACTCCACGTCATTAATATGGAAATATATCTAAAAATAAAAATAAAATTCATTAAGCCAAATATCAATCACCAAGTTATCGATCAAACGTGATGAGCAAAAAAAAAAAAAAAAGAAAAAAAAGAGAAAAAAAAAAAGAAGAAAAGAAAAACCTCGAATAGAATGATAATAACATTGTTCAATATTTGCCTAAAATTATAATCAAATTTATGTGGACAGTGAAATGATTGCGGTAAATTCATTCTCTACTCACACCAATGAAATAAATAAGTAATTAATTGTCAATGGCAATATTGGATAGTAAGTTATTTGAGTAAGGAACAATAATTAAATATTGTAACTGGATGGTAAGGAAAATAAATTGTATTGTGATGTAATGGGCAGTGCAAAGAATATGCCGACAAGAAATTTTGTGCCTATAATCCATGAAATTGGCCAATTGTCGTTATTAATTCTTTAACATAATTATCTCGCAGCATGAATCATAATTGCATTTTCCTCACCCACTCTCTTCTTAACCGAATGAGAAAGCAATACTTTTAATTATAAGTCATTTGACGCTTTGGTCTATGCTATTCGTTCTTTTTATTTTCACAATGAGGCAGTCGCTCCTGCCAGTTCTTCCTTAACTTTATTGCTACTTATGAATAAAATATTGCCGCCAAATTCACCTGTCCTTTGAAAATTCAACAATATTATCTCTTGTCTTTTACAGCTTGTGATAAAATTGTCAAAAACGTAACAATATTATAGTAATACTAATAATAATAATAATAATAACAATAACAATAACAATAACAATAATAATAATAATAATAATAATAATAATAATATAATA
>NW_011948424.1:1600238-1608049 GCF_000503995.2 Ceratosolen solmsi marchali | reverse complement strand
AATAATAATAATAATAATAACAATAACAATAATAATAATAATAATAATAATAATAATAATAATAATGTTTTTGAAGATTGAGTTAGTTATTTAGCTTTAGAAAATTGTCAAGTACAAATTGTACTGGAGATTGGTTGATTACAATCTTCGTACACTTAACTATATCACTTGGCCGTCAAAGGCTTCTAATATTTTCTCAAATGTGTCGCTTGCATACTTATGGTGGTATCCTTAAGATATTTATTGGTATTATTTGCCACTGTGCATCGTAATCGCGAAATCTCCAATGTACAAATAGAGAAAAAACTACAATGGGCTTTAGCTGCAATGACTATTTTACAAAAAGAAGATTAATTTGACGTTTGGTATACGAAAGCGGAGGGAAAAAGCTCGTAGTATAAATCTTTCGTCATTTATCATGAGCATTTGAAAAAGCGTTAATTACTTAATTTTATGCGTATACAGCCTATATAGGCCCTTTTCATTTCTATACAAAATAAAAAGCTAATGACTCAGCTACGCGAGCCTACCTCCCATTCATAATGAATCCAATCAATACTAATTTCGTAAATTTATTTCATTTTTACAAGGGGCCTTGCGTTAATGGGAAAAAAATTTTAATTTGTATATTCATTGCATAATGTAATGTCGATGAGAATTCGCTGGGACAAGAAAGATCCAATATAATCTACATAAGATTCCGAGGCGCAGCAAAAAGATGCGCGTCCCCGTCGTTGCATATCGGGGCTGCGCGCGAGCCACTTTCGTTGGCTTTTCGTGAGCTTTCCGATGCGGCCAGCGCGGCTTCTTACGCTCCCGTCCCCGTAAAAACGCCCATCCAGTCCGAGAAGTCGTTATGCAGCCGCTGACAATTCGCTGCGTGACGCTCGGATCGATATCGATTGATTTATCTCGGCCGATTTTCTTCGACTCGCTCGCGATGACTGGACTCGGAAGAGGCGAGCTCGGCCACTTCTGCGCCTCTCCCTACCTCCCATTCTTTCCCGTTTTTCAGCTCCTCGTTCGAGAGCGACGGAGATCGGAGAGGGGCGAAAGGGGCCCCTAATGACATTGGCTTCGTGCCCGTGATGCTCCTCTTCGCTGATTAAAAATGGCATAATGAAAGAAGACGCAAGGAACGGACAATGACCGCCGCGGGGCGCGACGCGGTCAGTTCACGCGGAGCGAAAAGTAAGATAGACTGAAAAGGAGGAACGGGGAAGGAGAGAGACGGACGGCTGAGGCGAGGCATAGTGGTTGAAAGGGGCCCGGGTGGCAGCAGGGGCGGGGTAAGGGATTGATGGGGCGGAGGGATAGGGGAGGAGAACGAACGGAGAGAAAGAAAGACGCACCGACGGACCGAGAGTTTAGTTATTCGGGCGATCAATCACCGCTTCTACAAGAAGCGCATAACCCACCTACCGAAAACGGCCAAGAGATGCGCCAAACGCAGGCGAACGAGTGGGATAGAGTAAGGGATACAACGACAGGGACTTGAAAGGTGGAAGGAGTGAATTAAAGGGCGAGAAAAAATCTGACGTCGTGAAAGAAATTAGCGGAGGAAACTTCAAATAGAGAATATAATGGATGGATGTGTGCAACAGAGTACGAAAGAAATTCCCTTAAGATGATGTAACGCTGACTGTTTCACTGACTTTTTAATTTATATAAATAATTTGCTGAGAATTAACGTATTGAAAGTTTCAAGAGGCCATAATGAGAATTCCATAGTTAAACATAAATTTCACGATTCCTTAGCCATACGCCTCATGTAAATTTCCATTGCAATGTATATTGGCCGTGCGGATATTTAACGTAATTTTATCAATTAGATATTGATGATTGATGGGGTATACACGAGGTGGCGTCAGTGCAGTTAACGGAGTAAAGGTTCATCCTCCAAATCCTTCCTCGTACAATAAACTCCACTTTCATTATTCAAAAAGAGTCGCTTACAAATTCAGTCGTTCGACCGAGTTATCATGTATTCCACGCTAATTCAATATTCTTGATGCATCAAGTATATCATGATGCAGAAAAAGCCTAATCAAATGAAAATGATGTGATAAAGTGTCGTGTGTCTAATTATTAAAGAGAGGCGATCGTTTCGTAACGTGTCCTGCAGAAATATCAGAATTTAGCCGAAAGTAATGTATAATTTGTCGGGCAATTTCATAAATTGATAACATTTAATGAGAGCGGAGGCTCTCTATTTACGAAATAGAGTTGAAAATGGCGCGGCACTGGTGTAATACATCCCGTCCTCGTTTATCGTCGTATCGTCTCTATTCCCCGGATAAAAATCTTATTCTAATAATGCGAGGGCGGAGAATAATCGCACGAGTTTTGGAGAGGGCAGTGCTCGTAACGGCGCAGAGACGACATAAAGGACGAATAATGCACGTCCAGGAAAACGTTTTCTTTGTCCAATAAGCGCAAAATTACAGCCCGACGGAAGACAGGAGAAATACGTTGGCGCATGAAAGTATCCAAAGAGCAAAGTACACTCGAGGACCAGAGGACGATACAGTTCTCGTCATTTTTTTTTTCTTCATTTGTTTTGTTTTGTTTTGTTTTTTTTTTTTTTTTTCTATTTTTTTTTTTTTTTTTTTTTTTTTTTTTTTTTTTTTTTTTTTTTTTTTTTTTGGTAATTGGTAGCACTGACGCCTTGATGTCAAGGGTCTCGGTGACCGCGTACTCACGCATACTATCCGTCTCCTCTCGTTGTTCGAGCGGCGCAACGGAAGCTCATGCGCGAAAAGTCACTCGCTTTGATAGTTCGAGGGTGAGATTTGACGATTGAGGGAGTTTATCGCACGACCGATAAATCCACAGGGAGGTTACGCTCTTTGAAGAATGGGCTCGCGTTTCCTGGCTCCGGTCTCGGAGACGTCGCGACATGATGCCCATTGCCTTGCATTATCCGTGGACGAAAACGACTATCCATCTGGCGCGCCCAATAATTTCCTCGCAAATTGCTTCTGCCTGTCCTCGCCTCGTCGCCGTTTCGTCCCGGCTCAACACCACCACCTCCTTCTCCTTATCCTCGTCCTTATCCTCGTCCTCCTACCTCCTCCTACCTCCTCCTACCTCCTCCTACCTCCTCCTACCTCATCCTCATCCTCACGTCCCTCTTCGTCAGTCGTCGAGGGCTCACGCACGGGCGCGCGCATGCGTGTATCCTCCCTCCGCATTATCTCTCTCGCTCGCTCCCTCATTCTCTCGATATATACGGATAATAATGAAATATCACAATCATCGCGGCTAACTACTGTTTCATTAAACGATTAATTAACCGACGATATATGACGTAGATAGCGCCGGAGCCGAGTCGCGGAGAGCAGCCCATTACACCAGTGCGGGCCAACTAAAGCGAGAGATGCACTCGCTGAAGTGGTAATAGTGTCTTACTTCTTTTTCTCCTCTTTCTCTCGTCTCTCTTCCTCGTCTCATTCACCTACTCTCCCCTTTCTCCCCCAAAACTCCATTTCATCTCGTTCACCTTCCATCCCTCGTTGCACTTTTCCTCCTTCGTTCTTCTACATTTTTTTCGCCATCTCTCTTCTTCTCATTTTGCCCTCTCCCCGTCCCCCTTCCTCCCTTCTCGCTCGTTCTCTCACTCTTTATCGGCCGTTTCGGCCACATTTCAGAACTCGTTCCCGGGCCACAAGGGAGATTTGTTGTTATGCTGCTGGTGCTGCATGCAAGTTACCTGAAAAGAAGCCGATGTTCATACTTATCCTGGTGGATGCGCGTGAAGAATCGTTCGAAATTAAAAATTAAACGAAAGTCGAGCTAATCCCTTTATTCTCTTTCTTTCTCACTCTCTCTCTCTCTCTCTCTCTCTCTCTCTCTCTCTCAGACACACACTCACACACACACTCTCTCTCTCTCTTTCTCACACACACACACACACGCGCGCGCGCGCGCTCACTTTATATCCCTTTCTCGCTTATGCTCTCTTATTCATTCGTCATTTCTCATTCTACTCCCTCGCTCTCTCGCTCACGCGTATCTAAGCTGTACATCATATTGCTAGATAAATGAACATGGAAAGATAATAGAAAGTTTTTACGACAAAATAGCAATGAAAGGCCTATTTATGACAGCAGAGATCTGCTAAATGTAAAGACAGACGGGTAATATCATAATGAAAAGGAATTAAATGCAAAAAGCGTGAAGTATGCATATTGACATTTTTTTTTCGGGCAATTAAAACATTTACACTTTAAACAGTGAACAATTTTAAGAAAATTGAATTAATTTTTGTGACGTTACGGAATGGAATCGTTATGCAAGTGTAAGAGTGTATTATTATGAAAACAAATTACCTTATTAGCTTATTAGTATATTTCATTTAACCAATAATTTTTTGTTTTTTACTTTATATAATAATAATAGTAATAATAATAATAATAATAATTTTGGTTATATTTTGAGCGAATGAATGATCAACGCTTTACATGAATAAATATGCTAATATTTCATCGACGAACTACTTTGTTATATATCGGATGCATTGATTCGTCTTACAAATGTCGATCTTATAGTTATATCGTTATAAACATTGATAAAGTCACGCGTTATTTGCAATTTCAAAAATTTGATTAAAATAAATGAGGAATGTGTAGTTTTTAAATGAACAATACAGTGAATTATCTATAAATAAGAGAAATGTCAATCATTACAATAGCCTGAACTCAAAACAATTTTTTTTTTTCAATGTTAAATAGCTCGGTCGTCAATATTTGTTGTCAAATGTATTTTGAAATCGCCAAGCAAGCAACGATTAAATAAAATCTATCGCTACTGCGAGGACTGATATGAGTTATTAAATTACAATTTTACGTAAAAACTACAGAAACTACGGTCAATGGAACTAAGCGCTAAATTAATTATTTATTATTCGTTTGTCTCGTGGAATAAATCGACCGAACATGCCGTACAATGTACGTAATTTTGCTCAAAATTATTTTTATAACTTAACGATTATTCAGAATAACTAATAAGAAACGTAATTATAATACTTCGATGCACAAAATCACAGGACAAGTAGTTATTGATAAGCGAGCGAGTAGTGCAAAAACTGCAACTACATCGACAACGAAAATTTCCCGGCAATATAAATCATTTTCGAAAAATCGATGGCATTCGATAAATCCACCGAGTCATCATCCTTTCATCCCAGTGCTGTGGCTGGATGGTCGAGGGGACTAAGGAAGACAGTTTGTTTTGCAAGGCCAAATCGACGGTTTCCGCTATTTGCGAAGAACGAGACAGCGATTCGGTTTGCGCGCTCGCCACCTCGTATCAGCAATCCGCGCACCGTTACGTTCCACGGACACTTTTCTCTCGTATTATTATTGCAACGGTATACCGGCTATGCCAAATCGCGGAATGACAAATGAATATTGTCAATCAAAAGAAATAATGAGATTCGCGCGAACACTTGGCAATAATAACGACACGTTTCTTTGGCTTCGTAGTCCTCTTTCACCTCCTACTCATCCTCCTCTCGCACTCTATATGTCTCGCTGCTGTTACAGGGTTTCCTTTTCACGTATAGAGCGCTTATCGCCACGCTCGCGAATTTCTCTCCTCCCCCCCCTCCACTCCTCACCCCTCCCCACCCCCTCCCTCGGCCCGTCATCTCTACCAATCTATCTCCCGCCTCCGTTTGTACCTCTCCTCGCGCGGGTAGAAAATGCGCCACTCGCGGCCGCAGATAAGATTTTTCACTCGAGCACGGCGAGCGGCGCAAGGCAGGGGAAGGGAGTGCAAAATCCCCGGTGAAAAATCACCGCGTTCCGATGCCACCTTCCTCTCCGCCTTCAATTGCACTTTATTTATCACAATTTACCGACGTTGATTTATCGCTACATGCGCTCGCGTACGACGTATACGTGTGCGTCATTGCAATTTACATCGGCCATCTCTCAATGTAACCGTCTCACTTAACGACCGGCGCGCCACTAAGTAGAATACACCAATACAGAGTCGAAGCAAGAGAGCTGCTATAAGCGCTCGATATTATAATAGTCCGCGAATAAACGGATAGCGACGCGTGAGATTCGTACGCGGGCTTTGCTGCGCTTTCTCCGTCTCTCCTACGTCTTTTTACGCTTTTGTTACGCTTGACGGCCGCAATCGCCCGATTGCTGACATTAAAAATTGTCCACGTGTCGCGGGACTTCGTAAATCTCCCGGCTGCCTTATATTTTCTTTCTCTTTTTTCATATTTCAAAGTTCATATATCGAGTTGATTGCACTTGTCAGCCGATGAATAAAGTGAAAATACGCGAAGATGCTAAATTGCCGTGCTGGCAACTAAGTTAAGCGAGCCCGTTCCCTCAATTTTCTGCGTTTGATTTGCATTTAAAATTACGATATTAATGGGGGGAGGAGGGGGGGGAGATATAATGCCGGCTAGCAAAATAAGATATTATTATTTAAGAAAGCCATTTGTTGTCGTGGAAGTACATTCACACTTGTCACTTGACCAATTGCCCTCGTGCGAAGCTTGCTACGGCTACTTTGTTCGATTATGAAGAAGAAGAAGAAGAAGAAGAAGAAGAAGAAGAAGAAGAAGAAGAAGAAGAAGAAGAAGATGAAGAAGAAGATGAAGAAAGAGGAAAAAATGAGAAGAAGATGAAAAAACGAGGATAGGAGTACAAAAATGAAAAATTAATAATAACGAGCGCTAAAAAGCAAAAAAAATAAAAAATAAAAAAATAAAAACACATACACAAAGTCTTTGGATACGACAACGACCAACAACAATAATAAATAACAGCAGCAGAAGCAGCAGCAGAAGCAGCAGCAGAAGCAGCAGCAGAAGCAGAAGTAGAAGCAGAAGCAGAAGCAGAAGTAGAAACAGCTGCCAGCAGCCTTATCATTTCATTTTCACAGTCAACGTTCGCCAGCTTTTTTGCGAACCTTGCAGTTCGTACGTGTAGCGCGACAAATTTCCCGGGGATAAATTCATAAGCTACCCGCCGCTCATTATTCCAAGCTCGAACATTTGGCCCCTTGGCTATCATCCCGGCTACTGCCCATGGCCGCCATCCTTTTCGCAAAACGCAACTCTCGCGAACGCATCTGCCATCCCAGTTCGTGCAAATCGTGAATTATATAAAACGCAGCGAATTCCTATTAGCAAAAACAACAGACCAATACAATATGCACTCGACAAATCGTACGATTTATGTCTTTACGGAGGAGGGGTCGTCACAACCACCACCGCAATCACATGGATTTCAATGACTAGAGAAAAAGCAAACAAAAGATCCACGATTTTTTCTATTCAATTGCAAGTACAGCCAATCCACGAAATATCGTAAAGAAATTAACGTGCCACGATAATGGCCGATTACGACTCTCGGCAGGACGGCGGCGAACCGCAGCCGCGCTGAGCTTGAAAATGTTAGGGCTCATGTAAAGCCAATGGACACGGGGCCGTAATTCAGGAACGAGCTCGCGAAAACATGAAAGCTACACGCGGACGCGTGCCTAACTTCGCGTAAATATCGCGCGGCTTTCGACGAGTCCGAATGCAGCTTGTTAACAATCGCGGGAACAACGAGTACCGAGATACAAGTTGCATAGGCGAGTCGTGTGCCAATGTCTTCGGAAAATGGGAAATTCGTTTGGAGCGGCTAGGCCAGGCGAGCGGCGAATAACGAAAATGCCCGATGATATGACGACGTTGACTGGCTACTGTGAAGTGGTCTCGGGTTTTCTAAGGGAGGGGGCTGGGGTTGGGGAGTGGATGGTGGGTGAGTGGAATGAGCGACGGCGGGGGGGGGGGCAAA
>NW_011948424.1:1585188-1600194 GCF_000503995.2 Ceratosolen solmsi marchali | reverse complement strand
AATAGATACAGCTTAATGTACTTATCGACGCGCGACTTCTTTATCGCGCCAACATCGTGTTCCATTATCTCGACGCGACCGCCTCGCCACCCTCGCCGAGGTTTGTTTACCTGTGGGCACGTTCGTGCGTGCGTTGCCGTCGCTCCTGGACACCTCGCCCGCCACCTCTGTCGCGGACATTTTTAATACGACGTGGACGAGAAGGGAGAATATTGGCTAGTAGTTGGTGGGAGCGAGGGCGTCCTTCTCACTACCGGCTGCTCGCCGTTGATGAAGGCTGTGAAGGCGCGGGGCCCTAGATAAGTCCTCCTAGAGCCGCGGATAAGATATCGGGCGTCCCCCCTCCCATGATCGATGCTCATTATCCGCGGTTACGATGATATTCGAGCGATTACGACGATCACGCGGGCGTGTGCGGTCGGCCGCCTCCGATCTGCCCCGGGAGATTTCCCAAGAAGCTCACATCCCACTCGGATCTATTTATTATCGGCCATTTAGATTAATCGGGCCGATTGCGGAAAAGCGATTAATTAAAAAGGTGCGTGATAAATGGGAACAATGAGCGTGGTCAGACTTCGTCTCGTTTGCGATAAATAAGTTTACCGAGCTGACACTCTTCAACTTGTACATCATAATTATTGCGTAGAGCGTACGATACGGATGTGACTCAGTGGCGATAAGGGAGCGCACTTTTTTTCTCTCGAGATGTAATAGGCTTTTATTTTGTTTTTAATAAACAACTGATATGGGGATTAAACGGGCTGCCAAAATGTGCCTATTAAAATGCAATGTCGTAGATGCAACTTGGGGAACATTATCGCTATTGTGGCCAGTCGCCGACTTGATTAAAGATCGCTCGATTCGTGCCTATTCCACACATTTACGTGTGCGCGCGCGCGCATATATGTTTATTGCGAGTGCAATGCTTTATAATTTATATGACTGCAAGTGTGTCGACTCTTTTCGACATTCTCCCGTGAATTATGACAATATTACGTTGTTAAAGCAACGATGTTTCCCATTGCCAATAACGAATTAATGATAACGTTATTTTCACGAATTTTTTGTTACCCGAATTAATTAATATAATTGCGAGAGACTAGTTTTATTTGTATATCAATTGTACAATTCGGTTGCTTAGAGGATAATATTTAAGTGGAGAATTACGAATTACCGACAAATGCCAGCGTCGTAGCACATAATGCAACTAACTACCTTACTATGAAAATATTTTGTAATCATTATTTATAATAGTCGAATAATTAAGCAAGTCGATATATCGATCAGTACAAAAATAAGATTACTAATTTAGTATTTCATTCGAACGTACTCTCGGACAGCTTCGAGTCCAACGAGATGATAGATAGACAATTGTTATCCACCCTACTAATTGATCCAATTAAAACTTACATTAAGATGATAATTAAATGATAAGTGATTGTGAAAACAATGACGCTCACGTACTCTCATATTTTTCTCAACTATGAGAAAAGTCAGTCACGTAGTATCCGTTAAGCCGCTGATGCGAGTATGGATGAGAGATAGAGAGAGAGAGAGAGAGAGAGAAAGACTATAAGTACCGTAACATTTTATTATTAATTGAACATTGAAAATCTTATTACTCTCGTTTATCATAACCATCGTTTATAAATATTCGTCGTAATAAAAGTTTTCTATATATATTTAACTTTTGAAGATACAACAGTATTAATGTTGTATTAGCCTTAGATCGAGAGCAAAGTATTACGTACACAGTTGTCATATCACTTGCAACATTAATATAAAAATACTATCGCCATGCCATCGCATAATTGATCGTCTTCGTGATATTATTTTCTTAAAAGTACAAATATCTCTATTACATTGGCTACTAATAATATTAATACATTAAATACTAATATTAACGAATACCATTTTATTATAAATGCTATTTGTATTTTTAATCGAGAAGTTTTGTTTGCTCCTCGCTCTCGCTATGAGCGTTTCATTACCTCGTATTTATCCTTCCTGATCTCTTCTCTGATAATTTTCGTAAACATTCCCGTCACTCTCCGCCACAAACGTATAGAGTCTTTATACCCATATTCCATAAAAAATGCAATTCTAGCTTAAAATCTACAATACTCTCTCCGACATGAATACACTTTGTAATAAATTACTTGTGCCTGTGCACTATAGTTTCACTTAGCGAGTGATTCATCGGATTCGATCGTCACATTACCGTACGATTTATCGTCAATTTTTTACTGCATTATAGGTCTTCCGCTGCTATCGTTCTTATCTTCCAAATTCATGTCTCGTAACGATCATTACTGCTATTTAGAGCACCATTTAACTAGGTAAAAACAAAGATATCAATCATTTCTCAATACAATATGAAAAACCGTCATCAATGCCCATAATCGCTCTTCTATTCTTCAAACCTGATATTAAAAAAATTCCGTCGACAAATAATATTTATTGAGAATCGATGGAGATGCGCCCACCAGCAGATAAAATTGAAAAATTACGGCCTGTTAATACAAATGCGCGTTTTATCGGTGCCTGTTGTTTGTATAAATGTTGTTATCGTGGAGAGATTATCTATCATCGGCGCAGCTAATCTAAAACTAAAAAACTTTCTTACGGAAATTACGACGACGAAATGTAATAGGACGACGGGAAAATGTACGTCGCGCGTAAGCGAAAATGCTCGGAGCCAATGACGAATACGACGGGAGCCGCCGATTTTCCATCGTCCCGACGTTACTCTAACGATGATCACTTCATTATTCGAAATGTCGCTAACGAGAGAGAAAAACGTGCCGCGAGGGATACGAGGTATCGGCCTCCATTAAACGACAGGCAATCGAGAGTTGCCGTAAAGAAACGCTCGCACAAACAGATCGAGTAAAACGCGATAATCTTTATCTAAATATTATAATCGATCCCCGAAGAAAATCGTTACTATCCACGGCAATGATTAATGGAGCTACGACGCGAAAGAGGAGCTCCTTACTCCGGACTTCTCTCTCGTCGCTTTCTTCTTTTTCCTTTAAGCGCGCGTTTTCGCTTTTTTGACCGTGAGGACGACGGCGTGATGGCGAATGGGGTAACAATGGATGGAACGTGGGAAAGATTAGAAATGAGAAAAGGAGAATGGAAAAAATTCTATACATAATCATAAATTCTTAATTCTTACAATAAATTTTTTGAGCTTTTTCAGCAACGGCGTAAAAGATTATGAGTTTTTCATCAATACAAAGCTACATGTTAATAAAAACATCTACTAAGTGTTTCGTAAGATTTTTTTCTATTTCTCCACAAACGTAAATCATGAATTGCAATTACATTGCCAAACTATATTAATTTTACCTACCAAGTTTCTACTTATTGGCAATCAATATCAATAATATACATAGTACATAATTTGTAATAATGATAAAAAAAATAAGATGAACAAGAAGAAGACGAAGAAGAAGAAGAAGAAGAAGAAGAAGATGAAGAAGAAGATAAAGATGAAGAAGAAAGAGAAGAAGAAGAAAGAGAAGAAGAAGAAGAAGAAGAAGAATGAGAAGAAGAATGAGAAGAATGACTTTACGGGATTGCAGATTATGTTGCTTCATAAAGGACATAGCATGTCAAAGTAAAGGCAAATAGGAATTACCTAAAATAATGTATGTCCCATCTGTAACGCATAAAAACTATAAGACTAACGAAGGAAAAAAATATCATTTGCCCAGCAAAGTAAAAAAGATATGATTCCTGTGATACGTGAGATGTCGTGATTCGCTGCTTCCTCTTACTCGTGCATTATACCATTATTCGTGACGTTTCGGATTCGCAATAATTTTTAATAAATCGCCATTATGATGGGATGCCCATCGCCAAAACCGTAAAAGATTGTCATTATTGCGTATTTGAGTGAAGCAATTGCAGAAAAATACGTAATAAAAGAAAGGCGATAAGTACCGTGTTTATGTTTTATTCCATCAGGAATCGTAAAGGCGACAACTGCAACGGGTACGCGAAAAACGACGATAATCTCGGGTCTTGGGCACATAAGCCCTCCCCGTCCCCCGCCGCCGCCGCCGCCGCCGCCGCCGCCGCCGCCGCCACTGCCCAATGTGTGTGTTTCTATGTGAGCGCGTGCGCGCGTACGGCGAAGCGTTGCCATGAAAATGAAGTATTGAGGAGGTAGGGAAGATAGGAAAGCCGGACCCGTCGGCTAAGCCTACGTACCAAAACCTTCTTATTATCCCCTCGACCCGGAAGACTGCTAAAGTACGCCAACGTAAATGCGCAGTCGCTTTTTACGGTATCATTTATTTATTTCTGGCAGTCGGCTAATGACAAGTGCAGGTGAGCCTCGACCTCTGGGACCAACGCCTAACGAGACTTTTATTTCCGTTTCAGGCCGCTTTTACTACCAACCCCCATATACCCCAAACTTGTTTACGGGTTAAGGACCTATCATTTCAGCATACAATCCCAGCTGTTAACGGGGTATAATCGTAATTATTCCCCACTGTGCCCCGTCGCCAGACAGACAATTCACGTGCATTTATTGGGTGTTTGTGGCGAGGGGGTCTCGGGCGAGAGTGGAAGCTCGAGAAAAGAGGCGAAAGCGTAAACGGAGCGGGGGTCTCCGAGGGAAGCAGCGGAGCAACGATACAACACGATTTTACGGAATCCATCTGGCTCCATCTCGCACACCCAGGCACTTTACGTCTTATACTCCTGATTTTTTGCGCAATGGGCCTCGAGAGAAGGCAAGAGAGGCATCTTCTTACGCTTCAGTTGCATTGAATTGTCCAAGGAAATTGTTAATACAACAACCAATTGCCGTGAGTATCATTGTAGCTAAGACTCGAAGCGGCAAATCTCGTTGGATTAGTAGTTTAGTGGAGACTGCGAGTGAGCCTACGTAAATATGACCTGCAATTTCTCATGAGAAATTAATCCCATCTAGGATTTAAGTTACTATTTAGCAGTATAACCGGCTATTAAAATCTCAATATAAATTTAGAATGAGAGAGCGTTTGAAGTGGATCGATTGCCTAGAATTATCACCGATAACGGCAATCTTACCCAAAAGCTCAAACTCCTTATGCTCCATGATTATTAATACCTATGCTCCACTTAGAATTATCAAATGAACTGTCTTTTAGGCGCTGGGACGATCAATTTATAAAGAAAATGCAGAAGAGGAAGGAAGTGTAGAAAGATCGTGTATAAATCATTTACGAGAGCAATCGAGGAAGCAATCGCTGTGAAAATTACACTCCGCATGTTCGGAGGTTGTTTGGCCCGATCTCCTTGCCATGTGAAAGCTCCTCTAAAACTAAACGATGGATGACGATGGGTGTCGATGGATGACGATGGGTGTCGATAGGTGTCGATGGGTGTCGATGGGTGGCGATGGGTGGCGATGGGTGGCGATGGGTGGCGATGGGTGGCGATGGGCGAGAAAGGGTGAACCGATGAGAGAGGAAGTACCGGCAGCGAGAGGTCGTAGACAAGCGAGGGGAATGCCGTAATAAGCCGGGAGCGAGTTGAAAATTTGTTGTGCCGCCAGATTGGAGACTCGCGCGCATTGTCAATGAGGATATCGAATGAGGATGTCGGTGGCACGTAACCAATGGCAGACGCGCAAAACGATAAATCGCCCGAGTGCTTACGCGATAATTAATGCGGAGGCTGCTCGAAGGGCGCCACACCCATCGGGACTCGATCATCGCCCCGTCGCTGGCCCGATAGACAGCGGATATAGGAGGAAGGGGGTGAAGGCACCAATCGGTCCGGACATTCCGGCCTCGAGTTAGGCTTATCGCTCGGCGAGCCGTCGTCCAAATACCGAGTCATCCTAAGCAATAGCCGATGGAGATGATGTTGCGCGAGCCAGCCTCCGAGGGCAAGTTCGCCTTCCTTCCTGCATTCCTCGCCACCTTATGTATTATTATACTTGGGCCATTAATTAGATGAGCAATGTCCGCGGTGTCGAGATGAGAGAGGCGAGAGGTCCGGGCCCAGCGAGACATTTCGGAAAATGACGCTGCCGGGCTTCAATTCCCTTCGGGCCCTCGCTTATTTTTTACCGAAATGCAGTTTGGCCGCGGGCACATTTACCCACACATCTCATGTAATTACGTTATTACGAGTGCCAATTAATATTCTCGTGTATGTTATTCGTCCGTGCGTGGGCATTCTGTTATTATTATTATTTATTTATTTTTTTTTTTTTTTTTTTTTTTTTTTTTTTTTTTTTTTTGTCTTTTTGTTTTTTTTTGTTTTTTTTTGCTGATTCACGAATATTTAATTGATAATTTAAAAACGTAAATTTCACGGACACTTCGCGTAAAATAATTGCCGCCTCTAATCTATATCGCGAATATTTTCATCAAACTTAAATTTAAACCGACGCTCGCTCGTGGCTCTGGACGGGTGTGTACGCGTGAGCGCGCGCTTGTTGCGCATGTATGCGGGCATACTTATGCATAATGTATATAGCCGTGGTCTCGAAACACAACTGGTCAAAGACAAGAATTTTTATGCAAATAATTTGTAACGATCGTTCCTACGTGAATTATTTAAATACAACGGCATAATGCTGATCGTGATTTATTTTGATACGCGACGCCTTAGCGCACATCGAGTTAACGTCTTTCTTTCTAACTCGATCCCATTATTCCAAAAGCTTACGATTAATAGATGGAATTCTTATAAGTTCGGCCCGACGATATAAGGAGGACGATATAAGCCGATACCGTTTTAAGAATTATTGAAAATGTAATTGACGAGGTGAGCTAATTAAGCAAAAAACATACTCCTCCCGTGATTATGCGCGCCTTTAAACACGAACTTTTTAAATTTTTAAGATAAATTGCCCCTCACATCAGATATAAATTAAAAAAAATTTAACTAAATCTTGATTTCTCATTCCGCTATAGAGATTTACTTGGCTTATTTATTTCTTCTTTTATTGAGAAAATTATAAGGTTGTGATTTATATAAAAAGAAGATGAAACAGATTTGACAGAGGTTATTTTTTCCATAATAATTTTAAAATTAGCAAATACCAATCGGTCACACCAAAGTTATCGATCAATTGACATTAACTTTAATAAGCCAAACCTATAATGCGGTGAGAGATAGCTATGATATGATAAAGACGTATGAAAAATGAAAATCATCTCGCGTCGTTCGGTAGTTAAACGAATATCTAAGTAAGCTGTTGCACTTATGGCAATGTGCATTAACGTTGGACCAATTGGTGCGCGACTTTAACGATCGAATGGCTCTTAATCGTTAAGCGGTGGCATTGGGGAGGCAAAATTTAATACCAAGTTCTTGTAAAAGCCATCGTCGTACATCAAATAAAGTCAAAGTCTTAGTAAAGTAATGTCGCTTGATAGGTGAAGTGCTACGCGGACTGTAAATTTCAACATTGTCGTTTAATTTGCATGGGATGCATGTCGAAGAAACACGAAAAGCTATCAGACTTAATTCTTGCGATACTTTTCTGGATTAGCTCACTTGACCGGTGCATCTCGGCAACATCCCGTGCGCTCCGAGTCCATTAAAGATTTTGAGATTTCGCGAAAGAAATTTTAATGTAATTATACGGCCGACCAATAAATACGAGACCGATAAGCTGTTTGCTGAGCAAAGCAGAGCAAATGAGAATCGAGGGGACGGAGGAGAGGGAGCGAGGCACCGAGAGAGGAAGAAGAAGATGGCGATATGGAGTAGCGACAATCGTGAATACTGGGCTGGAGCGAAAAATGGCTTCGACGTGCCCGAGGAATCTTCTGGAGCAAAGTACGACGAAAGAACATATCACGAAATATGCGTCAACGAGGAGGATAAGAATATCGCCACTGCGAACGGCAGGTGCTTTCTCTCTTACTGTCTTCTCTACCAACCGTCTCTTCTCTAACGAAATACCTTTTTCCATCTTTCTCTCTCTCTCTCTCTCTCTCTCTTTCTCTCTCTCTCTCTCTATCTCTATCTCTCTCTCTCTATCTCTATCTCGACTCTTCTTTATCATTATTTTTATTATAATTTCGGTACGAAGTTTATGAACCGATGCGAAGAATAGAATGAAGAAGTTGATATGTGCTCTCTTTCTCTCTCTCTCTCTCTCTCTCTCTCTCTCTCTCTCTCTATCGCGCGCGCTAGTGTACGAAATGGGAGGAGGTAGCGAGCCGGAGGCCGTGGACAAGAGTGAGTGGAAAAGAAGGTTCGTTCGCGGTTGGCCCCCTGGTAATTTGTTGAGGCCCCGATATCATCGCTGTCAGTTATTCAGAGGCGTACGAGCATATATACACGCGGTCCGAGCTACCTACTATCTACCGATAGCGCCTCGGCTCTCCTCCTCCTCCTCCTCCTCCTCATCATCATCCTCCTCCTTCCCTCCTCCTTACCCCAACACCCATCGCCCATCGCACCCCCCCCCAATCACCCCTTTCGCTCTCTCTCTCTCTCTCTCTCTCTCTCTCTCTCGCTCTCCCTCATTTGCACACGCACGCGCTCACACTCGCTGCTTCTGTCTGGTGAGTATGTGGTGAGATTGGTCCCAGCGAACGTCAAGTCCCAGGTGAGGTGCGCTCGAAGCCCCGATACCGCGAGAAAACGAAAAGAAGAGCCTTTAATCGTATATTCTCTCATATTCCCGGGTTACATCTTTTTTGTTCTCTCCTGCGTCTCCTCTTCCTCCTCCCTCCCTCCCACCGTTCCGCTCTTTCCGCTATCTTTTATTTTATCCTTTTTGCGCGATTCGTGTATCATGAAGTATGCACGTACACGTATATATACGAACGTCCAACAAATATTCCCAATATGCCTTTGCTCAGAGAAAAGAATATTAACCGTCTCTCTCTCTCTCTCTCTCTCTCTCTCACTCTGCCCCCCCCCTCCCGCAATTGCGTGTATGTATAAAATACGATATGTACAGTGTACGTATGTAAACGTCTGACGTAGAATCGTTGGTCGGGTCGTTGGGGAAAGGTCCCTTTTTGTTCTTCATCCGCGCTTTCGTCGAGCTCCAGCGATTCGCGAGCATCTTCGTGGCGCGCGAGTTGGAATCATCCGGGTGTTAAGAGGTAGTAGTGGGTCGATGGGAATGAAAATGAAAATTGCCGACGGATCGATAAATTAGTGGGCTTCAATTACACTTCATTCAATTACAGAGCGTGCATTGGGGAATCTAAATCGTGATTTCGCGTTAGACAGTCCGCGAAAATTGTAATAAATTTTCGTTACCCGCTGACGGCTCGCTTACGAGTCATTAGATAACGATTATTTCTATTTACAAATCTGTTCTACATACCTTCCTGACACCTGGGATTTGTTATTTTTGTAAGGCCACCACAACGCATTATCCAACATCGGAATTTTTCACATTTTATGCTGCCAGTGTAAGACAAAGTATTTTATTCGCGTGATTCATCGATGAGCCTACGCTCGCAATGAAATCGTTAAAACTTTCTACGCTCCTAAAATAATGCATGATTTTGAAATTGAACGAAAGTGTACTAGAAATAATATTTATATATTTCTTATGGGCGAGTATTAAATTCCGATATAAACATTTAATAAGTATGATTGAACATGTCGAACATTTGTATGGCCATAAGCGGAACGTTACACATGCTACATACATACATACATACATACATACATACATACATGTATATATATATATATATATATAAAGAGAGAGAGAGAGAGAGAGAGAGAGAGAGAGAGAATTTTATTATAGTACATTATAACGGCCTTTGATACATTACAAGCAGTATTAAGTTCTTTTATTATCCTTGGTTGAAACCTCAATTATTTTATCGTCAAAATATTATGCTGCCATTCACTTTTCATTGAATAATAGAAATACGCACTCCCCGGTACATAATAATAGACCAAGAAAATCAATTCATTCAATTTTGTCATTTACACGCCAACATTTATAGTCAAAGCATTTCTCAACGGCAAATCTCAATATAAAGTTTAATGATCGGATATCCGTAAGATTAACGATGCCCCCGATAATTTCCAAATAAGTTTTCCTCCCTCCTGGATTGAGACAGTGATGCTGATGGCTTGGGAAAGTGATTGCGCGTACCTCGAGACATCCGTGCATCGTCTTTCCGATTCGTGTTCGAGGAATGCGTAACACGACACCTCCTCCTCCTCCTCCTTCTTCTCCATCTCCACCGCCTACATCTACACCGCGAAAACTTACGTGGAAAACATCGAAGCTGTATTACCTGTTAAATGAGACGATCGAAGAGTAAAAGATCTAAAGGACGAACAATGAAAAGAATGTAATCTTTTATAGACTCCGGTCTTAAAATTTCGTTGAAAATTAGTTCCAAGATAACTAAAAACGATCGGCATGAACTTTAATATACTTGAGTTAATGCTTTTTATTTATTTGATTATTATCAAATAAATGCACTTAATAGAAATTTCAAAATAAGTAATTAATGACACTACTCGCAATGTTTTTGTGCAGTCGTCTAGCTTACAAACGCTTCATAAATAAAGCGATTTATATATATATATATATATATATATATATATATATATATATCTGGATATGCCAAATGTAGATACGGCAAAATAAAATTTCTATTAATTAAATAATGCAAAATTATTTTAACATTCTCAATAATTTTTCTATAAATTTTATAAAACCTATAATATGATAGATTAATCATAAATAGTGAATTTTAATATTATTACCGTTAATGTTACGTAGACGATAATTGTGCACTATGCTTTAGGAAATTAATTAATCAATTACCCCGTAAGAAATTTCATTAATTAGTTAACTGATTTCGTAACCAAGTGCGCATCAATTATATCTACTTCAATTGCAAGACATAATTCGTAATGGTCATTATAGGAGAATTTCAATAACTTAGCATATCATTAGAGAGAAAAGTGGACTTTAGCCGATGAAAACAAAATTCAATAATAAATATGTATATAATATTATATCTTTTATAATATATTCTCAAATTACCGAATTCGCACTTTTTTAATGTACGTAATAAATATACATTTTAAAATTCATTTTACAAAAGATATTTAGAATACAGACACGACTTAAATAGTAAAATGCATTACAATAGAAATTGAGTTTGAATTTGCCATTGGTTTTATAAAACTTTAATACGACGCATATATAACAAAAAAATTTTTACTATAAATTGCGCATAAAATGTATAAAATTCAAAAACTTTCGATAATATTATAATAAAATTGGTTGAGCAATTTTACTCTTTTAAAATTATTAATCATTAGATGTAAAGAATTATATCCTAATTAAACGTAAAATAATTGTAATAGTTGATAATAAACAAATAAATATTTTAAGTATGGAGAGACAAAAATTAATGTAAATATACTTGCGGCCCAAATTAATAATTCCCCTCTCTACATTATAATAATGATTATTACAGTGCTAATAATCGCAATAATACTACATTATTATTTGCATGGTAATTACTAATGTAGCGATAAAAAAATGTTTCTTACTCGATAATAAACTTTGCTGGATGCAATATGTGCGCGCGCGTGCGTATGTGTTTATATAAACACTGTTACTGGCTAATTTTGTATTAATTCGAAGAACGTTAATTTTCAATAACATAAGCACAATAATAGTAAATTCGCAGCAATTTTACAAGAGACGATAATATTGAAAAGGGCTGACAGGAATAAAAAATGGAGAAAAAAAAATGGTTTGGCTTTGATCCTATGATTAAACGTATACTTGTAAAGCTTATTATGCATTTACAGAAATAAAGTTGAAATTGTTTCACGAATTCGAGACAAATTGCCGCAGCTCAATGCATACAGCAATTGTTGTAGAATTCATGCGGCTGTTATTAAAGTAAAGAAAATAAATATGTGCTTATCGTTGCACAATATCTTGCACTCGTTTTTAAATGCAATAATTCAACGGTCAGAAAATACGAATTCCAGGCAGCGTTTTCGATAAAATTTACCACTCGCTATCGGGGCCAAGGAATAAAAATGGCGCCCAGCCAATTCGAACACCTACGGTCAAAGGATGCATCACCTATAATTTCATCGGCATCGCCAAGCCGACGGTTTCGCGTACTCGCAGCATTATACAGACGCGTCGGCAATACGCACGCGATTTATAGTCGTGAGTAGAGGTAAAGAGCGCTTAAGAAGAATCGAGAAAAAAGACTCGTGAAATGTGTAGATGAACACGTGAGTGCGTGAGTACGTGCGTGCGTGCGTGCGTTGATGCGTTCATGCGTTCGTGCGTGCGTACCAGCGCGTACATATACATTTGAGGCAGTGTCAGTATAACGGAGATAGACAGAAAAAGAGAGAAAGAGAGAGACAGAGAGAGAGAGAGAGAGAGAGAGAGAGAGAGAGTGAGAGAGAACAATGGTCGCGAGGAGCTTGCCTGAATGGCGGTGATGGCGAGCTCAGGCTGCCACCGCGTGAACGCGACGCGGGCACGTAATAGTTGTCAACATCGGTTAGCGCGATATTTCCTCTCGTGTGGGCATCGGCCATTGATGTCACAACTCTCGGGGCCCTGACTATAGAGGAACGCGAGCGCGCGGCTAAAGTACACTGCCACCACTGCCAGCGTCGTCGCCGTAGTCGTCGTCGTCGTCGTCGTCGTCGTCGTCGTCGTCTGCGTCACGGCCGCCACACTACACGCAAGAAGCCTCTCGTCCGATAGGGGAGATTCTGTCCTATGCCCGAGAGAGAGAGAGAGAGAGAGAGAGAGAGAGAGAGAGAAACTTCGATGAACCAACACAGGGCCGAGCATGTGTGCATTTGTAAATGCATGTACGCGCAACGTACAAGGGTTACGCTCCCGCACGTATGAGCTGGAGTGCGAGGAAAGAGAGGGAATGAGAGGGGGGGGGGATCTTTATTTCTGGGGCGATGCTTTGTCGAAGGCTCAAGTGCGGGTTTCTTCGTGTCTTTGTTAGCGAGGCGAGAAATTCTGTCTGTCCTCTACAATTACATGCGTCGCCTCTCCGGGCTCTTACTCGCGCCCCTCGCTCCTCGTCCCTCGTCCCACGCCACCTGCCCCCTGCCGGCTACCCGCCACCCAACACCCTGCCCGCGCCAATTGCAGGGAAGTACGGACCGCGCTCGACCTGCGCAGCCCACGCGCACTTGCACCCCGATGGCTTTCCCACCATTGGCTCCACGACTCCCCATTCCCATTCCCATTCCCATTCCCATTCCCATTCCCATTCCCATTCCCGTCCCCATCCCCATCCCCATCCCCAGGCCCCGTTCCCATCACCATCCTCAGCCCTTGTCCCTCAACTTGGCTAATTGACCCTCCGTCACCTTATTCGACCATTTAGTCCCGGAAGCACACTCGCCCCAGACTTTACACAATATTCCTTGAATGCATGGATGAGCGCGTGGAAGCTGTTTCGGAGAGAAAGTTCGCGGTCCCGAAATCGATATTTGCACTTAGATAGTGGATAATTTGCGGTGCTTCCTGCTACACGTATACACTTTTGTCGTGTGTAAGGTGTCGTCAGTCTTTGGTGCTGGATTAAAACGTCAGGGACTCGATATGTACATGTATATGTATGTATTATTTTATATATATATATACATATATATATATATATATATATATATATATATATATACGTATATTTATTTTTTCCAATATAATGCTACTTTTATTCTAGGATAGATGTCTCATCATTTTGGATAATGAAATATAGTTTTTATATTTCCTCGGCAGTGAATTAAACTTGACCAATCAAATTCAAAGGAAATTTCAATGTGTGACGCAACTTTTCTCACGCCTAACATTTCCAATAATTTCGCTCGATGTGTTTCTTTTGGTATTTTCCTCGCTAAATATATTCTAAAATAACATATATTATCATAATGCACACACTTTGTGTCATATTAATAGAAAGTTTAAGGTGAAAATTAGAAAGCAGCTCCGCCATAGCCCGTATTATGTGATGCAATAAAGAATAATATTATCAAAATGTGCCGGTGTTGAAATACGAATAAAATTTCGTCTCCATATTGTGTTCGATACTTATAAGAGAAAATATTAAACTTTTCTAAACTGTATTCGCCTTGTAGATCTTTGCTACAATAAAAACTCGATACCGAGCGGTTGTATTATAATTAGTTAAGTATACAATCGTGTGCATAATCTTGAAGTCGTGAGATCGACGTAGGCCGGCCTCTGTGCAGGTTAATCCCTGGGACGCGTCGACGCAAGCTTTCTCGAGGAGCGAAAGTGAAAAGTGACTTTCCCATTTTCGATTAAAGTAGCCGGGGCATGAAGGTATAATTTTCGAAACGCAAGAGATTGGTCGATTGGCGTAGATAAAAACGAGAGGATACGTACGCGTGAAAAATCACGGCATCCATCTTGGGAGTCGCGATCGCCCGAGCCATCCGGGAGGTCTAAATACTTAGAAACTGTAGTTGAAAGTAGAGCGACGTACGCTCGCTTCTTTCATCCAGCATCTCTAAGCCTCGGATGTAGCTGGGCAACCCTTCTTTTCATTTTCAACCCGGCTGCAAGCACACCGTCACCCTTCCTCCGCGCAACCCTTCCTTAAGTCGCGCGCGAGATCAATACTTCGACGGCTGCGTGCGGCAAGCGTGTACATACGTGCGTGCAGTGCGTGCAATGCGTGCGTGCGTGAGTGCGTGCGCGCGCCCGTGTATGTGCAAGGAGTGAGTACGCGAGTGTGCAGCAACCAGGTGAGGTGGGCGTTATCCTACACCTTATACCTTATGGCTTCCTAAGTACAGTTGGAGGTAAAGAGATCGCTCGATGATCGCGATGGATGTACGGATCGGGGATCGGGGACGGGGGTGGAGTAGGGGACGACAAGGGGCGAGGTGACTTACGGTCTCATTTCGGTCCGTGGCGTTGCCCGCAGCCTCGGAAAGCCCGACTATTTTCTCGCGCTGCGTAATATTTCTTCCTGATGCCCCGTTGTCCGCCTTTCGTCCTCGCACTAGAAC
>NW_011948424.1:1561594-1584094 GCF_000503995.2 Ceratosolen solmsi marchali | reverse complement strand
GCTCTCTGGCTCTTGGGCATGAAAGGCGCCGTGAGGTGGGGAGTCGGTAGATTCGTCGTGAGGGACGGGGAGGGGCAAAAGCACGCTTAAAAATTTGATAAAAATTTCGTATCATCGAATTCAGTTTTACGAGAAAACGTTGTATCTCGAGAGCGCGTATCGTGTGAGACTCGTTTCACTAAATTCACGTAGGCTACGTCGATTTATTGCAACGTTGCATTACTCTGCTACATTAATCAAAGGCATTCGATGGATATTGCGAATGGAGCTAATTTCAAATTACTCCGATTATAAGTATCTAAGTAAGTCTGTTGTAATAACATATATATCATTTAAAAGCGCACGACTCCTTCGAGTGTTTGCGGCAATATTTTTAGCACGTGGGTCCCCGACCAATTTGTAAAAGTGTCGCCGATAATAATAAATAATACCTTAGCTGCGCTACGATTGCTCCGAAGGTTGCCATCTGGCATATTCATGAGTTACGAAATCGAAGAAAATCTCGGTTATATTTAACACGATTTAAGTATTTAATTACAACTGTTGGAGGCATTAGCGCTACCACTATTAAATTAGTCTCTAGCAAAAAGGAAATTTATTTAAGCAAATTAAATATCCAGCATACGCGCTCACATACGCGTTCATGATATATTTGCGGTAAATATTGCGCCTGACTATGTAAAGTACACACAGCTTCGGCTGACTCGTGTGCGTGTATTTGAGCTCGAGCTAAATTCGTTAATTAAAACTTACGTTACGTTTCCCGTCGACGTAACTCTGCCATCGCTTTGCTTTATCTCAAACTTCTTTTCCATCGCCCCCTCTTACGGCATATCCCGTGTAAATTAGTGATAAAGCGAAGGCGCTGGTGCTTTGAAAAAAGTCTACGGATCGTATAACCGGCCATAGGCGCAGATACTGGCGCCTGCATGAGCATGGAGCCGATATCTGCTAGTATCCTTTTTAAAATGGAGGAGGACGAGTGTCGTGGTGCGGGGCATCTGGATTTTTTCCATTAGGATGACATTCCTATGGATAAGCTGTCTCCGGGATTTCTCGTAATCTTCTTCTTTTTTTCCCCTGGCCCTGGGGGAAAAAAAATTGAAATGTTGATAAGTGGATTTACATTTTTATCTTTCGCTTCCTTAATTTGTCTCTTTAAGGGATAATCAGTACAATTGGATACGCCAGGAACTCTTATCTCGAATTTGTATAAACTGTTTCAAATTTCAAGAGATTACGATTATTGTAACAAGTATAGAGAATTCTGCACACGTAACAATTTGTATAAAAAGCACATTTCTTTTAACTCTCAACATCCGCCTCGCTAAATTCGATAAATCAGATGCATCGATATAATAAGAATTCCGCGCCAATATTATTGTTGCGAATTTTAATATCTATATAACATGACATTCAAATTTTTCAATATATTTTAACAATAATGTACGACAAATGTAAATTTTTAAGCTTGAAACTAATAGAGAAGAACTTTGGCCACACCATACGCATAAATGCATAAATTGCAATTACCGATCGATACAAGCCGCCCAATAATATTCTACATTACTACGTAAATACCAATATTTTTTAACTTCAATTAAATTAAAACAAAACAAAAACAAATAAGAAACAAAAAACAAAAAACAAAAAATAGACGACTGACGGCTGATGCGGTTGCTCCGGCTGCTGCCGAGATTAATATTGACAGACCTAGAGAGTCCGGATACATTGGGCACGATCGATAGGGCGATGCCATGGGCTTACGATACGATAATCTCGATGTAAAATGATGACGAATGCATTAACTAAAAGGATCTTTCGCCAAAAGAATAACACAATATCCTATCGGCGAAAGTGATTGTTAGTAATTGTTCGGCATATCCCGCGGTAGGCTGTGTACCGATGCTGTACGACATTGTTGTGTGCGATTTACGAGAGTGACCGTAAACCGGAAGTGGCGCGTTGGTAAAGGACGGAAAGAGGGGAACCCACCTACCGCATTCCATAGTTATTCCAGGTAGGTGTTAAATTACATTGGATACGGCATCTACGACACTATCGAGCCAGTCCAACGGCATCAACGTCCGATGCTGCAACCTAACTGTAAGCGTCGAACAATTTTATACAGGCCAGCGAATAATGAAGAAGAAAAAGAGGAGGAGGAAGAGGAGGAGGAGGAGGAGAAGGAGGAGGAGGAGGAGGAGGAAGAGGATAAAGAGTGGATCCGGTATTTGAAATAATCAAACTACAAGCCGGTAGCGTAGAAACTCTCCCCACCGCATCCCAACCCTACCCCCGAAACCACCCCATTCCAACGCTAGTCATAAATTATTAAAATATTTATTATATGGATTGCGGCGGCCGATAGTGGCTAATCTTACTTAATATTTCAATTATAGAAGCTAAATCCAAAGTTAATTAAGACTACGCATTTCCCAACTTCTTATGTGACGGCTTCGCATACGAGGCATCCAAAGATAAGCTCTACTTTGTCAGTCAATTAAGCTCATTGTTTATAACTTTCGCGCATTACTGAAATTGAACGGACGATTAAGCTAGATTACGAATAAAGCTATCAGGACCTCCGAACACCGAGTTTTGCCGATTGGGCAATAGCAATAAAAATGGCGCTTTACAGTATTGGCAAGCATAGCGTCGACTCCGGGGCCCGAGGCTGCAAGGCAAGAAAGGGAAATATTGATGAATGATTCGACACTATCAATCGAGCGTATTTATCGCTTGCGAAATAAAACGTCAATGCTAATGACGATAGCACTTAATTTTTATGGATTACCGTATTCTTAAAAATGCCGAGCACCGATAATGACTCTTACTTTCCACGGACCGATCCAGTAATAATGAACTCGATATGTAAATTAATAACAAAAAGTGGTAAGCATTTATAATTAAGAAGCGAGAGGGCCGAGGACGCCTGCGCTATAAATAAAACCGAGGAACGAATCTCGACACACGGAACTCACGCACATAACTACGGAATGCCTATATAACGATCTCGCTTTAATCTCCTAAAGCACGTAACCTTCGATGCACAAGCGCGAATATTATCTGCTTTTCTGTTCCGGCTGACGTGGGAGCGGAGCCTCCAATGGAAACCGCTCCCAATGTCGCTTAAGAGGAGAATTTTCATCTAGGGTGCTGAGGTCGGTTGGGGCTCGTCAGCGCCTAGGACAGGTCTCCCTCTCGGGCACCCTGGCCCTCGGTCCGTTAGCCCGTGGTCCAGGGGCTCCCGTGATCTCTCGATCGAGAAGGCGACTCCTCGGTTCGCGTTTCTCCATCCCAACTGCTACGCCATCCCTCCTCCACCTCCACAACACTATCTATCTCCATCTCTACCCGTTTCCGCTGCTTTCCGCCTTAGACGTCGGCCCATTCCCCATCATTTCCTTCGTGTCTTTTCTATTATGAGCGCCGACAATACGGACGCGCGTTTTCTTGTTGATAGGCCGATTTTTACCGAAATTGTCTGATTAACGTAACCCGACGCTGACACACTTTCTCCCGCTGCTCCCATAGAAATTTTTACATTTTCGAGAATGAGAAAGCCCATGGCCTGCAGGGCTTTGCCTCTTTAGCGAGAATTTATGTAACCCCCTGTCATCTTTCCGAGCACCTCATAATTTAACGGCTCGTAATTTTAACAAAATTTAATCGAATCTCGTAATTGAGGAAAAATTTTAATAAAGACTGATAAGAGCTCAGCCTACTCTCAATATAAATACAGCTGAAAAGAATTTAATAACGAGACGTTAGATTTAAGTGAACTTTATTCCATTATTCTTTTATTTTTTCCTCTCGCAGGGAGATCGGGTTATTCCCCCTCCTCCTCCCCCCTCCCCCCCTTTTTTTTCTCGTTCTCTCCTTCGCGCTTTCTTTCGTCCCTACCATCGAATAACCCACCTTATTTTCCTCCTGCAAATTGGGCATATTTTACGTTTACATATGAAAGTGTAGATTTCATTATGTATGTTTAGCAAGAAACGTATGTGCTTTACACGACAATTATCGTTCATTCATCTAAGCCAATTAATATTGAAAAACGGCACTTTAACGAACAAACGAACGAAAAACATGAAAAAAATGTAATTAAAAGGAAAGGATAATAAGGAATGAAACATAGTACTTTTTACTTTTAAATATAAACTCTTTTCAGTGTATCTAGGCAATGGACAGGAATATTTACTCTTTTCTTTCATTTCTTGGATATTACTGGGGTTGCGAGAGAAGCGCGAAAACAAGATTTTATAACGAATAATCGACAAGACCAAGCGAATTCAACTGCTCATTGATGGGAGAATTTCAAAGCTAAAAAGGCAATAATTAATTAAATAATCTCTTGCTCGCGGTCAAATATTTTTCTTCCTCCTCGCATGAAATATTGCACGGCGAAAACTTGCATCGGCTTATTAAAATATCCCCATTTGAATTCAATATTATATGTTACTTAAAAGCACCGTCGGCAATCAAAGGGCCTAATGAAGCGCATTTCATATTTAATCAGCACTTAACTTAGTCGATAAGCTCGGCCGATCGCTCGTTCGAGATTAATCACAGACGCGTTGCCAGGGGTGCGGAGTAATGAGGGTAACGGCGCCGCGCGGGGGGTGGGGGCGGGGTGGCGGGGTGGCGGGATGGCGGTGAGGGGTGAGGGGGAGGGGGATTGAAAATGAAATAAATTAACTGGCCGAAAAATGGGGCTTTTACAAAAGCTTGGGTGTAAGTCATTCCAGATTGTTAGGAGTAATCCTGAAACGACGGGATGCGGAGGTTCGCTCGTACATTCGCTGTAATCGAATCAGCGTCAATGCTCTTACCCTCGCGATCGGTAGTCACGACGAGCGTCCAGCGGCCCGCAATTTCCCCTCTCAGCTTTCTTCGTTATATTAGCCTATGCCGCGCGCATGCGCGCAGATCACAAGAGCTTCGACAGTTGGGCAAGTGTAAATTGCAATGGCAGGAGAGCTACTCGAGCCTCGCTATGCAAAGGTTAGGCGAACCTCGCGCCTCCCTTATCTCCTCAACGTCTCGTTACGGTAATGATTTTGCATCTCTCTCGCTCTCTCTCTCTCTCTCTCTTTCCATCCTCGTCTCTCCACTAGATCCTCGCCTCTTCATTTATTCGCGGACAGTATTGGCTGATCGGCAACCGATAATGCGTTCCACTCGTTACCTGCCGCAACCGCCTCCTCCTCCTCCTTCGTCTCCATTGCTTCTCCTCTACCTTCTCCGCAGCCTTTTCCTTCTCCTTCTCCACCTCCGCCTCCTCCTCCAGTGCCACCAAGTCTTTCATAACGGTGTAGAGGCGCGAGTCTGTTCCCGCTTTGCAACCGGAATGCTCCAAAGTCATCGCGTACTTGGAGCGCATGCTCGACCTTTCGACAGCTCGGCGCGCATGCACTTACGAGAAAATTTCCATGACGATTTGACCGGACAAGAAAATGGGAGTGGATGATATGTCGTAACCGTTAAGGTTTTTTTTTTTTATCTTCGAAACGCAAACCAGGGAGAAAAAAAAATCGTTAAGAGTATTAAGCGCAAGGCTCGAATGACGCGTTGGTACTGTTAAACTTTCTGTCCGTTATATTAACCGACAATTGTCCGGAGCTTTTATAAAGGAATACTTATATGCATGTACATGCTCCTTCTACTTAACGGACAAATGCCTATTATTTGATTTTAACAGACATCTAATGTTTTAATTTACCGCCCCATAGCGCCGGGAGACTCGTTGCCGACCTCGAAAAATCTGCTCCCGATAACGACCAAACTCAATAGCAATTGCAGACATTTTACAAGTCGCGTGCATAAACATATTTACCGCTTCCGCGTGCAATTGTAATTGTTCCACTACGTTTATGTAAAATTATATAAAAAGAGCTGGCCCTTACTCCTTAACGACTTTAGCCGAATGTCGATTAATACGTAAGTAACAGTTAAGACTGGAATTAAATGCTCCACGACACTCGATTACCACCCTCATTCGCCGTCCTTGTCCCACGTTCATATGGTAAACTGGCAATACTTTGGCGGCTGTGAAAAAAAAAAAAAAAAAAAAAAAAAAAAAAATGATTCTTCCTGAAGGCGCGAGACACGTGATCTCTCGATTTTTCTCCTCAGTGCATTCTCATGCTGTCATTAACGTATAAAAGAGCTCGTGCAAAAGGACTCCTGAATCGACAGCTTCGAATTTCTAATGGGATATGCTCCGCTTTCGATTCCTTGATGTATCATGTATACGTGTTGTCTGTAAGAACTATGCCGCGAATTTCTCTGTCTCTGTCTCTGTCTCTGTCTCTCTCTATCTCTCTATCTCTGTCTCTCTCTCTCTGTCTCTCTCTCTCTCTGTCTCTCTGTCTCTCTCTCTCTTTATACGTGCCTCATTCTCCTTTCCACTTTATTAAGCGATTCCCACTGGCTTATCATCCGTCCTTCTCGCGATTGTTCTTGCTACATGTGCCGAGTATACATGTATAGCGGACTTTATAGCATGTGGCATATAATAAACTTTCTCCCCGACCCTTTTTAACTTTCAGCCGCGAGTACTGGGTTACGGTATACCTCAACTACGCACCGTGTGATCGCTCGCGGAAAATTGTCCACTTTTATTTAGATGACGCTGGCTCAGCCAGATACGACGACTCCTATCTTGATGCAAGTTTAACAATTTTATGCCGGGAATGCATTATGCTACTTTCGACGGGACGTTCGAAGATCGCGGGTACATTTTTTTTAAAGAATTTTTTTCAAATACTACGGCACACGCTTTAGACGCTATTTTGCAGATATTTTCAACTTTAGAATTCCTGAATTCCTCGAAAGCCCGTTCGATAATCAAATATCGAATGGTTAAATATGGAAAAGTCTGGCATAGAGCGGTGAGACGGTCGCGCCTTGCGGTATGTCGAACTAACTAGTGTAACGTTTCATTTTTTAATCTGCCTACTTCGGTTGATATCAATTTACGTCTGTCAGTTTACAATATATTCATTTTTGTAGTCTAAGAGTGCACATGTCAAATTGAGAAATAGGAGAAAAATGTTTTATCTCGTATAGGCGAGTATATTGTATAAGCAGATTAAGAATCCATTACACAACTAAGGTGTGATTCTAATGTTAATATTAATAAAAAAAAAAATTCGAATACCTTTGAAAATGATAGCCAACAATCACGCAAACGATTAAATATCTCGTTGTAACGTCTATCTTTGAACGTGCCTTCTGTCGTTAAAAAGTATCGCTACTCCGAAATTGCATCATTTAAAAAGTGTTAAAAGTTAATATTTTTGGTCAATTAATATAACCGTTGGCTTTCACGATACTTCCACGCGTCAATTAAAATGCTCGATAATTCATCCAGATTATCATCGGAAGACTATATTTTTTAGCATTAGTGTCTTGATGCCAAGAGACGAAGCTAAAAATCATTATTGAAAATGATAATTTGTTAAAATGAGGATTTAACATACATTGTTATTTATATTTCATTATTTTCATACGATGCGATATACATGTACAGTAAATCAAAATGTGTGCAAAGTACACAAAGAGGGCCAATATCAATGAAATAATAATTCAATGAACATGTTGTTACACAAAAATTTTAATCATTCTGCAGCTTTTAGCAGCATAAGCTGCCCTAGTTGGTAAAATAAATGTGCTAATTAAAGCTTATAATAATCAATCGAATGGACGTTTGAGCTTATGATTATCGAATCCAATGAGCAATCTAACGTCTCGCAATTACGACTTGAGAGCGCCGATGAAGCGAATGAATCTATTTCGTACGATTGCATTTCGGTCGTTCGATTAGAAAAAATCCTGATATAAACGTTGGAATCGCACGCGATCTGCTAGGATTGAATGATCAAACGTGAGAATGAAAGACAGTGTGAATATTGGCCACGATTACCACTTCTCTTATGCAGGCCGATTGGAAAGTTATGGTTGAGAGAGGAAGCCGATGTGGAGTACGCTTTCCTTTTTCGACACTGATTTTTATTTTATTTATTGATTTTTTTTTAATTTTTTTGTTTTTTTTTTTTTTCTTTTTTTTTTTCATGTAAAATAGATTTCACGCTAAAACGGGGACGATGATGTGAAAGATTATTTTGCGAATTTTAATCGTTGCCCCGAGGCGTCGTGCCGCGTTGTGTTGCGTTGCATTGTGGAATTCGTCCGAGGCTTCTTATGACGGTTTTATTATTATAATCAAGGGCAAATTATCCAGTAGAGGAAAAACTGTTGATATAGTCAGCGGGGCAGAAAATTTGCACAAAGCAATGTCGGCTTATGGACATTATCGTGGAATATTTTGCGATTAATGGAGGTGAAAAATTTACAGCAACGAAATTTTTAATAAGATAAATCTACGATAATCGTTCGTTCTTGAAATCGTGAAATTCTCTTATAAGCGTTATTCGACTTACACGCATACCGCACAATTAAATATATGCATATATTCTTACGTGCGTGTGCGTGCGTGCATTAGCCAACTTGTTTATTTATATTAGGAAAAGAAGTCATTAAAAAATAATATTTCTTTTGGAAAAACATTATGAACGACTGTTTTGAACTAACAAACGATGTTTATAAAACTTGGATTGACGAGGCCCACATTCGAATATTACGTTTAATATATTCTCTTCCTCTTCGATTCATTTTCCTTTTTTCTAATTATTGCGCTTGTTTTTTGTTCTAGCCAAGTTATAAAAATGATCATTTCAGAGAATCTCTCAATATCGTAGCTGGTTTTAATTAATTTGTATACTCAGAAATGTTATAATGTTTTCGTTCAAGGTAATATCGTCGGCTTGTATTTACGTGCCATTTATTAATTGCACAGAACTTTGTACATGCGCGTTCACCCGCGCTCACCCACACACACGCTCGCGCACCACGCGCCATGGATACGACGTCATTGCGCAACAAAACTAATTATCCTCCGAGTCGATTTTACAAATACTCGAAATAATCGCTTGTTTATTTAAATTGCGCTCATAGGATTTTCTTTTTTCATCGGCGAGGTAAATTTTTTCCGCGCCAACATATCGCCATCACGCTCGCGCGCTAAGGAAATTATCGCAGCCACGAGTCGAAGGCAACGAGCCCCGGACAGAGTCGCGAGCAGGAATAGCAACGAAGCTACGGACGACGCGGGTCAACTCAGCCGGGGCAGCTCCAGTCGTCGGGCACGTAGCTCGGGATGGAAATGCAAAGGCGCGGAGCTAATAACCGGTCATCCTCCTGTGACATCGGCCCCGTGTGGGCGTTGCGTTCTCAGGGTACAAATTGTTCAGTGCGCGCGCGCGCGCGCACGGCATTAATGAAAGGGCCCGGGGATATACCGCGAGCCCCTGGAATATGTTCGCGTCGCATAAAGAGCGGGGCGAACGCGTTGTTCGATAGACCGAGCGGACGACGCGGCATAATCACTGTCGAGTAAATTATCGAAGAACCACGGCGAGCAATTTCGAGAAATATACGGCGCTCGAGCAATTTCGGCGCACGAGTCACGAGTGCGATGGGAATGTCGCGCGACGACGCGCGCGAACCGAGTGCGCCAACCGACTCAAAGACGCTTGCTTCTTGCTTAATTCTGTAAATGAGTGCGCTGCGCGTATAAGGAGGAAGTGCGCGCGACGACAGATTTCCCGCGAGGCTTCCTCGCTGAAAAGCTAATTTAAGCGAGATTAATAATAAGTATAATGTAGGGGACCGCCGATGGCTTGGATTATCCGCGCGTGCTCGTCAGATACCTTATTCTCGAACGGTAAAATCACGAGCCGACGAGGACAACAATAACGACAACAACGACAAATAAATGAAAAAACAATAAGGACGACGACGAACAGGAGCGGCAGCAAAGTCCACGTCATACGCAACGTATATCGTATCTTGAAACCTCTCGCCGCCGTATTACGGTACTCGATGCCTCGAATGTCACGTTCTTTTGCACAATCTATAATTTGCAAAACAATGAAGTAATAATGCTACATGTTCAGCTATTAATGAACGAGCCTGAAATTTTTCGGAAAATTTAATTGCCACTACCGCTCACCATTCCCAATCTCGATGCTTTCTATTATCCCAATGGTTTTTTTTCACCACGTCATAATTGATTTATCTTTATAAACTATAAATATTTAAGCTTACACTTTGCATTTAATTAATGTAACAAGTTTAAAGTGAGGTTTGATCTATGGCCAATGCGCACAGCACAGGCCGTTCAAATTGCAATAAATACTTTTTTTTCATAATTTATTAATCAGCGAGTCGATATTTTATGACCGTTAAGTGAAAATTTTTGCAATTATTTGTATTTAAATCCAATTAGACAGCGGTGGGAGCGTTGCAGAAAAATAAAAAGAAAAAACAGAAACAAAAACAAAGAGAGATAGAGAGAGAGAGAGAGAAGTTAAAAGAAAAAAATTAATGCCATTTATCGACAGTGTATTACATTATGTAAATTACAATTATCAAAAATATATTACAGGCATTTTCTTTGACAAATGTGATAAAGATATCATTAGACTTACGGGCTATAATTAGATATACGGTAAATCGTTAATTCTCCCCTCTCAAATCCATAATAAGAACAAGATTATATTATTAAATAGATATACGCGGCTTGCCAGTTATTAAACTTTCTCTTCGTTACAGCCAAACACCCCGCCCATATTCCCCTATACTCGTATGAACAAACGTATGAGAGGCGCATTTCTCGTTATATTTGTGCATTATAAAGCGGCGTAGAACAATCGTACAGCTGAATCTCGAACAAAATGCAGTGCGGCTCTCGGCCTCGTAACAACAAATGCAACCGAGATAGGATATAAAACGTTTCCCGTACTAATTAGCTTCATCTCTATATGCACGCATATCTATCTGGGAGGACTTATTTAAATTGGCAGTAAATCAAGCATTACGATAACGAACTACCGGAATTGTTTCGAGCGCGCATAACGAGCACTGAACTCGTCCTCGTCCTCGTCCTCGTCCTCGTCCTCGTCCTCTCGCGATTTGTACCGCTTACCCCGTCCCCTCATCGCTCGCGCGCACATTCGATAAGTGACTTCCAGCCGCCTGTAAATTCCATCTCTCGGCGACATCCCGGAGACGTGCGAATGATCCGGCTGCGAGACGATTCGACCATCGGCCATGTATCGCTGTCGCGCGCGAGTCGAGCGGACTTTTTGATGAAAGATGCCCGTCCCGGGTATAGCGCCTACGCGCCTACGCGCCCTCTTCATCACTCGCCACCCGTCTCTCACTTTTGATGCTTCCGCGGTCGAAAAAAAAATGATGTTGCTCGACGCAGCACGGCCGCTCGACTTAACGAGCCCCGCACACCTTTATTGTCTCCTTATACCGCGCTCCCACCTAACAACTTTATGCCAAATGCCAGCCCCTTTTGCAGTTCCCAACGAAAAAGAATTGTTTCTTGGAAAAACTCGTGCCGTAGCGCGCGACGGCCTCCTTCTGAGCCCTTCCTCATGCCACTTCCTCCTGCGTGCGCCAAATTTGCTCGCCTGCATGAACAAGCAGAAGATGCCTTTATTAAGTCTCCTCCGTTTATTAAATCCAGTTCGTGTCCCTCTTACTTTCATTATCTAATGCTTCTAACGCCACTGATACTTTTTCAAAGATGTTGGATTGACGTATCGATACAGCGAATGAGAGAGAGAGAGAGAGAGAGAGAGAGAGAGAGAGAGACATATCCATTATGTCGCAAAATGCGGCAGTAAAAAGCCTCCGTCTAAAATAAAAAGCATGAAAGTAGCGCAGTTTATATTCTCATTAGTGGAGAACCAAAGTGCTCTCGAAGCCCGAAAAAAATATTCTTAGCTGGCTGTATAAATATATCGGAAGTCGATGAATTGCAAGAGGAGACCGCGTCGTAAGGGCGCCGAATATATTTCCAAAGAGCTGCTCGATCCACAGAAAAAGAGAGAGACAGAGAGACAGAGAGACAGAGAGACAGAGAGACAGAGAGACAGAGAGACAGAGAGACAGAGAGACAGAGAGACAGAGAGACAGAGAGACAGAGAGACAGAGAGACAGAGAGACAGAGAGACAGAGAGACAGAGAGACAGAGAGACAGAGAGACAGAGAGACAGAGAGACAGAGAGACAGAGAGACAGAGAGACAGAGAGACAGAGAGACAGAGAGACAGAGAGACAGAGAGACAGAGAGACAGAGAGACAGAGAGACAGAGAGACAGAGAGACAGAGAGACAGAGAGACAGAGAGACAGAGAGACAGAGAGACAGAGAGACAGAGAGACAGAGAGACAGAGAGACAGAGAGACAGAGAGACAGAGAGACAGAGAGACAGAGAGACAGAGAGACAGAGAGACAGAGAGACAGAGAGACAGAGAGACAGAGAGACAGAGAGACAGAGAGACAGAGAGACAGAGAGACAGAGAGACAGAGAGACAGAGAGACAGAGAGACAGAGAGACAGAGAGACAGAGAGACAGAGAGACAGAGAGACAGACAGAGAGAGAGCGACAGAGAGAGATAGATAGAGAGAGAGAGAGAGAGAGAGAGAGGGATGCGTGATACGGCACGGTGTTCGTAAACCAACACACGCGTTTGAATAGGTGACGCGAGCCTTGAGAGCACCAAAACGCGAATGAGAGAATGAGTTGGTTTGTCGTTGGGGTAGTTGGACGGTGAGGGTGTGGATGGCGAGAGTATGGCGACGGGGAGGGGGGGGGGATTAGAGAAAGGGGATAGAATCAGGAAAAGGGTGCTGATGCAACAGGTAGGTTGATGCCGAATCTTGCGTACGCGGGCCAATGCCATGCAAACTAACCTATGTTTTCCCCCTTTTTATTTCCCTTCCCCGGCCCACACTTCGTTTTCTTTTCCCGTGCTCTCCTCATCCCTTTTCTCGCTCCGCTTGCATACTCGAAGAAAACTCGCGCGCCTTTGATCAAAATGCCTCGAAAGCATTTTTCACGTGCGAGCTTGAAAAAGCATTAAAAGCCAAAGGCCCGGAAAGATTGTCCCGACGTGGTTGGGTAAGCCTCCCTAATTCGACGCCCTTACTGGCAGGGCATTATGAGCGAGTGAAAAGGGCTCTGTTTTACGAATCAATTTACAACTTTTCTTTTTCTCCACATTCTCTCCTTTGCACCGAGTCTCCTTCGACGACTCGCTCCTCCTGCTTTTTATGGCGTCTCTTGCAATTTATACTTTGACTCAGCGTCGCCAAGATCGCGGGGGCTCGCTTGAATTTATTTTAAGATTTATGCCAATGGGTTTGGCCGAACGGCAACGCCAAATGATATTGACATGCCCAAACAATATTACCGCTTCTAATGAAAATACGTTTGCACAATTTTGTCGGAGTGTATATCCGATCGTTGCCCCACCAATGCAATCGATGCTTCTCTTCGGATTTCACTCCTCGGTTTTCTTTTGTTTTTTTTTGTTTTTTTTTTTGTTGTTTTTTTTCGTTTTTTTTTTGTTGTTTTTTTTTCTCCTTCTTCTTCATTTTTTTCTTCTTTTTTTTTGCCGTAAATGTTAACGTGACCACTACGATAATTATTCAATGAAATTTATCAGCTTACTTTTCAACGGATAATTCCAAAAGCATTTTGCCGAATGACTTTGCCAAAGAGTTTAAATCTTGTTTGTATCGCAACAATATATTTATTACCGCGAGATAGGGACGAGATGAGGAATAGGAAGAAGGAAAAGTCTTTAAAATTAAACGACGTATTTCTTTGTTTCCATTTTTCTTTTCTCCTAGAAGGCTTCAGATTTTTAACGCCGAGCATAATAAGAACTTAGTTAAGAGGACTTTGAGAATTAGTTAATTCCAAATTAAGTATCTCGTTAAGAAATTTGATTGCAACAGCTTGGCATACCGTTGGGCAAATGAAAATTTGTATTCGACGGCTGATGCTGTTTCAGTCCGCGTATATGATTATGTGAAATAAATCACGAAGCCATTCGCAGAAGGGAAATAATTTCATTGTTGTTGGTTAAAAGTTTGTCGATATTGCATTGGAATTAATTAAAACATGTAAATATCGATTGCACAACAAGTCGTCAAAATTTGAGTGTCAATAACAACAAGTTTGCGCGCGAATTTATAAGCTTAACTTTTCAATTTTTATGTACCGCTGAAGTTTTTGGGCACTATATCTTCATCTATTTCTTCTCGTCTCTTCTATTTCGTTGAAAATTTCCTCTCCTCTTCTTCATCGTCTTCTTCTTCTTCATCGTCTTTATCGTCTTCATCGTCTTCTTCTTCTTCTTCTTCTTCTTCCTTTTCATTTTTTTATTTATTTATTTATTAATTTTTCATTAAACATACATTGAGGTATTAATGAAGCTACGAGATGGAAAATAACCAAGTAGTATTTATATAAATTTCTAACCGAGCCATGGACATTCTATTAGTTTTACGCAAATTCTGGTATTCTCGATAAAACATACTGTATTTTATTAATACAACATTAAAATAAACATTTCAGAAAGTTGCACACTCGAGTGAGAAAATTATTTAGATATTCATTTATACTATAATGCGCATAACAAGGAATAGTAAAGTACGCGATTCGAAATTAAGTAGTCAATTACGAAATAAGTCAGGAGAGCGTCATAAATTTATTTTAAAATCGCAAAATTATGCATCAAACGTATCGTTAATCAAAATTAATTGAAGTTGGCGATAATGTTGAAATTCGCGCACGATGAAGGCAAAGACGAAGTAGGAATTCCCATTAGCGGCCTTATAAAATTCCTTCCTCCTATTCCCAAAGCTAAACGGAGTCATCTTGAACAATCTCGCGAGCGACGGACATATTCATTTCTCCCTTACACTGCACTAATGGCCTACGCACGCCAATGCTGACTGTTGTGCAAAATTTTTCAAAACAAATCAGGCGAGTGGCGCCGCATCGGGCCCAATCTATGCTCACTTGTCCTTAACGAGAAGCTTATGGCCGACGACCAGCTGAAAACATCGTCGCCTAAGATTCAACGGACTCCTCCGAGCGCTAGAAGCCTCGAAGCTTTGCGTCTTTACATGACGCAACGACCCGTTTCCGGCTAGGCAGTACTCCCAGAGCAGCTGGACCGATCAAACGGAGAACACGCGCTCGCTCGTGTAACGACGACGCGCAACTGCTCCAAACTCCGTCCGATCGTTGTAGCCGCGGGGGTTGTAATTGGTTATGTACGCGGGGCGGTATGGGGTGGGATTGGGTGTCTCGATGACGAGTAGGAACGCACGTCGTGGCCGTCCGTTTTCACTCTCGACTCTCCTCAACGACGAGAGCGTAAATTCCGGAAGGATCGCGAAGCCGATGCGGTGGGCGTTCGGTTAACGAGTCGCGTGGGCGTCCTAAGTCTCGTGGCCGCGAGATGAGAAAAAGCGGCCTCGCGACCAGCTACCCCCCACCACGAGCGGGCGCACACACCTTGAGAAAACCAGTCGCGATGAAGTCGCTCTCGTCGAGTGGCATTTTACGGCGCGTCACTTTTCTGCCCTCGCCGCTTTTTCCTCACGCGCGGCTCACCCGAGATCGCCGACTCCTTCCATACGGAGACTTCGTCGGGGGGGGGGGGGGGGGGGGGGGGGGGGGGGGGGGGGAGATAGTAGGGCGGATGGGGTATGGGTGAGGGCCGTCGGTTCGCGAGCACCGATCGTTCCTCCGCCGACGCATGCTTAGCCCAAAGACATTGTAAATAAATTAAGCGGTTTGTCCTTCTTCGTTCACGCCCATTACCGTGCCATAAAAATTCAATAATTTTACAGCCGCCATTAAGGGAGGCGAGACTGGTATTTGCGAAAATCGTCGGCTCGCTTAACGGTGTGCGTACTTGTTTACTTGTTTACTTGTTTACTTGCTTACTTGCTTACTTACTTACTTACTTACTTACTTACTTACTTACTTACTTCTCTTATTTACTTAATTATTTACTTAGTTATAGTCGTGGGCCTCGGGACTTTTAATAATTCCTTGGTAAACGAGTTTATTCATTTGCGCATTTAACGAGTCGCGTTATCCCGATAAATAAGAACGGCGCGGTGTAAAAAAATGCCGACAGTGCGCCAACGTTATTCATAGCGCGTAATCCGTGCGTTGGAATGAGAAAAACATTGTCGCTTATAAAGGTTGATTTAACGAGCGGTGGGACCAGTAGTCCGTAAATCCCGAGATATTCTAATGTAAGTAGGAACGGTGGCAAAGGCTTGGAATATAATCGGCGTGCGATGAGGCAGCTGTTATCAATCGCAGGTAAGGTCTCGGGCGAGCTAAGCCCGCTCGAGGGCTGAAAATCGACGGAGGATCGCGAGATTGTGCGGGAGAGCATCGGCCCCTCGGATTCCCACGAGAGCACATCCGTTTGCCGCGATTGTGCCACACGGACACTCGCGTGCGGTTTATTATAACCCGGGAAAAAGGCCCCGGGACGAAACTGGTCCTAGGCCGAGGTCGGAGAGAGTCCTGACCGCGCGTTCATGGACCACGGGAAGATTGGGCGAAGAGCGCGACATCGGCATCAGCAGATACGAGAAAGTGGTGGTGACGAGAGGGCGGGCTGAGGAGGGATAGACGGTGGAGAAGGATGAGGAAGAGGAGACAAAACTCGACGAGGCCACTTCTCCTATCTCGCCCGAGTCAAGTCGTAGATAAGCTCGGCGCTCGCCCCAACGTCTATGTCCTCTCTCTCTCTCTCTCTCTCTCTCTCTCTCTCTCTCTCTCTCTATGTGTGTCTGCGCGATCGCGCGCGCGTTATCGAGAGCCTGACTTATTGCGCACGAAGGCCGGGATATTGCGCTTTCCGGTGACTTTTACCGACGTATGCACCTACGGACGAGGTTTGCCTTCGGCATGAGCCACGACTGCCTCTCGCCACAACGGTTACTCTGCACTTTTCCGACACATGTGGTATCGGATACAGATGTACAATATATAGCAGCCGCGGTTAGATTTTCTTGAGCTTAATCCGCCCTTCCTAGCCTCGTCTGTCATCCCAATCATGACCCAATTTCCCCAGGCATAAATCACATACGTTCTCAATTTCTTGTCCTTCCGACGTTTTCTTAATTTGCCTTTACCTCAGCAACGAAAAACGAGGCAAAAGAGAGGAGCTACGAATGAGTATGCCATATGGCAGGGAATAATTTCACATGACTGCAATTTTGCCGACTCAATTGAAAATGTCATTTTATTATTGAATCGAATTCAATGAGAACGGCAATAATTTAAACAAGATGGAAATCTCTTCGTAATTTTAAAAATTTCGTAAAAATTGGAGGAGTGTCCTCCGTTAGGCTGAGCTTACGTGGCCGCAATAACTAATACGAGCAATGGATAATAAATACATAATACACAAGCACTTGGTTTATCAATAACGTTTGGTAATTGATAATAAGCGGGGGGAAATGTCATAGCGTTGGCATGTATCAACAGCGCGTTCTTCCTACTTGGTTGCATTGACATTAGTAAATAAGAAAGAAATAATGGCGCATTGCAGTCGAGCGCATTTATTTATGTGCTCGACAATTTTATTATAAATTATTCGATATTAAAGGAACTAAAAAAGGAGAGAGGAGGTGTCGATGGAGTATGAGACTCGGGCACGAGTGAGCTGCTATGAACTAGTACTACCAGTTTTCATGTTGTGTGTATATATATACATACATACATACATACATTCCCTTCCCAATTACACTGTCTTATGTATTCGGATACGTGGTCGGTCAATATGAATTAAAAAAAAAAAAAATGAAGAAGCATCCCTTAAAATATAAGCATAAATCGGTACTATGCCATTAAAAGAAGATTATAATTTATGACGAAAAACTTCAATGTACATAAAGGTAAGATCATTGACATAAACAAGAATTTACTTTGCTATCTATAGAAAATTATATTTTATAATGAACAAAGATTTTATTATTTAAATAAAAGATAAATATGTGTGGACTCGATAGTGGACAACTAAATACGATAAGGCTATAAACGTTAGTTTATGAGAATTATAGTTTTATGTAGAATAATTATTGTATGCTAATTATCCGGAATACCAATTATTTACTGTAATAACGTATGGTTAAGCCTCGTGGATTTTAAAATAAGGTAAAAAACAATTTTTTATCGCGCGAGTATCTTTTTAAGTTCTAATTAAAATCTTTCTTACAACATACATTGGCTATTTATTAAACTACTGTAACAATTATAATAAATGTTTGTTTGCTTGTTTTTTGAAATTAATATAATAATTATGCGATGGGACTACATTCGAGAGGGCATAGTGACAAACCAAACGACTCATTCTCCAAAACATAATAATTCATATTGACATTATAGAATCAGTTGGCTTCTCTATTTTCCAATTTTCCTTTACTTGCTTGTTTTTGACTTTTTACCCTTTCTTATTTTCTCTTTGCGTAATATAAGAAAATGAATTTTTATCGATTACATTATCGTTAATGTCACTTTACGCTACCGCGTACATACGGTGCACGATGATAAACATTAATTACCTTCCAAGAGCTTTTATAAAACATATTTTCATAAAGCATAATTAAGCGGTAAAATTGAGGTGTTTTATTACTATAGGAATTTATTTACTTTAATAACAATTTTGTAATTACTTGACAGAAATGTAACGAATGTTATCAAGAATTTTTCGCATAATTATTATTCAAATTTTATGTTTAACGCAATTAAAGGAACATCCGTTCGCAGCTGCGTTAATGTTTGGTTGCCAATTATACGAAGAAATCGGAGAAAAAGTGAAGCTAACGCAATGCCCCTTATAATAGTATGAATTTAAAATTTTAAAAACAAATTTTCTCCCTTTCGGTCTCAGCTCGCAAAATACGTATACTTATGCTGAAAGCACATTGTATTAAAATAGTCTGGTTAAGTGTAGGCAACATTAAACGGTGATGTACTTGACAGTTTAATAAGGAGAAGTGAAAGTGTGTTGAGGTAAATGCCAGAGTAAATTCCTATCGGCTCACTTGCTCCAAGAGGACGACGAAGAAAAGGTAAGTTTATCCCCGAAAGCAGCGACACTTTGATATGTAAATGGAAATACAAAGAGGGGAAGTGGAGGTAATATCCCACGGCAATCCCGAGCCCACATTTTAGCCTGTCGTCGTAAAACAAAATATTTCACGAGTCATTTCCCTCTCACGCACACACGCTCGCGCGCACGTACACACCTCTCGCATTCGTCTCGGCGTCCCGGCTAACTCCTCGTGCCACCAACACCCCCACCCGGCCTAGCTTGGCGGGCGCAATTCGCCTGGCTGTCGTTACGGCCGAGTGGCAAGAGGAGGTGGGAGAGAGGGAGTAGAGAATGAGGAGGCAAGGGGAACCAAGGCTACGTACGTAAGAGAGACATCAAAAAGGCACCGAAACGAGCTGCCATTACCAACCCCGTCGAGCTCGGGTCTCTCACGCGGATGCGCGAGGACGAAAAAGCCGGAAGTGGCTCGCGAGGACGGTAGCAATAGCCGAGGGGACGGCAATCCGTTACCGGGCCCAATCTCCGATTGCCCCGGCGACGTACGGGACCGCGGACTCTCGATAGATGCACGCGAGCGTTTAACGGGCCCGGCGGCGTATCGGCTATCTCGGCGAGCTGGATCCGAGGCAGCAAGGAGGAGAACCGAGCGCGAATTAACAGGGTCCTCGCGCTAATCGCCCCGGTGATTTAATTACTCGTGTCGTATGATCGCGTGCCGCGGAGCCCGGGCCCAATATGCTGTCCTCGATACGCTGCCGGGGCCGGCTGATTCAGCACCGACCGTTAAGGACAGCAAGGGAAATGGGCCTCCGCGCTCGTAATTATTGTGCCCCCGGGGGTGTGGGCCGAGTTATTATCTTCCTGAGTACTGACGTTTCGAGCGCGTATTCGTTACGGGATTTTTCGCCCGCGAAGGCTTATCGTCACGGGGCCCGCGCCGACTGGCCCACCTATTTATTATTAATATTGGCCCACACCTTAATCGGCCTTCGCGAAATTTGCCGATGCGAGCCACTTGTTCCTGGCAAAGGGCAGCATCATCGTCGGGCTCTCCTTTCATCATCGTAAACATGCTACGGCCGGGGGACTGTTGGACGGGGGAATCGTCCAATTGTCCGATTGTGAAGAAGACGATAAACGTGATAGGCTGATCGTCGAAGCGAGTAATGTCACTCATTGATGCAACTGGTTCTTCGTGCCAGCACTTTGGCTCGCGCTCTTTTTAATTTACGAAGCGCCCAAATTGTTATCATTGAACTAATCAGAAATAATCGGCTCACTTTTATGATTCATAAATTTGATCGTTAAGGTGTCTTCGGGCCCGCGTGAGTTAAGCAACGTATCGTGATTTTTTTCTGAAATTATGATTGTTGAGCGACGACGTGATGTGCAACATTAAGGCACAACTTTGTATAAATACTCTTGTGAATAAATATTAGTAGTTGATCGAAGCGAAGATTGTTGGGGAATAAAAAATATTTATTACCCTCGAGAATGTGTAATAGCTCCTGCAAGACTTTTATGCGTAGAGGCCTCTTCTTTTACGTAGAATTCTTCGAAGAAGAAGAAAAAAAACTTCTTTTACTTGGACTTTATCATTCTCTCGTGAAGAACCTCGAGTCTTAGTACTTATAAAATAATAATGCGGCAATGTCCTGAAAGCCCGAGTTCTAAGCCAAAAAGCACCGACCTTTCTCCTGCTTTCTCCAGGGCTGCTTCGGCCTTTAAAAAAAAAAAAAAAAAAAAAAAAAAAAAAAGAAAAAAAAACGTAAGCGAACTATAAAGATCGAAAGTCCTTATCAGATTCGTCAACCCCATATCTCCGGACCCTCCTCAGACGGCGAACCTAACCTTACCGCCGACTTTTTTTTAATTTTTCCGTACCACGTTCGAAAAGATTATTTTCCCTTCCTTTATCCCCGAGGAGCATTGAACTCTGATAATTTCAAAAGGTGCGTGTATTGCATAACGGTGCGGATGCCAACGAGGGAACCTGTCCTTCTCCCTAAATGCAATTGCGCATAGGAATGGTATTAATTTGTAGGTCGTAGCCATAGTTGACGATTGACGTGTCGCTCGACAGTGAATACGTTATGGCTCGTCGTCGTCGTCCCCTCCCCCCCCTCTCCCCCACCGCGGTCCTTCTCACGACGTCTCATCGTCCCAACGTATTTTCTCAGCCGACGATTACACGCCGATGAGGGCAATGCACAAAAAGTGCCTATCCGTGTTCTTTTCACTAGCCGTTCGATACGATTTCCCATTGCGCACGTACATTGTTCCCTCCACGGTTTTACGACTATTCTGAGAAAAGTCCGGGAGAAAAAAATAAGTTAAAAAGGTTTACGATTAAGCGGATAAGCTCGACGGATTAACGTGTTCTTGCTCGGAGCCTCGAGTGCGGTAAATTATACAAAACATTGCATTCCTATGATTGCTGGTTGTCGTTACACTTTACACTCGGAACTACGACGGCCTAAGCTTATCAGACAAATGAATCTCGACAAATCAGCCCGAGCGGGATCAGTTAGTTGAAAAAGTAAAGTAAACAAAGGATGAGTGCGAGGCGGCCTCTGGACGATGAGGATACGGAGCGAATTAGCGGAGCACGCTCAAAGCGATGGCATTAAAATGTAAAATAAAGGAATGAAAGAGAAGCGGTGGAAGGTAATTTGAAATAATATGCCGCCTCCGCGGAATAAAGTGTATAGAGACGGCGAGAGGCATTGGCGGGAGCAGAGGCCAAATCCGCCTTAATTTTCTCCCGTTTGGCCGCAATTTACTAGCTCTCGCCCTTACGGTTCTTCCGCGCGTCGGCGGATAATTGCCGGAGATAGATAAAACGCGTCGGGCGAGCAAATACGCTCCGGCAGCTCGGAGGCTTTGAGCGGAGGTGGTATTCTCGCTCGGAATTGAGAAGCGCGGCCTCGGCGAGGTCCGCACCGCAAACGAATAATCGTCCGAGGGACGAGGGAAAAAGCCCGGCGTCTGCCCCCGTGGAGCCGCTAGCGCCGTAAGGATCAAAAAGCCCTTATCAGATTTGCCGACCCCTCGCGGCGGCCGTCGCTACGGCCATGCGCCTCGTCCGGCAAAGACAGCCCTTCGTGAATTTTTCAGGATCCCGCCTACGAGCGAGCGTGCAAGGGTCATCGTCGTCTCCTAGTCGGCACATTGGCGCGTCCGGCGCCCTCGAGAGCCTCTCCCGTTACCCCGCGGGAGAGTGCGTGCGTACACAAGCGGATGCATCGTCGGGGCATTAACGAGCCGCGTCGTTACGCGACTACGAGCCAGCCTGGCGAAGTGGCGCGGATAAGGGGATGGGGCTGGGGGAGTGGTGCTGGTGGATGCTGGTGATGATGGCGATGGTGACGGCGGGAGGGTTGGTTGTGTGTGCGGGGTGGAGGTGCGGTGGTGGTGGGGTGGAGATTGGGCGGAGAGGGGGCGGGATGGGGGGGGGGGGAGGGGGACGGAGGG
>NW_011948424.1:1559080-1561559 GCF_000503995.2 Ceratosolen solmsi marchali | reverse complement strand
GGGGGGGGGGGGGGGGGGGGGGGGGGGGGGGGGGGGGGGGACGGAGGGGAGGATGAGAAAGTAATGCATGCGTGTCGACAACGCTCAATGATTTTCATGGCGTGCGCAACGAGGTCTGGACCATTGAAAGAAATAAAGCCGAGTGGAAAGACGCGGAGACAATGTTGAAGCCGAGTGAAAGCGCAGTCCCCCGACCAGCTTTAGCCTCTCGCTCTTAGACGCGCCCTCCATGCCCGTGTAAGCGCGCCCCAGAGCGAGACAGCGTGTACGCGTGCGCGCGTGCGTGTGCGCGTGCGTGATTACGCGCGTATGGGATGGCGTCATCGGGGCGGGAGGGAGATGAAGAAGAAGAAGATGAAGCAAACCTAGGTCGAGAGAGGAAATGACAAGCAGCGCTAAGAGCCCACGGGATTGCGGAATTATCCCTTCCGCCGAAGGACCCACGCCCCCTCGGTGAAGCCATCCTCCACCCAGTGTCAGAGACTGTGGGCTCTATCGCCCGACGGAAGCATTCGAGCTGATCCTTGGAGCAACGGTCCGAGCGATTGCGCGCCGAGACCCTTTCCCTCGGCATTTTCCTTTCGTCGCGCACAAACACGAGCATCCTCGGCTCCTCTCGACAGTTCATTTTCTGCCAAAGTCCTCGTTTATTCCCTGTCGGTCGACGCCCCGATAGGCGAAATATTAAAAAAATACCCTCGCCGAGGCAGGGGGACCTCCAACGGTGCGCCTGTCTTTAAGGCTTTAGGGACTCAACGCACTGTCTTGCGAGATTAAGGGAGACGGAGAGAGGCAGGCATTTCGTGTATTTAGACGGAAGAGAAATTGAAAATCGCGTGAATGGGAGGCTGCTTGGCTATTGTGTTCCAGGGTGGGAGTTTCTATTGCAATTTTTTTCGATGAAGAGTCGCCGCGAAATTGCTTTTGCCTTTATGTACTTTTTGCGCGAGGGTACGTGCTTTCTCTTCGTCACCGTATTTCCACATCCGAAAGCTTCGCCATCGAACGTTCGAGCGAATCTTCCTCGCGCTTTGAGCGTAATCATTTTTATGCCCTCTTAGCTCCATCGAACTCAATTCGAAAACGAGTAATTAAAATAATCGCCTCACTCGCGCATATTTACGGATAATCTTCTAAGTTATGCGCGCCAACGTGCACTGTCTATCCCTAGTTGCATGCCAGATTTTTCACGTTGCTCGATATAATTATGGTATTTAACATGCAAGTTTAATACGGATCTTCTTTGTGTACGAGCATCTGCTCAGGCTCAACGAAAACCTAAGGAATACCCAGCGCACGTGTGGATATTGTAACCACGAAGGGCTTAAAAATAAAGCAATATATTCAGCAGCTTGAGAGAGGGAGAGAGAGAGAGAGAGAGAGAGAGAGAGAGAGAGAGAGAGAGAGACGATAAAGAGAAATTTTCACGCGAGCGCCTACACACACACACACACACACACACACACACACACAGTGTTAATTTTTTATCCTGGTCCACGACCAGATGAATCTCTCCAAAAAATCGCATGTTTCGTTGGCCGACGTGAAATTTTGAGTAAACGGCGGCGTGAGTAACCGGGGGTAACCGGGACGGTGAGAGGGACACACGCGCGCTCAAAGTCACTTTTTCACGAGGAGGGCAGTCAGTACCAAAAAATGTTGATGAAGATAACGCGCGGCGGGAGCCTCCTTTCCGATCAGACGAAAAATCACTTTCGTCGAGCGCACGCCCAGCGGCAAGCCTTCGGCAATTCGAGGGCGTCGGCCAAGGGGGGCGGAAGGAGCCGCGGGCCCAAGGGTCGAGCGAGTACTAATCGAGTAAATCACCGGCTCGTAAAACCCGTCGGATTTTCCGAGGAGCCGTCAATCCGCGGCGCAGCTCGCGCTACCCGAGTGACAAACGCCCCGAAGCCGGGGCCCCGAGTGCTGGCCTCGTATCTCCCGAGCGACCCCCTCGCGCAGGTACGTCGGCAAGCCTCCGGACGCCCGTATCCATTCCCGAGGTAGCTTGGGGATTAGTTCTAAAATCCGACCCGAGATAACGGGCCCGTTAAGCTTATCCATCGGTCTAGTGAGTCGATGTTCCCTGCCCCCCCCCCCCACCCACCCGCCCTGCCCCTCCGCCTATCTATCTTCTTCCGTGTTTTACATCCCTTTGTCTCACATTCTCCACTATCTCGACTCCTTTCCATCTTTTCTATTTGTTTCCCGGTCTAGTTCTGTCGGCCCCGTAGCCTCTGCTGCCACGATCCCGTTCTATCCGCGCCAACCCTCCCCACTGACACTCTCGAATCCAACCAATACCAATTGCTTAAACTTTTCAATTTCATTCGCATAACGTCATCGATGCTCTTAGAAAACGTTTAACATCTCCCATATCTCCTTCATAGGAACGTATTTGCCAAACGGAATACCTCAGCCTTTTCTGCATTTTTCCAAACATAGTTTGGAGCACCTGTCTGCCTTCCACCCCGCCCCA
>NW_011948424.1:1556962-1559033 GCF_000503995.2 Ceratosolen solmsi marchali | reverse complement strand
TCTTATCACCGATGATAAGTTGAGCTGCTTACGAACGGCCCGAGCTCTTGCGCACATATAAGTGAATAAATTTTTTGAAAATAAGAGCATTGGAAACTCGTCGCTTGCACTAGAAAATTTCGAGCGTTTAAAATTCGAATTTTAAACCTTTCCTTCTATTCCTACGAAATACTTCGAAATACTTTCAAATGAAATTATCTTTACTTTCGTATTTAAATTTTCTAAATTGTTACTTCATTTCCGCCGTAATATTCCATTTATATTCTTGACTAAGATCAATTCCGCTTAAATATTATACAATGAAACAGCATTAAATGAAATAATAACTTTTTAATTAATTACACCGAATAACACAATTTCCATTTATAACTATAAGCGCTCCTTCGCGAGGATGTGCACGCGTGCGTATAGCCAAGGATTCCTACAGTTCAATCTTACAAGCAATCTCGAACAAAAGGAATAGGTAAAAATTTTCAAAAAAATTAAGAGACCAGTCCCCCGGAGCGCCAAGTTGCTTTTTCTCGTTAAGCGAGCATATAATTGTCCTGTCGGCAGGTCACACACGATACAAACTTAAGGAGGTTCAAAGCGTACAAGCCCATCCAAAAGCTTCTTCTCCGTAATAACTTTTAAAACATTTGCGCATGAATAAATTTGCATATATCTTCCGTTTGTCTTAATGCAAGATTTAATAACCACAAATATAAAGGACGCGGCCTGATAAATAGTGTGATGATCACTCGACGGCAAGTGTCGAACAAGAGGATAAAAATAGCGGAGTAGAGAAGGGAAAGGAGGAAAAGGGAGAAAAAGGAAGAAGTAGAAGCTGACGATGACGATGATGATGATGATGATGATGGTGATGATGATGATGAAGACGATTACTGCGACGACTTGGATGACGACGACGATTTGGATGACGATTTGGATGACGATTTGGATGACGACTTGAATGACGATTTGGATGACGAGTTTGATGACGATTTGGATGACGAGTTGGATGACGGGTTGGATGACGACTTGGATGACGACTTGGATGACGATTTGGATGACGACGACGACGACGACGACGACAATCATGACGTAGATAAAGACGCAGAAAAAGACGAGCAACGAGTCAAGTTTCGGAGGCTTCATAATTTGTAAATTGCAATGCTCCAATATTCCGCCTGAAATTTTCTTGGACTGTGAATGTCAGGCGGGTCCAGGGCGACCGACGACCACGGCAGAATCGCAAGCAAAAGAAAGGTTTCAGGCGTATGCTTCGAGAAATGCAAATATTTCGACGGAGCTCAACATTTCCATCGTTAGCCCCGTTCCCACCCGTCGCGACTTTTCTCACATTCTACAGGAAATGCCTGAACAATAGGCTCGCGGAGTTCCAGTAAAATCGGCCTCTCGCAAGCGAGGAAGCGTAAATATCGACTCGGAGAAGACGCATAAAATGCGAAATACCCAATTTCCCCGCGAGCCTCGCTCCCCACGGCCGGCCACACCGCTGAAACAACCTCTCGGCAGAGCCGCATTCCCACATCCGGGAACACGTCCGTCGGCTTTCAATAGCCGCTGCTCGCGTCGGGATCCCTTAAAGAGCGCGAATTAACGGGCGCTCGGCTGCTCGTTTGCGCTTCGGCGGCATTGTGTGGATCTTCGTCAAGGCCGAAAAATCCATCGGCGGCGTCGACTCGCGTCCCGTGCCAACGAAGACTAATGGCCCTTTTGGCCCGTCGATGCCGAGGGAACGAGCTCGTTACACGACTCGGGACGCGGGCCCAGCCGCTCGTGCGAATTATTCCGAAGGGTTGAAGCGATCCCTGTCTTGTTTGCCGCGCACGCGCACACCAAGCCGACAGCCGATCCCGCGCCGACACCGCCGCCACTGCCGCGCATACCACAAGCGGATCCTCGCGTCGGATGGGGCCACGAAGACGAGTCAATCGCTTCGACTTGGTCGTTCGCCGGATTATCGTGCGCAATTTTCTCTATCTCCGAGCGTAAATTTGCGCGCTTCCGTCGTCCCCTCCCCCCCCCACCACCCCCACCACCACCGCCACCACCACCACCACCACCA
>NW_011948424.1:1525002-1556948 GCF_000503995.2 Ceratosolen solmsi marchali | reverse complement strand
ACCACCACCACCACCACCACCACCACCACCACCACCACCACTACCACCATCACTATCACTACCACTACCACCACCACCACCACCATCCCACCCTCCTCCTTACCACCTTGCCAACCCCCATACCCTCTACCAACCTCTTTAACAACTTTTCTCCCTGACTTTTCGGATTACCCCCTGTAACTACCAGCTGCGCGTTCCTGGAAGCCCGAGAATCTCCGAGCTATTCATCTCCGCCGAAGAAGATATTCCAAGAGCTAAGCGTTAAAACTACGCTCGTTAAGAGTATCGCTGATTCATCCTCACCGACCGTTACACTTAATTAATTAAGAAATTCAATCCGCTCGAACATCGACGTCTCACCGCCATCTTCTCTCTCTCTCTCTCTCTCTCTCTCTCTCTCCTCGCCCTCATCTCGTTTATCTCATCCGCATAAGATCATTCACCGAGAGAGCCCAAGGCGCATCAACCTGCATTGCGCGATTATTAAATAATACGCCGATCACCGCTTCAAGCAATCGTCCTAATTACGCGACCTAACAGCCCCGAAATCGCTAATAAGATGGACCAAGGATGCGCGTTTACCTAGGAGCCGCGAGTTTAATCGGGCGTAACATGATAAATTGGCGGACGGGAGGTTGGTCGATAACGGAGCAGGCGATGAGAAATTTATCAATTTCGATGATATTTTTAATATATACGTAATGGGACATTGGAGGTTAAATGTGGAAATCACGGGCTGAGAGAAGAAACTCGTTCAAGTAATAAGTCGGATAAGCGTGGAAGGAGCTTTCAACGCCAACTAATATAAGCGTAGCCGAAAGAAATCCAAGGCAAAGTTAGGTTATGAGAGAAAACGAGAAGATGGTCGCGGGATTAGTTTTTACGATCTTTCAGCTACGATCTAGACGTGAATTTTCACGCACGCACTCACGAGCTCGTAGGACCCAATGATATATGTATATAAAGATGGGCCTATGCGATTCTTCCGTGCGTCTGGATTGACAGTTTGACGACGCGGAGAAAGATTGACTTATCGGTGAAACGACGCGTCCATGCTCGCGGCGACGTACACGTAAAAGGTAGAAAGTGAGAGGCTTGTTTTTTAGGAATTTTCCCAGCTATGTACGTTACGGCGGCCTTTAAATGGCTGTGGAATTTCTTCGATTTTTTTCTCTTTTCTTTTCATTTTCTCCTTTTACGTTTTTTTCCTTCTTCAGTCTTCTTCTCGTTTTTTTTTTCCTTATTTTTTTTTCCTTATTTATTATTTTTCTTTTATTTTTTTTTTATTTTTGTTTGTTTTTTCGGCTAATCGAATCGAGGCACCTGCGTGTGTGCTCCGTGTACTGGAACCCTCCCGTGCGCGCACGCACAAGCATCTCTATACAAATGATCGGATAATGACCACATAAAACTCGGCGACTGATCGTCATCTGATGTGTCTAAAGGGACATTCTTCTGCCCAGGTCTGGAAAATTGAGTTTTTATAACTTTACTTACTTAAATGGTTTATCTTAAACTCAGGCTTATCGTAAAGCGTCCTCGTATAAAGCAGAAGAAAGTCTTTCAAATGCTTGCTTCACCATAACGCCGAACTATTCATATATTTATACGTCTTGTGAGTAAAACTGTATTTTTCGTTCTTTCCTTTTTGTTCTTTCACAAACTAATCTTCCATTCGCCAATGAAATAAAAAGAAAAAACAAAAAAAACAAAATCTTTTATATTTCATTACATTCGATTGTTAATTAATTGTTGTTGTTGTTGTTGTTGTTGTTGTTGTTGTTGTTGTTGTTGTTGTTGTTGTAAATATTGTGAAAAAGAATATTGTAAAATAAATAAATATTATATGCTAATATTTTATTTCATAGAATATAATATGTGTCGATTGGGACATGAGACATTTAAAACGAGACATTTTTCAAATATCGTTTTTACCTTCTAAAACTCGATTATAAGAAAATATTTCTTCAATATAATTATAAATTTAACAATATATTACAGGTATTTTAGCACGTATAAAATCATATGAATTTACGAATTACCAACACTGTTACGTTATTTGCAACTTGCAAAACACGAATCTCACGCGGCAGATGTTGCAGTGTTTTACTGTGAGGGAGCAAAAAAAAAAAAAAAGCAAACAAATAAAATAATTCTTTTCCTATAATAATTAAGTGACACGAACATATATTATTATTATTATTATTATTATTTCTCCACGCCTGAACAACATTTGTTTATACACGCTTTATTATTAAGAAGGATAAGCACCGAGTGATTGATAAAACAGTACTTTTCATTGTTAAAGGTAAAAAAAAAAAAAAAAAAAAAAAAAAAAAAAAAAAAATGTTAGCAACACTTTATACTTGAAAGATTGGTGAAGCATCTCATTCATTATTAAAATGCTAATTGACGCGAACAAGAAAGCAATATATATTCATCGAGTTAATAGATTTCCCAGACACTCGGACGCTTATGTTATACAGGCATGGACGAGGTGTAGAATAACTTGCAAAAAGGGGGTTACACACTGACTTTCTGCATCTATATAGTTTTACACTATAAATATTAAAACCCTTATCCGGTTTTTTTTTTCTTCCCGAGTTTAAGCAATGTTTTTTGCTTTTTGCTTTTTGTTTTTTTCTTTATGTATATTGGAGATTGATTTTTATCGCTTTCAGTAAACTGAATTTTTTTTTTTAAATCTCCAAAGAAATTATATTAATTTCATCGTTATTAACGCAATGCCGAGTAGGTGCTAATTTTATTTACATACAAACAACTTCTGCTTATAATTTTAAACATACACGGATATTAAAAATTAGCGTAAAGATTTTCATATTCAATGATGGAGTATATTACCGATGTTAAGTACATTTCGAGAGTAAAATGCCTAAGATATTCTTAAAAGTCAAAATTTCTCACGCTCGGTGTACGGCATAAGCGACAAAGCACGCATGCATTCAGCAATCGTTCACCTTAAAAATCAATCACAATAATTCACCGTAAGATTACCAAGTAATGTGACTTCACTTGGACGCTCGTCGACCAGTTGCGCTTAATTTCAATAAATTATCATGGGATAATTAGCAATTGTTAACGGCATTGTCTGGCGACAAAGAATTTACCATATAATGAAGTTAAGCGGCGTCGATCCATCATCAGTCGCCGACCTTTGGCAACCAGTTCTATACTCATTATAAATGACAACGATGCAAAAAGCCGAACTCGGAAGCTCATTCGCCGATTAAAGCACGAGAAGACGTGGAATACGTAAATGGCGACGATTGTCACGTGAGGCTCGGCCACTACGGGGCTGAAATGGAAATCGAGGCCTCGATGTTTGACCTACAAAGCCGGGGTACGGGAGCGTGACCTCGCTGAGCATCTCCTCGAACGAACTGCGACTCTCATTAAGAAGGACGTGCATGTGCCCGGGTCTCGTACGAGTGGCTGCGGCGCCGTCGGAGGGTGAAAATAATTGAGTCGAGCGTGGGTGGGGACGAGACGACGTGTGCATTGGGGTTAGGAGGGGGGTGGGGGAGCCGCGGATCGTCGGCCGCGTTTCCGAGAGACGCTCGCATTTTCATGGCGACTCGTCGCCTTGCGTGCGCGAAGGGACTAGGAGGGGAGCGCAGGCAAGGACTGCGAATGACGGCGGTATGGCAGAGCCGTGGGTCGGTGGTTGGGGCGGGAGGAGGAGGAGGAGGAGTGTAGCGATTACGATCGATCGGGGAACGTGTTACGAGATTACGATGAATAAACGAATGAACAGGCGCGCTCGAGCTAAATCCGTACATACTGTACGATTATTTATTTTCTCGATATTTTCCCGAAGCAAATATCGACTGGCATTGTGCGCGCCGAAATCTCGATAAAGTCATTTGCCGATTATTTTCAACTTTATGCGTTACGTCATTCGGAAATTACGATAAAGGGAGATATTAGCGAAAAATATGGCCTATTGATGGTCTGGTGGCCCATTGCAAAAACGTTAATTTTCAATAATTGACCGGCTGTGAATGGGTTTATTTAATAATAAATACGTCTTTTGTGTATTTGAATTAAAAATCTCTGGCCCATTGGTTAATAATAAAGCACCGAGAGAGGAAGAGGCCAGATGCTAAATTAATAAATAAATACCGTTTCAAGACTGCGGCCGGTGTATTAATAGAGGTTGTCCAACAAATGTCCGTTCTAGGCAAATGCAATTAGAAAGCTCACCGATGCGCGGAGAAAAAGCACTGTCATTGTTTCATAAAATTTCCCCTCATTACTAAACCATTCGGCGATACGATCTCGGCAAAATAAATGGCTAAGCGAGTTGACGGAGCCACGATGTCAACCTTTTCTTTAGCGCGTTATGAACAAGTTATTATTATTGTTGTTCTACGAGTGACTTATTCCAATAAGTCCTAATCAATCATGATCCTTGGAATATCTCACGATTATTGTATGCATCAGTGGGTGAGTTGGTAAATTAATCGAGTACTCCTATTCGGCACAGCTGAAATCTTGTTTTCATGAGTTTAGTGTGACATGTCACACTAGGTACGGGAAAGCCACGAGAAATCGTCTGCACGCGGAATCGCGCGGAAAAACATGGAGTCTAGCAGTTGGCGTGATCGGCAAAAAAAGTCGGGCAGGGGCGCGCGCGCGAGTCTCGGTCGGATCGTCTTGCCAACGGGGAAAAAGCACCCTTGCCCGTGTCACTACGCAACGGCTCACCCCCGCGCGATGTGTTTCACAGGGTCGCACGCTCGTGCCGCCCAGCAAGCGAGAATCACGTGTCGGGCATTCACATTGCGCACCTCCTCGTCGCACCCCGACCATCCTCGACCCCCATCCCTCGTCGACGCTGCCGCCTACGCCACCGCTACCATCGCCACTCACCCCCGGATTCCGGAAAAGATGCAAGGAGTGGCAGCCGACGCCTCGTCGCAAGGGGCTCGCCGACGACGCCGCGCCGACACTGAGGAAACGAGCGCTAGCGAGAGAGAGAGAGAGAGAGAGAGTGAGCGTGATGTAGTGGATTTGACAGTGGGAGAGGGGCAAGAGCAACCCTTGCCTATGAGATTCATATGTATTTCGCGCGAGCTCGAGGTTTCAAAGGGCTCGGAGCTCGTCCCGGAGAAAGTGAAAGAGGCTGGATAAGGGTGACGAGGCATGGCTGGATGCACAATGCGTCGCTGGCCTAAAGAGTGCCAGTCGGATGAAATCATTTGGCGACGGAGACGCCGACACATGTGCCATGCTACTTCCGCTACTCTTCCCTCGAGGTACACGTGACGTAGTCTCGTCAGCGAGTCGAGGGAGGCACGCGGCCCCCGACCTCGACACGAGCCCCGATTCGCCCCGCGCCTATCGATTCCACGAGGGATGGATAAGTAAGCGGAACTACAAATGATCGACGCTCCCTTTCGTCCGGCCAGAGCTTCCTCTATCCGAATCGTGCCTCGTCACGTATACCAAAAGCCGTTTATTCCTAGAGTGATTCGCGAGCTCCGCCGTAATAATCTCCCGAGTTTACAGCGGATTACGTGGCAATTCGTCCTCGCCTGGGGGTGGCATTCGGCCGTGTCGGGCGGGGTAGATAACTAAAATTTGGCCGTCTGGATATTGATGTGTCGGGGCCGTGGAACCGACTTTGAATCGGTGACAAATTACTCCGTTATGCCGCAAGCTCCCCCGAGATCTTGCAAAGCCTCCTCGGCCGTGGAATCCGACCAAACTTGCGAAGAGGCTCAAAACTTTTCTTACCCACTCGCCCCATCCGCCATCTTTATTACTCTCGTTCAAGCAACATTTGGCTGAGCAGCTTAAAAATGTCGAACCATTAATTTAGCATTTTAATTATTTTATTTCAGAGAAAAGTGTGTTTTATCGACCTAATCTACACACAAGTAGTCACTTTATGAGATAGACGTATTTTCTTATTGAGCTATCTTTATTTAATCAATTATAATTGCGATTTCAAAGCTCCTAGGCCTACTAAATTAAAAAATTCCATCGCCCTGCGGAACAACGATGTAGATTTTTATTATTAAACGTACAAAATAAATATATTTGAAATTTACATTATATCAATTTTAATTTTTACTTTTTTATTATTATTGCTGTTTTATTATTTATTCTTTTATTTATACATTGTATTTTTATTCATTGTTTTATTATCTTGTATTTCCATATCTTGTTTATCAAAAATATCACGGTATTTCTTAAAAATAGTTCCCTAGTTTAATCGAATTTTATTTTGATTTATAGAAAGTTTATATAAGCATTTAGCCTTTAAAAAATTTATTATAAATAAATTTATTATTATATTTATTGTATAACGTCACAGTATTTTTTTTTACGAGTAAAATCACGATGATTTGATGAGATTTTTCGTTAAGTGTTAATTTTGTTTCCATTTATCGTAAAATGTACTTCATGCAATTCGTAAAATTGCCTAAAAGTGGAAAATTCTACTCTTTCTCAAACGCTTGACAATAATATCGTAACAACATTGGGAAACTGTAAACTACTAAATCACTGCGCATTTTCCAATAAAAGCAGAGCGTACGAATTAGGCAGTAACGGATAACGGGGCAAAGAAAAGTGAAAGCTCATAGACAGAAAAGGTTGGTGATCAAAATGTTAGGAGCGAAAGCTCTGGGAAGAAATTAGAAATTTGCATATCTCAGCAATTTAACGGCTTTAAAACGATAATACCAAGTGCACATTTAATTAAATTAATTAAACAAAAAGGCAAAATTTATGCCCAGCTATCGATTAAAAATGTTCGGTTAAAGTATACATGATTTAAAATTATCAGTCGACGTTTTGATATGGTAATAGTATCGCAAAATTTATGTAGAGCAGCAATTTAAACATATCGAAATAGATTATAAGAGCAAAATATTGCGGCTGCGTATCTAAAGTGACAATTATTTCAGCAATAATTTCCAATGAATTAGTCGTTTGTCGATCGACTGGGCAGTATAATTTAGTAGTCGGGCTGAGCGATCGCTCCTACGGCTTTCGAAGTATAAATTTCGCCGCCGCGCGTGAATTTGCACGTCTAATGCCACGCGGTCCCAGGACTTTGCACGAGGCCGCCACCACCGCCGCCCCGAAAAAACGATGATACTCAACAAAACAAAAAACAAAACAAACATAAAAATATATAGAGGTAAATGGAGTATGAGCCTCGTGCCTGTAAGCTGACTCGCGAATTTAATCGCATTAATTCAAATGTATGCGGATTCGGCGATAGGGGCGATAAGCGTGTGCGCGCGACGCCATTGTCTCTTTCTTCAGAGAGATAATAAAGGAATTAAGAGAGAAGAAGAAAGTGGGCTTGGTGCAGCCGCGCATATTTATTTACGACTCGGTACGACGGAGTCAAGCGTCCATAAGCTAGAAAGCCTTTGGGACGGTCCCTGGCCCGCCCTCGACGGCTCCTCGTAATCCTCCGCGGGGGCTGGCAGTGCCGCGGGACACGGGCGGGAGGGGAGGTAAGAAAAGGAAGATCCTTCCGGTCGCTCAATGACAAACGAAAACAGAAATAAACACGGACGAATGCACTGGTATGGCTAAATGGCCGGGACGGCCTCGGACAAGTTTGGCCAACCCCGCAGGACTTATCTTTCACTCTCTCACTCTCTCACTCTCGGTATTTCCTTCGCCATAGTCGCTTAGCGCTCCCATAGCTTTTAAGGTCAACGGCGTCGTAGCTGCGTAGGGCTCGCTAGCTAAAATCCTGACAGGCGCGCGTTAATCGCTCCCCGGTACGTTACTTTTTCCATTTCGCATTTACGAGGTCGAGGCCCCTGCCGTGGTGCGGGAGACGGACGAGAACGTAAAGGCGAGGCGCGTGCTGCGACTAGTTTAAGCAAGCCCCGCGCGACCTTACCTGCTTTTATGGCGGACTGTATTTCCTTAAGTGTCATCAGTATTATTGCGAGCGAGCAAAATAGAAGCCTCGAACGTCACGATTTTTCGACCTCGTAAACGCGCCTCGCCAACGCTGCAAATCATGCGATGTCATTGTAGTCTGCTTTTTTGTTTATTTACCCGGGCCGTCTAAGTGGCCGTGAAATCCTTGGTAAATAGTCGCGACCGAGGTAAGCAATAGCAGTCGGCATGAAGCCCATTAGCCGCACACTCTAAGTCCTTAAATAAAGCGGAGGCTGTCGTTAGTATGCGCATTAAGTGAATCTCAAGTCGCGTTGAAAATGACTGGGAGAGGAGGGAAGAAGGAGTGAACGGCTATCTCACTTCGAAGTCGGTGTTGGACAGCGTGGTCGGGTAGGGGGTCGCCGCTGATGGTGACTGGGTGAGGTGGAACGCCTTGATCGAGAGGACCGAGGCGCCGCGTCTACCGGGAGCTCTCGTTTCCACCATCGCAACTTCGAGGGCCGCGGGATCCCCGGCGAAATAGAAATTACAAATTTCCCGACGGCGAACGGTAACGGCGGCTCCCAACACCCCGAGCACGAGCTGCCCAGTAGACACCGGCCGAGCATTAACTTGGTAGAGGGAGGGGGTGAGAAAGGGGTGCGAGTGACGCGATAATGGGCGCGGGTGCTTAATCGCCCGTGTGCGCGAGCCCTCGGGGCTGCGCCAGTCGGGGACGTCGACCGCGCGCGCGCGCGAGAGTGAGAGAGAGAGAGACGGAAGCCCTCCCGCGATGGACAGTCCGGCTGACGTTTAATGGACGGCCGAGGGAACCGGGAGCCTTCGTCGAATTGGAAGCCTCGGCCCCGCGGAAAAATCGTTACGAGGATGCGCGGCTGGTTTCCTCGTCCCGTGATCCGCGATCGCCGTCGCTCCTCGCACGCGATACGCCATTTTACCAATTACGTGGGATTTACTTTTTTTTTTTTTTTTTTTTTTTTTTTTTTTTTTTTTATAACTCGATTGCCCAAGTTAATGGATATATGCTCTCTCTTGACGATCTCTTCATCGAGCTCATAATCCAAAACGATGAAGCGCGTAAATGGCTGAATGCGCGCGAACGACCAAACCAACTTCTATCCATTGGCCAGGCTCGGGAGACGAGAACGCGACGAGTTCCGGACGTCCGATGGACGTTATAACGTGCGATATTTAAAATCCATTGTTGACCCTGAGGAGAGCGTTGGGTGATGGGTGCAAGAGATATTCCGCCAGTTGGTCGAGCGAGCGGTTAACGATGATTGCGGAAGCTCATCGAGAGCGTGACGAAACGAAAGCGATGAACACGTAAGAATGCCGCGGGCACTTTATTCGCTAAAATGTAAGAACGCCCGCGGTAGATTAATCTTTATAACCCCGGCACCCCTTTCTCGACTAATTTATCTCGCTAAGTTCTCGCGTGTACGAACGACCCTCCGTGGCACTCGCAGATTAATACGTTGACTGCGTGAAAGATTCCCGACTGATGCGAGTGTCGAGGGAAATGTACGTTTAGGAAGGATTAGCGCGAGAACTAATGACTCGAAAAGTCTAGCCACGGCCGTGTTGTTGTTGTTGTTGTTGTTGTTGTTGATGGTGGTGGTGGTGGTAATTTTTTATACGCCTGTATAATGGAACGAAAAACTTTGAAATCTCCGCAAAAGTAATCATTTGTGTTTCCCGCTTTGAAATGTACGAGCTTCGCGACTCGTTATACATTCGATAATCTACGCATTTTATATTCTTATCTTCCATTCCAGCCCGATTTAACTTGTTTTTCTTCTTTCGTGGCAACGAGCACAATTCACAAGGACCTTTACGCGAGTAGGCAGATGTCGCTAGCTGCAATAAAGAATAAAATCCATTCGAAAAATTCACTGTTCCCTTCTAATTCAATATAGTGGGCGTAAAAGCATCTTAACCGCACTCTAGCACGACTTGCGCGTTACTTTTAATTATTCGGACCAACACTCGAAGGTCATTGATAAAACATGTGCATTGACGAAAGAAGCTTAATACTCCATTGGCTCTCTTTCTATTCTCTCCAAGCAATTATAGAGCAGACAGTATTATCCTTGTTTTCATTATTGGTTTTCCTCTTCTTCTCCTTTTTCTTCTCCGTCCTCTTCTGCTCCCTCTTTTTCTTCTTCTTCTTCTTCTTCTTCTTCTTCTTCTTCTTCTTCTCATTCTTTTAAAAAGCACCCTGTCCTCGTCCCTGCCGCTATATAACCCCAAGAACGCGCGATGCTAGATCCTCGACTCATAAATTACTCTTGCAAATTGTGCGAGGTGAAAAGAAATTGCTTCTCGCAGCTTCGTAAGAATTTGAAAACCCGTGATTTAATATGGAAGCTATTACGTCGCACCTACGGGACATTGATCGGCAAACGCACGCGCGAGTGCTCGACCCACGTCGAACGGTGATAATGCAATTTTCAAGCTAGCCAGTTGAGCGCGAGGGGCGGCGGAAGTGACGCGTCCTAAAGCACCGAAGCGCTTTTCTTTGCGAGGAAGCGGAAATGACCAGGGGGTGGAGCAGCCCAATAAAAATGGGCGTGCCGACAAAAGAGAAATGAGAATTAATAGCGCTAGGAAGGCCAGACAGTTCGTTTCCATCGTGGCCGACCGCCTCTCGCAATTTTCACTTCGTACGTCTTTTCGTTGTCCTCCGCGCACCTACCTAGTGCATTTATTCCCTCCCCGCCCCTCTCCACACCCTATTCTCTCACTCGTTCTCTCTCTCTCTCTCTCTCTCTCTCTCTCACCCATCCTGCCAATGAAGCGCAATTTCGTTGGCGAGTTTGCTGGCTAATGAATACTTTTTCTCTCACTTTTGTAATTAAAAATTACTATACTGGCAATTCCCGTTGGCTCGCTCCATGGGGTGTGAAAATGAAAGCTCGGATTAATTGGAACGTTGTTGGAGGAGTTGCGTGATGTTTGTTCCCCATTTGTGCATGCCATTTATGTAAGCACGACCCTCGCACACGATTGCAAACAATTCATGTAATGAGGCACCGGTTACGTACACGTTTGTGGATTATCAACCGAGCAAAGTTTCGATCCTAATTGCTTGAAAAAAATAGTAGTCGATTAATTCACGATCGAGTACTTGGTTGGACTTAACCGCGCTAATCTTTAGGGAGGGAGGGACGGGAGTGGAGTAGCGAAAAGTCAAGAGCTAGAAATGACAAAGCAAAGGTCGCACGTGCCGTGTCGAAGTTTTGAACTGTGCGGGAGCCGAAGAAGAAGAAGAAGAAGAAGAGAGAGGGAAGAAGAGTGAGGGATGAGGGGCGGGGGGGGGGATAGGGCGAAGGGGGAACTAAAAAATAACGAGATTGGGAAAATAGCAGGAGGCGACGAATGAAACAATTTTCAGAAAGATATAATGAGGCTGGTAGGGCCCGATCGAGCGTAGGACAACTCAAAGAGTAGTAAGGTCGACGTATTAGGCGAGGAGGCTCTTCTTCAAAATCGATAGGACCATTCCTGAAAACATCGTGAGCCTCTCTCTCCGTCTACCAACTAAAAAGTTTCGACTCTTCAAGCTCGCGAGATCGCGCAGGGCAACCCAACTCTTTGGCTCCCGAATCTAGTCCCAACGCCAACTCTCAAAAACCTTTTCCCTTGGCCCGACGCCGGCAGACTGCTTTAACCAGGTTATTATTATTTATATTCAAATTCGCTGGCTATTGGGAGTAACGGGACGGTGGCCGTCCTCGAGTTCGAAAAGTTTTGATTGTGCAGGGTTCGCGCGCGCAAACGCGCCCTCAATGAACATTAAGCTTTAAGTTAAATCGTGCGACACCCCTCACCGCCAGACGGTCAGACCAATGACAAAGCCAGCTTTTCGACAAGACGGTGTCCTTATTTATACATACGAGTCCATATCCACTCCCCTCCCGTCATCCTCTCTGTTTATCAGTCCGTCGGGTCTGTGCGCCCGTGCGCGCGTATATATGATAGGTATAACGTGACACCGAGCACTCGGCTTATTTAATTTAAATCTACGTTACTTTACCAGATTGTTTAAAGAGACGTTAAGATGCTGCTATGTAAAGGACAAAGTAAACTGTTGATGAGCCAGGATCGTCAAGCACATTTTCATGAGAACACAAAAACTATGCCACTCCATGTATTGTGAGAATTAACGTTCTTTAGTTGGGAAGCCAAAACACCGTACTTACATTGCAGAGATCAACAATCCATACCGTCAATTTAGAATTTTTAATAAAAAGTATATAAAACGAGGAAGTATAATCTACAGGACTATGGGAGAATTACTAAATTTCATTGGAGAAACAGAAAAATATACATAAAAGATAGAGTGATTTAGAAAGCTTATAAATGAGCCGAGGGAAATGTTGTTTCAGCTACTCTTTTAACTCGTGGCTATCAAAATATCTGTAAAATGTTAAGAATCGCGGGTAAATGAACAATTAATTATCAAATTGATTTCTTAAGTACAACTTTAGGAATCAAAGGAAGATGTTTATTCTCGATTCATACAAGCATGTACGTGCATTCACGTTTATATATATATATATATATATAAATATACGTATATGAGTACACGCATACATTTGCTTATTTAATTAGTTATTAGCATAGTCGTTAAATAAGGTATAAGGAACGAATTCGCCGATCCTCTAAGAGTCAAGCAAATCTTCGCTCAGCAAATTGCAAACTAGTTGAGATACTGCCGCCGAGAAACACAATTGCACTTATACCAGCTGCAATTTTCCTATCCTCGTAAGTACAATGTTAAGATGTATAGGAGAGGATAGCGAGAGTTCCAACTGGAATTCAGGTGTGATTATAGATTTGCAATTGTAGTGGGGCTATCAAGGAAATAATGAAAGCTTAAAAGCATTTACTGTCAGCAAATTATAAATTATCGGTAAGAAAGTAATTCTCTTATTTGTTTTATCATTACTATTGCTCGATACTGCCATTTTTATCATTAAAATTTCAATCTTCGTGAGAATAAAATATATAAAAAATGCTAGAGACTTTTCACGTGGTGCGGGCGTTTGCTTATTTTACCGATAAAATGGACCAATAGCGTAATTAAGGCTTGCCTCGATTATTTTAAAGCCCCGGATTCGATAAGGACTAATCGCGCTCCATTAGTCATGCAAACTTTTTGTTCTCCTAAAGGAAAATTAATTTTCCAACCACATATTTGGTGCCTTAAAAAAAAATAAAAATAAAATAATAGAAGAAAAAAATAGCATAAAGTATCTAGTGGTAAGCATGCAGCGGCATAAATTATCATAAAAGAGAAGGTAGTTTCTCCATCGAATAAAACAAGTTTATAGACTCGGAGAACTTGCAGTCGTGTGAATAATTTTCAGGATTAATTTGGCCCGACAGTAAATTCGTCGTATGATTTACAATCAAACGAGAGCCGCATATTTGAAAATAATAATGATAATCTACGTGTCAATAATATATTGAAATGGTCGTAGTACGCGTCTTCGGCGGGACCTGCGCCTCCACGTTGAACAGCAAAAACTTAGACTCGGGCGCAATAAACGATTCGGTATTGCGAAAACCAGCTGATTAGTTCTTAGGCGCGTCTATGGGCACACAGGCACAATGCGCTTCAATTGAGCGCCGTGAAATTTCTCCTCTGTGCGCATGCGGCACTTGGTCGGGTGACAAATAAGCGGCGGCGTGATATACGAGCGAAAGCCAATAAAATCTCTTGTGTATTCCTCGTGGATAATTTTTTTTGGAATGCCCGCTCCTTTCTTCCCTCAGCGAGGCTCGCAGACTCGCCTTCGACATAGAAAAAATGCCAAACAACGCGTGTACTTTGAGCTGCCCGGGCTGCAACATCTCGGGTCACCGCCGGGGAAACGAGAAAGAGAAACGGACGAACAAAATGCTCTTTGTGCACGGCGAATCAGTCGTGAATCGGTCGTCGGTATCGACTTCAAACGCATATTTAAAGGGAAGAAAGAAGGAGGAGGAGGAGGAGGAGGTGGAGGTGGAGGAGGTGATGGCGGCGACTGGGGGAGGGGGAGGTGATGGAGGTGGCGGCGTCGGGAGGGGTAGGTGATGGAGGCAAGAGAGACAGACAGAGAGAATTTGCGAATGAGTGCGGGAGGGGCTTGACGGCAAAGAGGCGGAGTGCAAAGCAAGAAGAGACGCGCTTGTGCAGAAAAAGAGTGAGAAGCCTCACGCGTTGCCACGGATGAAAAAAATAAATAAAACTTTGAGGAGAGAGATGCGAAAAAGAACCTAAGGGCTATATACCGTGCGAGAAGTATAGGTATAATCCACGAACGTGCGCAACTAAGAGAGAGAGAGAGAGAGAGAGAGAGAGAGAGAGATAACTGACTTTATGCATTTCTTTCGACTGGCCGTTTCGTTTGCAATAATTTATGCGAGAAGACAGCTTGAGAAATGACCGTTGGCTCCTTGTGCAACCTTAATTTGCAACAGTTTACCTCGGGTGTGTTTTGAGAAATGGCCGACACTACAAACGTGTAGGTTCGTACACGCTTAAACCGAGAGAAATACCGAGTGCCCGCTTGAATGAGAAAGCGAGATAGAAAGAGAGCGCACGCATAAGAGAGAGAGAGAGAGAGAGAGAGAGAGAGAGAAATAGAGAGAGAGATAGGGAGTAAGATGCTTTCTAGGGGCGGCAACGCGGCGCTTTTATCGGCGCTCGAGGAGACTGATGCCCCTTTCTGTTCTCTCTTATCCCAGACGTCCTCCCCAAAAATTAGCTCCATGGAAATTGACTCATCGTTGTCGTCGTCCTCGTCGTCGTCATCGTCGTTGTCGTGGTCGTCGTGGTCGTCGTGGTCGTCATCGTCGTCTTTGTACTCATCGTCATTCTCCTCCCCTTTCTGCCTCTCGGTGTACCTCTTTTGTGGTTTACTTTGGCTTGACTTTTCTTCTTCACCTGCTTCTTATAATTAGCGACCATTTTCATTTTCTTCACCTTCTTTTTCTCAATTTCATTTCCTTATTTACGCAGGATGGCACTTTATATACCTTTAACATGCTCCATCATTGTCACTAGTTATATATATACATCTTTTACTTTTGTCACACTTTTTTGCAGTCCTTTGAGTCACTTGTCGCAGTTGGTGAACTTTAGTTGCGCTGTTGGGATCTTATTAAATGCAATTACGTATTCTTCTTTTCAGCAAATATTAATATCCGAATAAATTTTCCGAACGCAAACAAGCCTGCCACACCGCAACGATAACCCATTAATCGCTAATTATCGGACGAATTAGTGTTAGAGAGAGAGAGAGAGAGAGAGAGAGAGACAGAGAGAGAGAGAGAGACAGAGAGAGAGAGAGAGAGAGCGGCCGATTGTTATGGTAGGGAGGGATAGTGGGACACAGCGGTGTGGATGAGTGGCGGGTCGAAGGAAGGTAAGAGAATAAATTGATAGAGAGACATAGCGACGTATCGTGCGCTCTTACATTTCGTATCCGAGTCTCCACCAAAAGCATACATCACGACCGCAGCTACCGGCTCTGTTTCGCTATCGGTGTCTCTCTTGGGCCGCTAAACTTAAACTCCGTCCCGTATCAGTTGACGAGGCAATTGTAAAAGAATTTGTTGCCATACGCGATTGTCGCTGTGCTTAGGAGACTCGGCAATTTCGTGGCTCGGGACCCCGATTTCTCAAAAAGGCCCACTCACTCGGCCTTGTAAAGTGGGCGCGGGCGTGTGTCCGCGGGTAATTGAGCGCAAACTCGACGCTTCGCGGCTTCGCTTCTTTCACCGTGGCAATGTCCGTCCTCGTGTCGTCGTTGCGCATGAATAGGCAATGAGGGCCGGACGCTTGAAATGCCGAGTTGGCGCCTCGTCCGGAGTGACCCGCCGCGCCTCCTCGCGACGTTCCCCAAGTGAGATTTCACCTCTAATTGGAGAAGCGGCTGAGGATGGCCGGGAGCGAGGTTGAGCGCTCGCGCGTTTATTATCAAACGTTTATCAGGCATTCAGGAATGCGCGCGAGGGTAGCCGATACGTGGAGAGGTATCCTCGGGCGCTCGAGGTACTCCCGTGGCACGAGCGCGTCAACGTCATAGCTGACGCAGCTGATGCCTGGGCTGTATCGGTCGCACTGGTCGACGATGCCGAGTTGCGTGAAGGACCTCGGGGGACGGAGATTGGGGCCGGGACCGGGGCCGGGACCCGCGGCGAGTCATACGCGCAGCATTCCGTTCGGGGTGAAAATTTTGCACGCGATCGTGATTAATGACGGGAATGGGATTCTTTGGAGGCGGTAGCTTTTGCGCGCTGCGCAAGGCGTTAATAGCGAGTTTGGCCTAATGCTATTCGCGTCGAGGTCTCGAGTCACTTACTTATCGTAGCCGTGCGCAAGGAGCAGAAATTTCACTCCCGATCGCGAGTTTCGAAAAGCGTACCGTTTGGAATTCTAGGAGATAGGCGCTGGTATCGTTAAACATTTTTCACATTGCCGGTATCGGCAAGCGCCAAACGCGCGCCCATTTATGCGCCTAGTAATTTGACGAGATTAATAGGCTTTGTGAGATTAGAGCTTTGCTGACTTAACGGTTGGTCGCTGCTGGTGCTGTTGCTGCTGCTGCTGCTGCTACTACTGCCGCCGTCACCGTCACCGTCACCGTCACCGTCACCGACACCGCGCGTCTTCCATAATTCACTGGCAACGCTACGGAGCCGACGATAACAACCTACATTTGCATATAAAATATAGAACGGATAGTAAAGAAAGGCCGGCTAAGCGATTCCACTCTCCTCCTTCACCCCCATCCCCGCCACCACCAATCCGCCTCTAAAATGAGAAGCTTCGCGGAAGAATAAAAATTAATAATCACACGAATCGCACAGCCGACTGACTTGCCAGCAAACGCGATTTTTTTTTTTTTTTTATTTTCATCGCCGTGTCAGCCTCCCGCTCACCCCGGATATGGGCGGGACGGCGCGAGGCGGATCAGACAGCTCCTCTTTGGAAGCTCGTCGGCTCAATTTTGTCCAGCAGCGGCAAAAATATGATGTCTTAAATTGCTCATCGAACGTCAATTAGCCAATATTACAAATGGAGGATAGTAGAATAACGACTGGGGCATACATGGGGCGATAAATTCCGAGATCTTGAAATACCGCGAGAAACGAGAAACCGCTAATAGAGGCAGCGAGACTCGGGAGGAATTAATCCTCTCGTCGGGCCAAAAATTCGTGCAAAAGTGCTGCTCGTACACGGCCCAAGTACACGACGATACGATACTGAGGCGCGCACGTACGCGAGACACGTGAAACTCGTGCCGGGGCTTTTTTGTGCACCGCCCGAGGAATGGAATTTCGACCCCTTCGGAGATCGTCGCACCCTGTAACGTTCGCCTCGTCGGGGATCTCGGGGACCCGTCATCGTCTCGAAACCTCCCCGCTTCTACCCCTCGCCCTCGACTACCATTAATTTTTTACGAGGCTCGATCGCCGTTAGATACCGCGATCGTTCTCTATCTGGTAACGTGGTGCGCACCTAAAAAAAATCCTGTCGGAAGCCTGGCCCGACTATTTATAGAGACGACCCGCTTCTGCCCCGATAAGCGTCAATGCCCGTCGGCGAAACGCCTGGAGACGTTCGGCCAAGGCCGCGCTCCCATAAAGAGTAATGGCGCAGTGATGCCGAGAGCACCGAGGCACTATTAATCCCCGTTGTGCTTAACCGGACAATCGCAGAGAGAGAGAGAGAGAGAGAGAGAGAGAGAGAGAGAGAGAGAGAGAGAGAGACATATCTCTGGGCGCATTGTTGCTTGTTGCTTGCGTGTCGCGGGCGGAGGAAATGAGTTAGATTCCACGAGGCGTAACGAAGCCGCGACTGCAAACGCCGTTCCCTCGGCTCTTTACTAGTGGGTGCTGGTAGTGGCGATGACGGCGTAATGAAGGGGGGGGGGGTGTCGAATCGGTCGTTCCGAATCGCGCGTTCGGCGGGTGTAGAATCGACTTCTGGATGAGTCAATGGGCAGTTTCGGCGAAACGATTGAGGAGGGAGTCATCGCGAGACAGCAAGAGAGTTGGATGCCGAGAGTGAGAGAGTGAGAGAGAGAGAGAGAGAGAGAGAGAGAGAACAAATGTCTCGGCTGACAGCATCTCGAACGCGGGCATCGATGGAACTCCTCGATGTGTCGCGCCCGCTTTCCTTTAATCAAGCTGCGTATCTATACGATATTAGAGACCCTGGCAGTCACGCTTTGCTCGACGATTACGATTGGAAATCTATCAGAGTCGCTTGGATTCAATGACTCGGCTTGCCTCGAGTCGGCCGAGCCCTGGGTCGGGGGGCAGGGGAGCTTCACCATCCGTCGTTTCCCCGGGTGATGAGATATTGTAAAGGAGACGCAACGAGCGTGATTTTGCTTGTTATTAATTTTCCTCAGCTCTTTTTGTGAGCCACCACGTGGCTCATAGTTCAAGTCCTAAGATTGCGGGGAGGTAGGGGAAAGAGCGAGGGACTGTGTAGGAGAGTCGCGCTCGCTACGCTCGAGGTTCATCGGACGGTAGGTTATGCGAGCGAAGCCGGAAAAAGGAAGGAGAGGAAAAGTACCGGCTGGTGGAGAGAGGGGGGAGGGGCAGGAAAAATCCGCAATGCCTCGGTGTTCGTGCCTGCTTGCGTGCGCGCGTGCGTGCGTGCATATGGTTGTGGCGGTGGTATGGTGGAGGAGGTAGGGCGGGATGGGGTGGGATCGGGTGGGGTGGTAAGGAGGAAAGGATGAAAGGCGAGGGGTTGGGGAGAGGGATGAGGGCTCGGGGAATGGGCGAGCAGGCAGCGAGAGCGAATAAAGGTGCGTGAGCGCCGCCGGAGCGCCGAGTCAGGATGAAGTCAATTACATTATGCATATGACCGGGTGAGAAGCAATACGAGAAGCAATCGTCCGGCGAAGGTAACATATACACGCCGCTGATGCTAAATTAACTACCTACCTAGTTGTGTGTAATGTAATAACGTACTGACCGTTTGGCCTCTATACCCATAACATGGCTCGCTAGCCTGGCGGCAGCTACCTCTCTGCATTCCACAGGGAATCTAACCCTTTTACCTTCTCACTCTCTCACACACGCTCTCACTCACTCACCTCACTCGCTCACTCACTCACTCACTCACTCACTCACTCACTCACTCACTCTCTCTCTCTCTCTCTCTCTCTCTCTCATCTCCCTCACCACTCCCTCTCGCAATACTTGTGCGTAGTGTGCTGTATATGCGTAGGCTAGGCACCGCGGGTACGTAATATGCATGTGGGAATATATGCTATACACATGTAAAGTCGTAGTACAGACACGTGCTTTCCTAAATGTATCCTCTGTTCCAGTTGTGCAATGTCATTTTCCTTTTCGAACAAAAATATAAACTCGTTGCACTACATTTTTAAATAAAATTCAAGTAACGTACACTTTGCAGTCTCCTACCGCTGCTCCCTTCTTCCATCACTCTCACTCTCTCACTCGAACTATCTCTCTCTCTCTCTCTCTCTCTCTCTCTCTTTCTCTCCCTCTCTCTCCCCCTCTCTCTCACTTTATATATATATATATATATATATATATATTATTCTTAGAATTACTCTGTGATCTTCTAAACGCCTTGCGCATGTACGAACCAACTTCTACATTTCTTTTTATAATATTTATAATTCGTTATGCGATCGGTTATTATTAATTATCCTTTATCTAAGTACATATAATTACTTAGAGCATACTAAATAAATAATCTATCCATTAGTGCTGTACGATAGCATAATTCACTTTCCAATTATATATGTATAAAATTCAAATTAGTTATAACCAAATGATTGCGTTACATAAGAATATTTAAGATATTTAATGGGTAAACAGTGCCAGGTAAACACGAGGCTTTATTAAATCGATTACAATAAATAAAATGATAAATTTATCCAAAAACGAACACTTTCTATGATTAAATGAATAAAAATATATTTAATACGTAGATACAGATATACTACGCTCAACCAATCAAATCTTACTTAAGGCTATTGTGCAATATTACATAGTACATATCAAAAATGATAATTATACGAAAAATTATTCAAATTGGCATGTATTTCAGCAGTTATGAAATCATTAATACGTATATCGTATTTCCCAATCATTCCCTAAAGAATTCGAACCTTTATTTCTTTTATCAATAGTTCATATAATTATTTAATACGAGTCATGGCTAGTTCTAGTTGAAATTACATTTTCCACTCGAGGCAATATATACATTATCTCGTTTCCATTTAATTTAGCAGTGTTCGTTGGGAAAAACAAGAAAGAAAACGAAATCGAAGATTACGCTCGAAGACTAAAATTAATTATTAATAAAAATACCAAAACAATAGATGAAAATGAGTTAGAAATAGAATAATAATAATAATAATAATAATAATAATAATAATAATAATAATAATAATAATAATATCATTATTATTGTTCTATGACATCGTCAATGGATAGCCTAATTTGAGATTAATTGCGTATATGTTTTATTGATTTGAGGCTATAAAAGTGGCGTAAAGTAACTATGAGGAAACACTCGATGACTCGATTTTCTAAAATTTATGCATCAAAGGGAGCGTTAGATACTCTAAAATGAAATTGTAAATATTCATAGAGGCGTGCATTTGACAAGCATGGACGAGCGAGATGAAAACCTTATCAAATTTATATTTCTAGCTAAAAGTTTCTTTCTCAATTTCATGCTTCTCTTTGCGATTCTCGCACGAGCTATTTATAACGATTTCAAACATACTACGCGTCATGTAGCACCTAATAACTTGATTATTACGACTCGAAATGGAGCAAGACGAGAGAGAGAGAGAGAGAGAGAGAGAGAGAGAGAGAGATAGAATGAAATATATAAATAAATAAAATAAATAAAAGAGGAAGAAAAAAGTAATAATAATAGTAATCAAGTTGGAAATGGTATTGGCACCGCCAAAATATCCAAGTTCGTTGCGCCCTCCCTCGCGACTTTAAGCTTTTGAGCCAATATTTGAAAGTTACTCGCTAAACTTTGTGAACGTAATCCCATAAATATTCATGACCGTTTGCTCGATGTTTAAAGGCTCGTGGATGAAAAAAATAAAGTAGGAAAGAAAAAAAAAAGAAACGCCACGGCTGCGCCAACATAACTGCATGTATTTTCCAATTAAAGCGAATGATTATTCATTAATCGGGCGGCAAACAAGCCTGTCGGCGGGCGAAAAGAGGCGCGCTGCCAAACCATCGGAGGCTGGCCACAATTTTTCCACTCGGAATCTCGTTTCTCGCTACCATTGCGCGCTAAATTTGGTTGGCACATCAAAGTCAGACTGGCAAGCCCAGCGCCCACCTTTTTAATCTCCGCGGCTCCAAGAAGCGCTAAGATCCCCGAGGGGCAGCCGGGCGTCCTTCTCGGGGCGAAATTTCGCAGGCCAGACTTTACGAGTACGTAAATGGCGCGCGACGGCATTGTCCTGCCGAGCCTAATATCCCCGCTTCTACGAATCCGCGCCCGCAATCTCTTCATCGCCCGTCGTCGCGCAGGCAGCGATCGCGCGAGCACGGCTATTCGCGTACCGAGAACGGCGCCCTCGCGTACTCAGCAATAACGCGAGTGTTTTACGCCTCTCTAGCCAACTCAAAGGCCATTCCGCCGATGACCGCAGCATTCGTTATATACACATAGAGCTCTTCCCGGGTCGTATTCCTCCGCTGCCGTTCCCCTGGTACTTGGTCATCCCCACTCCACCGCTTTATGGCATAATACGCGGACTGAGGAATCTCCGATACGAGGCTTTTTAGTGTCTTTGGCAATACGCCGTAAAGTTTTCTGGTCTATTGTACGTTTTACACGCGCCGGAGGTTCTCGGGCGTCGGAGGAAGTCGCTCCTTGTCCGTAATATCGCCGCGGGACTTTTATTGCCGCTGTGGGAAAGAGACTAGTGGATGATGATAAGGAGCGGAGAGGGAGAGCGTATAAAGGACTTTACAAACATGGGAGAATAACGTTGATTGACGAGGACTCGGCCGTCCTATAAATTCTGCGAGCACGTTGTTTTCCAACTTTATTTTATGGAGTGCCACAGGTGTTTTGTCCCTTAAAAGCCCATCCGAAAATTTGAAAAGTCTGCCGCGAGATTGGAACTTTGAAATGCGACATTGATAATTGTCGGAATTTACTATCCGTGCAAAAGCTTTACTTCTTCGCTGAGATATAATAATTACGATAATAATAATATTAATAATAATAATAATAATAATAATAATAATAATAATAATAATAATAATAAGAAGAAGAAGAAGAAGAAGAAGAAGAAGAATTCTGCCGATACTAGTTCTTATTCAGCAGCAAAACACCCGCGACAACTTACAAAAATCTAGATTGTAGCGCGTAAGCGGCCAATACCGGAGAAGGCAGACCGGGGATAGGGTGAGACGGTCCACTCTTCAAGCCGGAAGCGGGAGAGAGACGGGAGGTAGGACGCGATAAGCGGGGTCGTTGACTCGCGCAATTCGACTTTCGAACGGCAAACATTGGCCTTTGACTCCGCGACGCTCCGTCCGGGACCGCGAGAGACCGGCCACTCGAGTGCACTTGGCGCTTTTTATTGCCGAGCTGCGCCGATCGCCTCCCGTTAACACCTTGGCAACCGAATCGAGCCCCCACTACAAACGTGCGTGGCCCGAATTTTCCCAGACGCCCTTTTATACGAGCGTCTGCAACCGAGAGCCTCCTCAACCAATGGACCCTCGCACACACAATGTAGAATGTGCGTCTCAGTAAGGATTCTGCGACTTTGCAGGAACAGGACCGCCCATGAGCTTGTTTGTTTGGTTTCGACAGCTGACAAGGAATTACGCGCAAGGAGTGCTTATAGAAAAGTCGGGAACGCGCTCGAGCAATTACCATACGCGAAAGTGTTCAACGCAGCACGCATTCTCTGCCTTTGGCACAATAAAATCTACATAATTGAGAGAGGGCGTTAATAGTATTAATACGAATATTGATTGGGGTAAGGGGGAGGAAACTGCGCTACCGTCGGCGTCAATAGGATGGCGAATAAATAATAGCTGGATGAAAGCGTCGGGCGATCAAGGACTCATGTGATTTGAGCGAAAGCGTGTCGAGATTGATTAAGGCGAGTCCACTGGCAAAGGCGAGGATCGCGGGCAAAGCGACGAGTTGACGACGTTGGGCGAAGCGCGTAGGAGCATCGAGGCGATGTACCTGGGAGCGGCTAATGAGGGCATCTCTAACTTATCTACCTCGAAGGTCGATTAGCTAACGCGAGAAATCGTTTCCCTCTACGTACGGTTTCCGTTAAAGTACGCGCGCGAACGCGTTTCCACCTCCAAGGAGTTCCGTACGTCAAGGCTATGAAAAAGGGCAAAAATCGGGTTCGAGATGGTGAGAGAGACAGAGAAAAAGAGAGAGAGAGAGAGAGAGAGAGAGTGAGTGAGAAAGAGAGCGAGAAAGAGCTACGAAGATAGAAAGCGAAATGCGTCAGAGCATAAAACTCATTTCCTGGTCAGATACGCGGTTAAAGTTCTTCACTTCACGATCGGCCATGAGGAAGGGCTGCGCGACAGAATGGGGACGGGGGCGAAGTACGAGATAATCCTACGATGACGGAGACGACGTCGGCAGCGGTGGCAAGCGAGTGCAGATCGGGAATCGGACTATTACAGTCGATCGTGTGCTCATTTCACACTTAGTCATCAGTGACGTACGTACGTACGGCCAGAGTATCCCGATAAAGGGTTTGTCGCGCGTAGCCGCAAACCCGTCGGACACGCTTTACTTGACGTCGTCAGCGTCGTTCTCTGGAGCTACGGGTAATGTACGTAATGTTACGTAATGTACGTACGTAAAATCCTTTGCGAATAAAATGATGTTATCGAGCGCGCGTGTGCGTGCATAAGTGCGAACGCGCCGCTTAGATCCCGGAAAGTCCGACGACGGATGTACGAAAAAAAATCGCTGCCAAGCTTCTTTGAGCGCGAATCGATTGCCCTGTATATAAGGAATGGGACTGAGAGATGCGATGTCGCGGGTGAGAGGGGATATGTGCATCGAATTTATCGGCAACGCGCTGAAACATCCGTGAGTCATCAACGTAGCTTCATTAACGCCATTAACGCCCTCCTATTAACGCCCTATTAACGCCCTATTAACGCCCTATTAACGCCCCCACAAACACCACAATTTATGCGAAAATTCGACCCAATCGAACGCTCGTGTGTGTGCTCATTTTCATGCCAATCACGTGGACATGTTTAGTCGTTCGCTTAGGCTAGAGCCTCCAATTTCTTTAGATCTCTGTGTCCATGCAAATTACAGGTCTGCGACAATTGGCGCTTGAGACTGTGGGGACAGCGCGTTTTCCAAGACGAGGAGCGAGACGAGCGGTTGATGTTTAAAATTGAAAATGATGAATTATCGTCGATAGTTGGATAGTTGGATGTGGGTGGGGTGGAGTGGGGAGTACGTTGGGCTGGCCGGGCCGGTGGAAAGACGGTTGCCGCCACGTCGATAATTAAAAGAAAAAGCACGTCGATGATTTGAGATCGCGTGTTTTTTTTTTTCGATATTCCCCCGGGATGTCATATTTGCAAGCCAGCGTCTTATTATATAAATACATTGAAACTTTCATTTTGTGCCAGTCACTCACCACGCGCTATATAATAAATGAGATCTTTGTGGAGCTAAGAAGGCGGGGGTAAATGCGAAGGAAAAGATTTACGATCGATAAATCATTAAAATATATTTTTTTAAATAATATTTAAATATCCTAGCGCAAGAGCGCTAAATTATGTAAATTACCACGGAACAACGGGAGATTGCGAGAGCCGTGTGGCTGTGCGGCCGTGTGGATACAACAGTGTGTGCATTTTTCCGGGCGCGGTAATATTTTATGATTCGGTTATTACACACACTTTATGATTTTATCCGAAATAGGTGAAAGTTTGATCGGGCGACGGCTCGAGACTGACTCGCGCCATACATTGGCGAATAAATAAATCGCGCGGCAGTTTTCTCGATCTATCGAAAAATATCCGATTCTTCATTGAACGAATTGAACGAGCGATAAGACCGAATATAAGGCCAAACTTTTTTATTTATAGCTGGATAATTTCGCAAAACAAATGGCAATTTAATCCGCCACCTTCTCGATTTAAGCGCGACTTAAAGGCAAAATGTGGCCGTGAAGGGCATGGTTAATTAAAACGGTGACAAAAAAAAAAGGAATAAACGGCCTTCCGCTATCCCTCTGCATATGTGTGCTAGTGCGTGTGCGTGTGTCGCTTGACGATACCTTGGGACTAGTGACATCGGGATTGAAACAAAATAAGGAAAAAAAAAGAAAATGGAAGCTAGGGTGGCGAACGGTCGGGCTTAACGAGATTGGGAGGCGTTCGTCGGGCTCTCGGAGATGAGCAACGATCGATCTCTCCGCGTATTTTTTCGCCGACGAACCGGACGCCCAACCCGTAGTTCGCTTAGGCCGTTTTGCCGCAACTGCCGGGCCCGGGGACCGGACGGTGAGGGACGCGCGGCACGCGAGGCAACGCGCCCCCGGGGCAACAGGGTGGAGGCCCCGCGCAAAAGAGGTTAACGGGAACGGCCGGTGGGCGCCAATGAGGCTCAACGAGCGTATCGACAGACAAATTACTCGCGCTAATGGAACTCCGTGTGAAAACGATGACCGTGTGATTAAAATGTCATTGGTGGCGAGGCTCCGGCCTCGGTAGTCGCTTCATAATTGCACACTCCGGGCCCGCTCTTCATTTCCGCCTGGCCGCGGGTCCTCCCACCTACCCGTCCCACCATTATTTTCCATGCGTGCCCGCGCGCGCCCGCACCCCACTCCCTCGCGACCCTCCGCGACTCTCGCACAACGAGATCTTCTTCTCGGCCAGCCGCTCGCTTAATTGCGAACTCGCTCTACCTGCCACGCGCACCTTCTCAGTGTCAAATTGAAATCGTGCCGGCTTATCCGAGCCATCTATAATTGTTGGACTGAAAAATAATTTCAGCCGACCGCCCGATCAGCCGATACGTCGATCCAGGGCGGTCCGGTTCGCGGGCGGAAAGGAGGCCGGTGCTATGGTGGTGGGGCAGGAGGAGGAGGAGGAGGAGAATGATGGTGGAGGAAGAGGAGGAGGAGGAGGAGGAGGAGGAGGAGGAGGAGGAGGAGGAGGAGGAGGAGGAGGAGGAGGAGGAGGAGGAGGAGGAGGAGGAGGAGGAGGAGGAGGAGGAGGAGGAGGAGGAGGAGGAGGAGGAGGAGGAGGAGGAGGAGGAGGAGGAGGAGGAGGAGGAGGAGGAGGAGGAGGAGGAGGAGGAGGAGGAGGAGGAGGAGGAGGAGGAGGAGGAGGAGGAGGAGGAGGAGGAGGAGGAGGAGGAGGAGGAGGAGGAGGAGGAGGAGGAGGAGGAGGAGGAGGAGGAGGAGGAGGAGGAGGAGGAGGAGGAGGAGGAGGAGGAGGAGGAGGAGGAGGAGGAGGAGGAGGAGGAGGAGGAGGAGGAGGAGGAGGAGGAGGAGGAGGAGGAGGAGGAGGAGGAGGAGGAGGAGGAGGAGGAGGAGGAGGAGGAGGAGGAGGAGGAGGAGGAGGAGGAGGAGGAGGAGGAGGAGGAGGAGGAGGAGGAGGAGGAGGAGGAGGAGGAGGAGGAGGAGGAGGAGGAGGAGGAGGAGGAGGAGGAGGAGGAGGAGGAGGAGGAGGAGGAGGAGGAGGAGGAGGAGGAGGAGGAGGAGGAGGAGGAGGAGGAGGAGGAGGAGGAGGAGGAGGAGGAGGAGGAGGAGGAGGAGGAGGAGGAGGAGGAGGAGGAGGAGGAGGAGGAGGAGGAGGAGGAGGAGGAGGAGGAGGAGGAGGAGGAGGAGGAGGAGGAGGAGGAGGAGGAGGAGGAGGAGGAGGAGGAGGAGGAGGAGGAGGAGGAGGAGGAGGAGGAGGAGGAGGAGGAGAATGATGGTGGAGGAATAGGAGGAGGAGGAGTGCAGTCAGAGCTACCGATGCCCTTAATGTACGCGCGTGTTGTGGTTGACGACTGATTATCGACCATTGGCCGGATAATTTTATATGTCGCGATCGACGTGCTATTCCCCCTCCCCCCACCTCCTCTTCCTCCGCGCCCCAGAGCCCCGTCCCACCATCCGAGATCAGCCATTTGCACTCGTTTTTAATCGGATTCTTCGTGTTATCGGGAATCTGCCAAAGGAGACTCTAATGATACTAGGCCCATTTCGAAATTTTCTTATGCTTTTTTGTGTGCAGCAGCTACCGATATTTCAGCCCTATTCTGTATTGTCAAACAAGAGGAGTGACGGGGCACGAGGGTGTGGCAATAGTTGGGGAGAGGAAGAGAGGTGGGTACGCGCGCGCACGCGTAAGCCTACCATCGATAAGCATCCTTTACCAAACGCTTATTCATTTTAGATTAATTAAGGATACGTAAGCTCAATTCTCTCCTTCAAATCTATTTTATGAAGTATTTGCTTGAAAATAAATTATTCCAAATTAACATTTCATTTATAATAAAATAAAATACGTTATTCCGCATGTCAACTCCTTATTAATTTAATAAATTTATTAACATACGAGTCGATAATTATTTACCGCTCTTAATCCGTTGCCGTTGGATTTATTATTTTTTTTTCTCTTGTTTAGTTTGCTTTTTCAAATTTTATTCAATAATATGGATGAAATATTCCTCGGGAGATAAAAGGATTCTTCGTCTTAGTTTGGGCTTTCGTTCTGAGATGAGGAAGCGCGTAAATTTCTTGCTTTCCAAGAACTACTTTTTAATATGGAGACTAAATATTGTTCCGTGAACAAAAGCGGTAATTCGATTGAAAAAGGAAAAAAAAAACAAACAAATGATAAAACAAATGAAAAATAGAGCCATCCGAATATGCATCAATGATAAATGATTAAAGCATCGGGAATGTTGAATATTATGGGCGTAATCACAATAAAAGACTCTTAAATAAAACAGGCATTTAGGAATTTTAATGAACAAATCGCATTAGATCGTGGGTGAAAATTGTCTCGTAAAGGATATTGTCGCTGGATATTCGCTTGGCATAGGAGATAATTGGTATTTGCTCATTAAGTGAGACAATAAGAATTGAAGACGGGGGAAAGTGAAACTTATGCGACGTGAGTCAATTGACCGGCTACTCGACGACAGTAACATTATTTTTAATTAGTCATTGCTTTCTTGCGCGAGACATTTTCATTACTTCAAGTAGATTTCCCAGATCCAGCGAGAGAAGGTATCGCTCGTCGCACAAGCAACGAAGCCCTCGCAATATGTCCATCCGGGCGGTCCTTACGATCCGTCGCGAGCGAGTGAAACGTCGCTTTGCCAAATGTGGGGGTCGAGCCGCCTTCGCAAAAGCTGATCGACCGGTAACAAAAAGCGCGATCGTAGGTAATTGTGCGAGTCCGGTCGAACGGCCGAACGGGAGCGGAAGGAAAACGTAGCGTTCCCGGGTGAAAGGCGCTAGGATAGCCGATCATCGACTCAATTAGCCATCATCCGGGGCGATATGTCCTAATAGACGCTGAGGTCAGCCTAAGACAGCCTCAGACAGCCTGACGCATCTCCCGCGGAATGGCGAGAAATCGCGAAAGGGGCCATCTTTGAAAGTAGCGAAGACGGCAAAGGCGGCGACGGCAGCAGTAGCGACGGCAACGGCGTCACAGGCCGCTCGCGAGGAGTGTTCCGGTAACACGATCGAGGGTGGGCTTATGGAGATCAAAACCTCGTCTCGGATTCCCAATGTTTCGCAAATGGCTGCCTGGCCCTGCGTATTAGTTACATCCATCGGCCATCTTTGATACATCCTATCTTTGCCTCGAGTTTCGAGACGTAGCGGGAGGTACACCCGATACATTGCGCCTCTTCGGTCTTCCGTCTCCTTCGCTTTCGTCGCCGCACGAGAATACGATTTCCCCACTAATTGCGCCTGTGCGGAAAGTCCGAAAGACCAGAGTAGCCCTCGCCTCACGCCCTTTTGCGTGTGTGTCCGTGTGCCTGTGTGTGTCCGTGTGTGTCCGTGTGTGTCCGTGTGTGTGTGTGTGTGTGTCCGCGTGTGTCCGCGCGTGTGTGTGTGTCCGTGTATCCGTGTGTGTCCGTGTGTCCGTGTGTCCGTGTGTGTGTGTGTGTCCGTGTGTCTGTGTGTCTGTGTGTCTGTGTTGGGTTGGGTTGGGTTGGATTGGGGGAGAGAGGGGGAGGGGGGAGGGGGGGGATTGCCGTCGAATCGATCGTTTCGCGGTCTCGGGCCCGGGCGATCCCTTAATCCCGTCCGCGAATAAATTATATCGACGTGTGCTCTGGCTACTCACCGCTGTCCACCAAAGCCCCGTCGTCGACGAGCACTCGGTTGCTTCCTCGCGCGCTTTGTACTGCTTCGTGCCCGGGTTCGATGCACCGAGTGTATCTTAACGAGGCATCTCTCGTTGGTTATACGCCGCGACTCGGCCTACTACCAAGTTCCGCTGCGGTTTTGCGAATCCTTTAAAGGACTCGCGCGCGAAAAGCGAGCCGCTAGAGATATGAGCGATCGTTTTGGCGAACGTGTTACCGCAGCGTATCGCCGTGCGAAGTGGCTTTGACTCCAAAAGCGAATACTCGCCGTCTTCTCCCCAATGCGCCAAGCGTAAATTGCCATTGTCTCTTTCCAAAACATTCTTTATCGTTGCTCCGTTCTGTTTCAACTTCTTCTCGCCTCACACTCTTCACTCTTATCCATCTTTCTCCTCCTCTTCTTCGTATTCTTCATTTCTCGTTTCCGCTGCCTTAACTCGTTCTTCCTCGTACGATCGTCGACACCATCGGTCCTCGCACGTCGACAGCCATCGATCCCACACATGTAGGACAAATGTAATAATCCTTTCACCTCGGCAAGCGTGCGCAGCATCCAATCCAGACGACCGCGCTTCCCGATACTCTTTTATCGGAAAATACAAAAGGAAAGTGGGCATTGAGTAACGCCGATATATTTTATTAAATTCTATTCCGACGGCTCGTATCGCTCCACCCATTGAGCAAAAAGCATATTAACGATATAGCGCGCATTACGCTCGCCTATGCATTCTTAATAATGGCCGAAAAGTAGAGCGATACAGCGTATTTTTTTTTCCCCCGCCCAATAGTCGAGCAAGGGAAAGCTCGATGAGATAGAGCGCTAGAAAGTGCGATAAATACACGGATAGGATATGCGGGGGCGAAAGCGCAGTGAGCGCCGAGCGGTACATTGTGGATAATTTATGGTAGCGGAGGAGGGTCGGATGGCTCGGTGGCTCGAGACTCTGGATTCGCGGGGGTGGCGGCGCGCTAAGTTGGACCGGAGGAGGGTACCGCGCAGCTCCCCGGGCCCAGATCGTAGCCGCTGCCGAGCGTAATCAAACGCGTGGAAGCGACGGCAATGGTCGCCTCGACTCCCGCGAGCTAATGCACGCGTGAGCGAAGATGCCACGACGGGGCGATGATGACGTTTGTGGAGGCGGACAACGGTTGGATTTCGTTTTGCTGAACGTGAAGCGTGGCGATCGGGGCTCCCCCTCCCTCGTCGTTTAAAAAGTCATCGTCATTTTGATGGGAAGCGTCGACCTGACAGGCATCGTCCTCGAGTCGAGTCCAATAACATAAAAATGAGCACGATTCAGCCGCTCGACTATCGTCTAGCAGTTAATTTGCTTTTTCGCCGATCCCGAGGGACCTGTCAGAGGTCTGAGAGAATAGGCCGGAATTTTCAATTACGAGATATCGTGGACTATGGTTTAGCATTATCGTCGTATAAGAATTTACCGTCGTGCGGCATATTAAATCTGAAAATCTTGCAAAAGCTTCATTGTTTCTGAGATAGGTAGGCCAGTAGCTTTATCGCGCATTATTATGTAAGAGTGATTTCTCTCGTCGAAAGTCAAAGTCGAGGAGCAAACGTGGCTATGGTTGGGTGGCGGTGGTTGGATGGTACGGTGGTTAAGGTGGTGAGAGGGGGATAGCGTAGCGTAGCGCGCGTGAAAGTAGCCGATAAATTTTTGGTTCAGGGATATTACTCGAGGAGACAAACGAGTGTATTGCAAAAATTGAATCAGTCGGCTGAAAATTTTGGACGACTCGAGCTGCAGTTGTCCTTGTCCTCAGCCGTTGCGTCTTCTTAAAGCGTTTGTCACGCTCCTCACGTATTTATAAGCTCTCGCACTTTACAAGCTTCGATAACTGATTGAGGGCGACGATATTAAAGCGTAATTTTAGAAAATCCTAACCAATAGATAGGAATATCGATCGGATAGTAAAATTTTTATTTACATAGATTTAAACGGGCCAAGTTGCTTTATCGATGCCAACGTCGCATAATTTAACAAGCGCCCGGTTAAAATGTACTATTCGAAATAATCATTGCTTCGGTCATTGTGGCATTATTTATTATGATCGCTCGATCCCGCTGCTTTTGAAGCGAGTCACTCGTGTGATTTAATAGAGCATTAAATAGGCCGATTCAACATAAATGTTAAGATTCGTTTGACAGTTCTCAGCGCCAAGAGGAATTGTTAGGCAGACGTTATGTTAACGGAGAGATGCTTTTGAAAGTATTATGTTGCAATGAAATAAAAATCTTATAATAGTCTAATAAAATTACTGGGTTGGCTTGCCAGTTGAATTTGCAATAGGCGCATAATGACAGGATAGATACTTAAGAGGACAAGACATTAATATCGAACTCGAGCTTTATTTATCGCTTATAAACTACAAAATCAAAATAATCTAATTATGCGAGATGCTTTGGCCGATAATTTCATGAAAGTGAACGTCCATATGTCCAGAGATATACTTTCTTGGCTAGTAGGCTTGGTAGGTCGCTGATTTAAGTTCCAATTTGAATAAAGTATATTTATTATAGGCTAAACCGAACGGAAAGCGTTAGATTATAAAAATGCTATAATTACTGCTGCGTGTGCTCTTTAACTATTGAGGCGAGAGAGAGAGAGAGAGAGAGAGAGAGAGAGAGAGAGAGAGAGAGAGA
>NW_011948424.1:1517177-1524866 GCF_000503995.2 Ceratosolen solmsi marchali | reverse complement strand
GAGAGAGAGAGAGAATAAGATAGCTAGAGAACACGTTAATATGGTTAAATGATTTTTATCATACAGCTGGAGCTGCACATTGTTTAAAACGTATCACGGCTGCGTTGCAAAAAGTAACGCTTTAATAATAAATCGCCTTGCCTATATTATTATTGCTAATGCTAATAATCGATTGGATTTAATCTTTGCAGTTTGTTATATAAGAAACTCGGTGGGGTGATAGTGTCGTACAAAAGCCCTGTAATTCGATCGTGCACAGACACCGGCACGAGATATTTTCTCAAAACTCACGGCCTCGACGACGAGTTATTCGCGGAAAACTTGAAGATAATCCCCGAAAGCACCTTACGCGTAAGCGTTTTCAACATAAAAAGACTAGAACTCATCGAAAATCCAATATCACAAGCCATAGAAAGATAAAGCGGTGTAGGCGAGAGGAGGAAGCCGGCCACCATCCCTCCCTCCCACCCGTCCCTCACCCTCCAACGCACGTACTCTGGCTCGGTCTCCCTGGCGCTCGCCTCCCTCCTCGCCCCGATTGCGTCACCACTAATCGACAACGCGCATTTCTGAGAAACGGGCCGAATGGACGGTAGGGCGGATTACAGCGCCGCTTCCCTTCGTCGTCGGCATGACGAGTTTCGCGCGCCGACTGAAACCCGAGAGCAACCGCCGTTGAGGCCGAGGCCGAGGCCTCCGCTTCGCCTGAATAGGATTAATCGCGCACCGAGAGAAATGAGGTGTACTGCGTACGCACGTCGGATGGCCGTCGAGAGCGGAATTCACCTGGACGCTGCTCTTAGCCTCTGCTGTAATTATGCGTTTGACGTGCGTCGCACAAAGCCGGCGCTTTAGTATTAGTGACGGTAGCCGCGGTCGCCGGGGCGGACGGGGAGGAAAGGATCGGTGGAAGAGTGACCGTTTGTAGTGGGTAGTGGGTAGTGGGTAGTGGGTAGTGGGTAGTGGGTAGTGGGTAGTGGGTAGTGGGTAGTGCAAAGATTGCTCATATTAGTGTTCTGTATCTGTTTAGAATTAAACAGTTGCCTGGTGGGAGAATAGTGTGGGGAAGTGCAAGGAGGTGAAGGAGAATTCGCGTCTTAAAGGAGAAGATGAGGGAGCGCAGCGTATCCGGACGTAATGTTTATCGACTTGAGCACGCATTTTGTATTGGTAAAGCGGCGGAGACGTTCATTTTGAATTACCCGCAGGAGCTCGAAAATGTTTTGATCGCTCGGCTAAGTCGCACGGGCCACCGCTTAGACATCTTGGTACGGGGCGGGCGGGCGGTGGGAGGGGGTAGGGAGGGGGGGCACCGACGAGAAAGGAATGCAGAGACAATGCGAGGAAATTTCGGGTTCCCTGCCAATTGTCGGCTCTTTTATTTCTACAGGAGCGGCCGTTGTAAAGCCATTTCGATCGCTGTTAAATGGAAAGAAGATGTGCGCGCGCGCTTGCTCGAGCCACACACGCATTCTTCCAATTGCACATTATAATTCAATGATAATCTAATCCACTCTTGCGATAATCTACACTAGCATTATTGATCCACGTGTCGCTGCTTGTTACTTAATTACCGACACCTTAACCACGCACCGTACGATAAATATTACTTTACCCTCGAGCTTACGTAATCCGACAGCCGGACCAATAAGGTAGGGTATCGATGATATAATAAGCCAATTTTTTTATTTCCACTACTCTTATCTTAAAATTACCTTCTGCCAGACTTAATAATTAAAAATTGTGCGATTGATAATTTCAAGCGGGAGGGGCGGGAGGAGATGGAGAACGAGGAGGAGGAAGCCAAAGGAATTCATAGTCGATGACCCACTTCGCCATATGAATATCCGCGTGCCAAGATACATTTGCTCGATATGTCCGTTTTATATAATTCACTCTCACGGATACACGTAATCATGAAGAAAAGCAGAAAAGACATGAAGGGCTCGTAGTAGTGGGAACATCGCTTCGATCAACTCGGATTCTAAAGTTCCATTGCGCTGTGTATCCTCCATTACGAGTGGCATCGCTAGTGCTGCGGCTGGAGAATGTCTTTCGTTTGTGGAAATGTTTTGCCTAGTCGAGGTTATAGGTCATACGGTAATTGTAGACCAGAGGAAAAAGGGAACGAGTGAAGGATCGGTCAAAAAAAGAAAAGCGCTGAAACGAAGCCGACTTAGTGTAACCGAGGGGAAGGGAAAGGGGAAGGATGATGAAGCAAAGAGGTCGTGGTGTCGCGACGTCAGAGAGTGGAGAGACAAAGGGAGTCGTCAAGAGACACGCCGAAAGAGGGAGCGAGAGAGAGAAAGAGAGAGAGAAAGAGAGAGAGGGGGGGGAGGGAAACGATGAGAAGAGTTGAAAGAAAGGATCGGTTGAGAGGGAATGCGAGGGGTTGTTGCTGGCAACAAGCAAACCGAGAGCCTATAAGGTAATCAGACCCTTTGAGGTTCTCTCTCGCTCTGTCTTTCCTCTTTGCATCCCGATACATTCTCCTCGGTGCTACCGTCGCCGCTACTTCGCACATTGGCTTCTCTTTCGATCCTTATAGCCTCTACATGAAATCAGTGCGACAGATTCACGCGGACACGCAAAACTAAAAACCAGAAGCAGAGAGAGGCAGAGAGAGGCAGAGAGAGGCAGAGAGAGGGAGAGGGAGGGAGAGGGGGAGAGGGGGGGAGAAAGAAAGAAAGAACGAAAGAAGGAGAGATGACTACACATCACTCATAATACCTGTTCTCTCATGCATACTCAAACATACCGTGCTACACCTTCCTACCCTCTCTCTCTCTCTCTCTCTCTCTCTCTCTCTCTCTCCCTCCCTCTCTTTCAAGCAATCCTTTTTCCGTATCGTTTTATTCAGTATTGTATCCCTCCGCTGCGTTCTTTCCCTCTGCCGCAGGTTTGTCTCCGCCGCTGTTTTATTGTATTCCACCGTCGTTCTCCGAGTGTTGCAGCAGCCTCGCTTTTAAGAAAAAACAAAGCTACAAAAAACTTAGCATTGGAAAGAAAGAAAATAAAAACTGCAAAGATAGAGTAAGAGTGAGAGAGTAAGAGTGAGAGTGAGAGAGAGAGAGAGAGAGCGAGCGAGGGAGAGAAAGAGAGAGAGAGAGAGAGAGAGCGAGGGAGAGACAGAGAGCGAGGTGGTTACTAGGGAGAACGAGTGAGATGGCAGAGTAGCGGGGATGAAGTAGGTGTGAACGTAGTCAAATCACATCATTATTGCCAGTCGAGGAACCCTCGGGCCACGTAAGGTAGACGAAAAGACCTAGGCCTACGTGGCTGCGGGTTGCGAGGAGGGGGTGGATTTTAACAACGGTAGGGGCTTGAGGAAGGGGAGAGAGGGCTTCGCCGAGAAAACCCAATACCCCATTCTCACGCGCGGTGGGACACACAGGTAAAAATGCATGCGACGTATTCTTGTGCTCGCGTGAACGTTGAGGCGAGAAACCGAGTGAGCGAGAAAGAGGTAGAGTGGGAGAGAGTGTGCGATCGTGTATATAGGCAGACCAGCGAACTTCCGGTCGCCGCCTCCGCCGACGCCCATAAATATCGCAGCTCGTGCACACGCGCGATTTTAGAGACGAAGTGTGCGCGAACCCTTTTGTTCTAACGGTTGGGACTCGCGCTGCTGCTCGACGGCCGGACACTCCGAGCGAAACGTGTGTCCAAATGAGTGAGACATAGAGGAAGAACGTTTTTAAAGGGGCGCGAGGGAGAAGGAGGAGGAGCAAGTGGGGGGAGGGGTGGTCTTATTCCAATCGTGCATACTAGTCTCTCAGTTTCTCTCACCTTTGTGGTTTCGTATTTTGACGGGGAGTCTGACGTTTCCTCGTGAGATTGATCTACGATTCACAAGTCCCTTTCTTTCTATATTTGCTGACAAAACGTTCTTCGGTCGAGACCGGATATAGGCATGCAAATTTTGTCGCTGGCCTTCTCTCTCTCTCTCTCTCTCTCTCTCTCTCTCTCTCTCGCTCTCTCTCTCCCACTCTCCCTGTCGGTCTAATACTTAAAATTTTTGCGCCCGAAATAATTTGATGGAACGGGGAATATAGCTCCGCCCGCTTACCAACGATCTTGGAGATAAAATGTAAAATACTTAATGATTAGGAGCTCGTGATTTTTGATGACCCGAGGTGCTTATAAAAATTAGAAATGCTACTCGTTCGGCAAAACGAGATAAAATCCTTCGATGAGAATTTCGGTGCCTAGAATTACAGTGTTTAAGATAAATCCTCGGCAATCCTGTTTGATTGTTAAATTATTATCGATGTCGTAAAACATGGCTATATCAATGAATAAAACCCATGAACCAGTCTATGACTAGAAGTTGGATACTTTATGGGTTCACCGCTCACTTACTTTCCTTTTCAATATAATCTCCAGAGCGACTTGTATTTATCTAAACTCACTTTCTCTCTACTATAACTCATTTCTATCTGATTACAAGCGTTTGTATTGTTATCTTTAAAGTGTTCTCTATAACAACTGACTTATATAGCATGATTATATTGTTTAGAGCATTATTTTACAATATTTCAAGAAAATCATAGACAGTGATATGCAGTAGAAGAAAAAAAAGTGATTATGGTTAAGATACGAGCTTTACTTTCGAGAAATTTACTTAATCGATAGTATAATCGAGACTACATTTCAACATTTACAAATTCTTTGCATCGTTCCCCTTTCAAAACACGAGCAAAATTTTAAGATTAAGATTAAAATGAAATTTTATAATCCATATTAGAATTGATTATATTTATGTCCCAGACAAAACGTTATATTGTACAAACAATATTCAATTTACAAATACCATGGTGTTTCATTTTATAGTTTTCTCAACTCACACAGTTTATCTCTCCCTCCCTCTCTCTCTCTCTCTCTCTCTCTCTCTCTCTCTCTCTCTCTCTCTCCATTACAAAAATTCCAATCTTTTCAAATACATATAACGCTCAAAGACGCGTCGCAACAAATACGATAAGTAAGACCCGCATAATGATGAGCTGCGTGTTTTAAGCTTCAAAGATTCCTCGCATTATTCAATTATTTAAACAAAAATATATTAATAATAATTCAGATTGTACTATTTGTAAAACAAGACAATTTTGTCTGACCTAATGTAAAAAAAAATAAAAAAATAAAATCATTACTACGTATGATTTAAGATTGAAAAGTAATGTAATATCTGTAGAAAAAAAGAAATAAAAAAGAAAGCAACATGTCCGCAAAATATTGACATAATATGGACAAATTATTCTTTTTACTAAATTTACGCAACTTAGAATTATAAACATTATTGCAAAGTTTTTCTTCGTGAAATCACAAGAAATTTTGCTAACATTAATTTCAACATAAATTTCGTTTTAGTTGAGAATTATTTTTTCACTCTTCTGTTAAATATTTCAAAAATTACATATTCCATTAGTATTTAATGTTTTAGAAATATAACTATAAAAAAAAATTTCTAACTATCTTGATTAATTTTAGCTTTAACCCATAAGAAATTTATTCCTTTATAACATTTATCTTTATGTATACAATAATCAAAAATTTATATATGATTGGTTAAATTATTAATATAAGATAGAAGATTGCTATTAAAATATTAGAAATGTCATTATTTCATTTCTTAAATTGTGAGTTACATTAAGACATACAGTATTTGCAAAATTCTATGCAAAAGAAGATTGACCTAGATCAAGGGCTGGATTGGAAAAAAAAAAATATTTTTACCCAATTAAAGTAATAACTTTGCATATTAATAAGCATAATGACATTAGAGACGACAATTATACTTGCATATCGATTCCCCAATAATTTACGAATCGTATTATCATATATTTCATGAAAATAGATTCTTATCGTTGTTAGCATCTTTAGAGCTAGTATATTTCTTAGAATGCTAATGTTTCTAATATATCTAGGAATTCAATCAGTGCAGCAGACTAAAAAATCATTCTCAGCAATATTTTGTACATAGGACGTTAGCTTAATGATAACTGTTTTAATAACAATTTTACATCTATAAAGTCGCCTACATTAATAGAGAAAAAAAGTTCTATCAAACGTACGGCAATGATTAGTATATTTTCTCTTAACTCTATAATAATATTTAATTTAAATTTTTAATTATTCGCGTACATTATACATGGCGCACGATTATGAATAATCGCTTACTTGACGTGCCCGTTTAATGTTTATCGTCACCTCTACATTTTTTTGCTAAACGTCTAATTGCCATAAAATGGTAAATCAGCAAGGATTATATTACGCCTTTGATAAAGATATTATTAATCCGTAAAATATCGTCGAATCAATTGCAATAAGTAAAATTATACTTGCTACGGCATAATTTCTCCTATGTGCGTTTAAATGAGAGTGGCCCGAACATCTACAATACAGCGGTAAAAATGCATAGAAATTTTTGTTAATCATAACGCGTGTTGAGGTATCAGTTCTAGCGTAAGAAGACTTTTCAGCGAATACGGACAATCGTTGAGTCGGAGGGCAAGGGTTTGTAAGAGTTTCTATTTATGAAAATAACGACATTGAAATGTGAGATAAATTAAAAGAATGGCCGTCGGAGGGCCGGTGAGTAGGCGTTGAGAGAATAGTTATATCTAACGATCCTCTCCCAACGGCTTATTATCTGTCAATAAACTCTAAAAACCCTAGGAAGCATCAAATGCAGATCTTGGCAAGTCCTTCTCTAATTAAGCCTCGAAGAATACGCGTCACAGTGGAATCTCAGAACGATTTAATGACTTACTGCTAGCACCTCTTTCATTGGCATACGAGGGCGTGCAAGTCATAATGCACGAATATCGTTAATTGATCCGCACCCCTCGTGGCTCACTACTGGTCGTAGAAACTCATTTTCGCAGGAGTCTGAGAGCTAGACAAAGAGAGAGAGAGAGAGAGAGAGCGAGAGAGCGAGAGAGCGAGAGAATGACTGGTGAGGGGTAGGGCGAGAGGGATGACGGGAGGGAGAGAGGAAGCCGCTGTGACGTGGCAGGGTGGTTTGCCGTAACGGAGCGCTAGAAAATTCAAAAGAAAATCGACGATATCGGCAAGACGGGGCGGGGGCTGTGGCTGGGGACGGGGCTAGGAGGCGAGGAATGACCAGCCACGAGAGAAAGAAGTATACAGAAGCGTAGACGAGGAGTTGGAGCGCGAGGGATAGGGATAAGCATAGGGTTAGGTATTGGAATCGGTCGCGTGAGAGGGAGCGGAAGGGAGGGGGAGAAGAAGTGCCCATAACAGAAGTCTCGTCGCGGGTGTTGCTGCAGTGCCGCCGGCGAGATGCAGGTCGACGATTGGTCGTCGGTGCGCCCCTACCCTCGCACACGTGGGCGTTAATACGTGCGGAGCGTACACGTGCATGTTCCCCCCCCCCCCCCCTCCCCAATCCCACCGCCACAACCCGTCTCTCCGCCGATCCCCTCGTCCCGCCTCGCCATCTTCTCCGTCGCCACCTCCGACCCTTCCTCCCAACGCACCACCCAGGGTGGTCCCCCTCCCTCCGTCACTCCTTCCATCCCACCCTCCCCCAACCCGCCTAAGCCAAAGGCTCAACCGCCTCATCGTCATCATCTCGCCCCCTCCGTCCCTCCCCATCACCATCCCCATCGTCATTCAGTTCTCCCCCCCCCCCCCCCCCCCCCCCCCCCCCCCCCCCCCCCCCCACCC
>NW_011948424.1:1492533-1516781 GCF_000503995.2 Ceratosolen solmsi marchali | reverse complement strand
CCCCCCCCCCCCCCCCCCGTCACCCCTCCCACCCACCCACCCACTCATCGGATAAAAGGGGTTACTGTACCGTGGCGCAAGGGTTGGCGGTTGCCGCTGGCTGCATGCAGTCATTCTCTCCTTTACCTCTTTTCCCTTCTTTTTCCCTTGCCTTGGGGCCGATCATTAAAATGGCCGCCGCTTGGGGGCCGCTCTCATTGGCCGAGACGAGACCCTCTCTCCCTCGCCCCGGCTTCGCGAACCCCGCCGCCCCCGGAGCACTGTTCAACTTGCCTACCCCCGCCTCGGCACCCGTCTCACTGATTCCGCGTCATCGCTCCCTTTGTCAAGCCGCGCACTTACTCCTCGCGTATACGTTCTCCTCTATCCTCCCCGTCACACTGCAACCCCGGCCCGCCGCTCCTCCCTGCCCCTTCCCCGTCGCCGCAGCGAACGGAACGCTCCGCACGCGCACACGCACACGCACGCGGTGCGGTCCCGACGAGTCCTATCCGCGCCCCGTACGCGCCTTGCTCATCGTCTCGGCGGAACCTGGCGCACACTCCAGGCTCTATTCGCCGCGCGCACCAACCTTATTCATCCCGACTTGTGTCGCTTGGCAAATGCACGCGCGTGTGAATGCGAGTGATGCACCGAGATTTTGCATGCTACCGCATGTCGGGTGGATGCATAGTGGATGCGACGAGCGGCTTCGCTCTATACGTGACGTCGTGGAACAGAGACCTACGCCTAATACGCTAATTTAGCCAATTAAAATTTTTCCTTCACTTCCCCCAACTCCGCTGCCTCCCTACAACTCCCACCGCCACCCCCTCCCGCCAAATTACCCACGAGGCCTAATGAGGCTACTTACGCCGTGGGTAGACGAGATTGGACGAGTTTTCGTTGCTGCGGGAGGAACTTGAATCACTAGGTCACTATCGCCTATCCGCTAATTAATTAATTCTTGGCGGAAATGACGGGAATTAAGCGTTAAGGCTAAGACGTTCGTATACGCTAAATTTCTTCATAAAATTATCATAATAATACCTCTTGACATCGCGTTCGACTGGACCTACATGGAGTTGCTTTTTAATAAACGAAAGCACGTTGGGATAATAACCGAATGCTTGATATTTATTTTCATCGCGCAATGACTCATCGCCATTCTAACCGTCTACCGAAAAAGCATAAATAACAAACTTAATATCCTTTATAATTTACTGAAAATTATATTTTTCCTCTTAGAAGCAAATAAATATAAAAATAATATCTTTTATATTTTATGCGCTTTTTATGCGCATACTGAAGGCATCTTGTTTGAAAAGAGGCCCGAAACTGGAAAACTGTAGCTATTTATGATTATAGAATTGAAATGCATTTTGACGTTCTTTGAGAAACGTCACTTCATAAAATGACTCGAGAAAGCTCCTTAGAACGCATTCATTCGCGTATCTTTGCAATGGCAAAGATGCTACGTAATAAGGATTAATCACATCAAAGACATAAGAAAATACGAATAATACTATCCTGGGGCAATCCATGGGTAATTGCTGAGCGTAAGTCAATGTTGCGTATGCGCTCCTCGGCGACCTAATGAACTAATAATCTCAAACTGGCACAAACGACAGAATCGGCACAAAGAAATCCTCGAGCGCGATCGAATCTGGATAAGATTGACATGTAAAATGAGGAGGAGAGGGTTCGTTTAGATAAAAAGCAAGAGTTGCGTAATTAATTTAAGTAATAGAACTTAAATAAATCAAAAATAAAATGAAAAATGAAGGAAGAAAAAAAAGGAAAAGAAAAAGTCAAAAACAAAAAAAAAACAATAAAAAAAAAGAGAGAGAAAAAAAATGCAAATGGATGGCGCATAAAGGTACTTTTTGCTTTACCCGCAACACCCAGTGCCCCGTGAATAGTTAAGGGCTGAACTAATAAAAAAAATTGCGCGCACAAGGGAGGTCGTGGTGTGAAGTATTTTTCACAGTGAACGGAGATGTATGAGTTCGTGTTGAGTAGTGCATCGCATTTCTGGTTGGTAAAAAGAAGTTAGGCGCAGTGCAGTGAAAGTGTAGTCTGACGTACGTGCACACCTTCGCAACCGCTCAAGGACTCCCTTTTATTCGGTCCGAGTGTAAGTATAAGCTCTGCGCACAATGGGGCTCGCTGTGCTTCCCTTTGATTCGCACGCATTTTCATTTATGTCATTTTCATCGTTATATCGCCATCCTGCGCGATCCCCTATTTACCCGTCCAAAGGCTGCTCGCGTTTCTTTCAAAGGGACTTTCCGCTCTTCTGCCGTCTTAGCTGCCAATGCACCTAAACGCACTAGCACTAACTTACCCGAGTAAAATGCACTCATTTGATAGCGTATGGCTGCTTAGGTTGGGATGGGAGGAAATGTAACAGAAGCGTGACGGGTGTGGGTTGCCTTGTCGAGTCAGTGTTCGTCATTTCCTATATTTTGCATTAGGCGTTAAATTAAATGGAATGGAGCGGGACGGGAGTGTCTCGATAGCTCCAACTTCCTTCCTTCGGTCAATATTGCGAGATTTCGAAATTTCGAACAATTGATGGACGTTTATCGTTTGATTATTTAGCGCGCCATTTTAGAAAAGCGTTGGTTAGAAAAATACACCGAGGCCGAGTATTAAATTAGCGAAACGAACGTTGATGGATTTTCAAATCTGCATCAATCTTCGTTTATAAATTGACAATTAAGTTAATAGATAAGCTTATCCGTATTGAATAATAAGCTTTCGATTTTTTTCAAATTTATGCCAATCTATTGGACAATTAAGCTCTCGCGATAAAATACTCTTTTAAATCTGATAATTCAAACAAAAACAAAAAAAAAGATAGAAAAAAAAAGTGCAGCTGTAATTAATGGATGTACATCTGTAAGAGAAAGAAAACTCTATCTGTATGCTGTTTCGAGCAAATTGCGTGTTACAAATACAATAATTATAATACTTTAAATACATTATCGACAACTTTCCAACTCTGATAACTCTAATTTGTCAAGAATTGCATAAGTTCACTTCAGAACGAGATTTTATATTTTTTTTCCAAGCGCAATAACTTACGCGCATAAGACTCTTAAACTCGCGCTACTGGCAATTAACTACCAGACTCCGCGAAATACATTAGCCAGAAGTTCAAAACAAAAAGAAAAAAAAAAAAAAAAAAAAAAAAAAAAAAAAACAGAGAGAAAGAAAGAAATAATGAAAGAAAAATGCAAGCGTATAAACTGCATATACATTTTTTTGTTAATGATACTACTAATTTTGAACTTACCTTTTCAATTGAGGAAACTTATATCTAATGCAGTTGGCGATTATTACATTTACTCAGCTTTGCCAGGCAATGAACACGAAAATTTGTATATAATTTTGCACTGACAATATTTTTATTGCTATCATTTACACTGATTTTGCAATGAAAAATAATGTTTCGTTTGAACGGATAGAAAGCAAACGCGGAGTGATAATAAATTTAATTAAATGAAAAAAAAAAAAAAAAAAAAAAAAAAAAAAAAAAAAAAAATGAAAAACATATCTTATTCAAAGCTGAATTATCGTTCAGCACATGAAAATTCAGCGCCGACAATTAATAAATACGCAAAATAAGCAAATTAAGATTCGAACGAAAATACATTAGACGCTCGAGTTAGAGTAGTGATTAATTAATTAATTAATTAATTAGATAAGACGAGAAAAATGTCGAACGGCACAGTTTGCGAAAATAACAAATAGTGCTCGAATAGCTCGAATAGCTCCATAGAGAATCTGTGAAATCGGTAAGATGTAGGTTTCAGAAAACACGACCTTAATTCCCGTTATAGAATAAATATATCTATTGTCGATCATACTAGATCACATGTTCCTTGTATAAAGAGTTTTAATCTCGACTCGGCAAATCTCAAATATATAATGCCCAACCCAGTTGTTTTGTGCATAATAAGCATTCATAATAAATACCCCGAATTCAGAGTTCAACGAGATTAGAAAAATAGCGGTAAATGTTGACAAATGAAAATGGAATTATCGATCTTTTATAAACTCGATTGATGCTTTTAGAACTGGCAAACGCATCTGATTTGATTGACTCGTTGGCTCGACATAAATGTCAGACTTAAGAGATTAACCAAGTTCATTCCTTTCGTTTCATTCGATTTCACTTAATTTTCTTACTTGATTACTATTATCATTCTAATTGTTATCATTGCCATTATTGTTGTCGTTTATGTTGTTGTCGTTGTTAATGTTGTTATCATTATTATTCTCATTATTATTATTGTCACTGGAGGTGGTGGTGGTGGTGGTGGCGGCGGCGGTGGCGGCGGTGGTGGCGACGGTGGTGGTGGTCGTGATAGTAGTCGTTGGAGTCGATATGCCTTGTGCGCCGCCCAATTTACCAGCAATTGAATAATAATTGAAATAATCGACGGACATTTAATATATACAAATAGTTCGATAAGATCTTTTAATAAACTGCGCTCCTGGTCGGATGCCCATGCCAAGCCTCGACGTCGGGACATAACAGCCGGATCCCGATATTCCGCCGCGCGGACAATTGTGCTCGACCGGCTGCTTTCCTTTCCAACCATTTACATAAAATAGAAAATTTGCGCTAAGGCAGAGGTAATCCCTATCGCTGGAGCCATCGGATGCTAATCGCATGCATCGAATTAGAAAATCACCGTTACTGTTTTTCCCTTCAGGAACAAAAGCAACAATTACCCGCGCGAGATTAAAAAGGGCGATGATGCCTTGATCGACAACGATAATCCGCAACGGAGGAAATCGTAGATAGATCCCGTGCAGACCTCAGCGCCTCAGCGGGACGCCCGTATGAGGAAAGCACTCCTCGGAATGCTACAGCCGGGAATAAACCATATAGTCCATTACGAGCATTAGTAACTGGGTCAGATTACTGAAAAGAGATGAAGCCAGAGACCCACGACGCTAACTCGGCAAAGTAAGCAACAAAGGCTTTATTTATGGTACAGGGGATTTTCAGAAAATTTTAATTTTCCTTTTTTACCGGGACAGAGAGGTTGTTAAAAAAGATCGCTCTGCAGTTGGACTCGAGCACATATATACATTTTTGTTTTGCTTTTTCTTTTTTTTCTTTTTCTTTTTTTTTCACTTGCGCGCACGCGCACCTATATTTCCGTATTTGGTAAGCTCGTCAAACTTCGTTCCCACCAATTATATTACGTAGGCATGCCTCTTACTTACTTAAAACGAGAAGGATATAAAAATGCAAAATTATTTCGCAAAAAAAAAATAAAAAAATATTGCACGTCGAATAACGCGCTCGGCTGATTGTAAAATGTAATTTTTCTCGAAATTGTTAAACATTACGAGAAGGAGGTGCATGCGTGGCGCGTCGGGCCGTACGAAGCCATCGCCCGACGGCCGATCGCTGGAAAATTTAGGAGCTAAATTGATGCCTTTTTCGTAGGCACTCGGGCTGAAAATGAGCACTTTGTGACAAATAAGCGAACGATCGAGTAAATTATCAACATTTTTTTCATTATAAAGTCGCCGCTTCCGAGCAATACGGCAAGCATGGAATTACGAGGCCACTGCAACGCAGCTCCGTGGCATCGGGGCTTTATGCATCCGTAAGATAAGAAAATGATCTCTACGCCCTGTAATATCTCTTACATTGTCAGAGATAAGTGTAGAGCCCGAGGTGAGGAGGAGGATCGGAATCTGGTAATACCAAAGACTCTTATGGGGCAGGAAAGGTGGAGGGAAGGAAGGGAGGACGCCCTATTATTCGTAGAGAGCGCTTTAACCGAGCGGGCCGGGCCATTCGGTGAAAAACAATCGCGGCAATTAAGCAATAAGCTCGAAGCCGTTCAAGAGGAGAGCGCATTATTCCAGTTGGTGCCGCGTAGCCCTGGCGATGGTTTGCGACGGGGGGTGAGTGGTAGGTAGGAGGAGGAGGAGGAGGAGACCGAGAGGGACACGAGCTCGAGCGGTTAAAGGGATTGTTCCCCAAAATTGAGGGCCAGGACGATCGGCTGCGGTCTGAATTCCCGGAATGCGATCCTCTTACAATAGTCGTGAGCGGCCCGGCAGCAACGCGGAATTAAATCGAACGTGTCGCCTGCGGTTTCGCACAGTCGCCGCACAACGAGGTGGCCAAATCCCGCGGCCCGATCACTAGCCCGCGACAGGCCCACGGGCCCGTGCAACTCCTCTCTACATTTACGCGTCCCTCCTTGAGTCCAGAATTGCCATCGCATCCCACGAGTGCGCCATTAATTTATTTATTTATTTATTTATTTATTTCATTATTTCATTATTTATTACTATTCATTCGTTCATTTCTTTGTTTATTTGTTGATTTATTTTATAACCCTTATGACCGAAGGCCGAGTAGCGCGCGGCGATAATGCAACAAGACAGAGCCGAATTGGAGCGTCCGAAGCGTCGATTGGAGCAATAGGTCACGGCTGTTCGCTTTTCAATATTTTTCTAACACGAACGGATTTATCTCGTCATTAATATCGCATGGCCCAAAGAAAACGTAATGAAAATGTTTCCCATCCTACTCTATCAGCATCATGAATATTCAGCTCGGTGGCCGATATTTCGCGTCCTCGGTCATTAAGGTGCCTACGATATTTTCAAATGACATCAAAGGCAAATGTGCTGCTTCAGAGTATTTAGAGAACACTCGTGATGCAACGAAAAAAAAAAATAAATAAAATAAAATTAAATAAAAGAAAAAACGAAATAAACAGAACAAAAATTGAAAGATGAGAGGAAAAATAGGGCTCCTCGATTCGAGCTGGACTAGACCAACCAAGACTCAGCTCGACACGAGCTAATGAGAAAAATATCAATCGGTCGGCTCAATAAATCTATAATAATGTACTTACTTAACTCGACAATGAATCGAGTAATGGATATTGAGTTTGACGAGGTAGAAAGTAAAAAAAAGTAAAAAAAAAAAAAAAAAATAATAATGTCAAGAGGATGAAAAAAGAAGAGAGAAAATGTGCAGAAATTAATAAATGAAAATAATGTGTAACGCCGTTGAATGAAATGGGCGAGGTAGGATAAATAAAGCGAGTGACTTGCAAATCGACTAAATTCAATGTCCTTGGAATAGTAAGTGTATAAAAAAGGGAACGAGACCAAAAAGAATGTCATCCGTGGCGCGGAATACAATTCGGAAAAAAATGCCCGTAAGTAGATAAATATAAAGCTTGTAAGAGGAAAAAGTTTATAAAATATTTAGGTATTCACCCACACAGCGAATAAATATACAGGAATGTCAGTCAGGGGCTGGTAGAGAAGTAGAACGAAGATTGGGGGGGGGGGGGGGGGCGGGGGGGGGGGGGGGGGGGGGGGGGGGGGGGGGGGGGGGGGGGGGGGGGGGGGAGGGGGCGAGCAGAGATGTAGAGAAGCAAGAAGTAACCGCTGACTGGGGAGCGTGGAGGGCGAGACGCGGATGCCGAGGACAACGACGCCGGAGACGAAGACGAAGAACCGCAGAAGGCAGAGAGACGGCTAAAAGAGAGAAAGAGAGAAAGACGGAAAAGAAGCGAGACGAACTGTCATCGGTGGCAATACATCGTCGCCTTCTAACCGTCCAGCTTTAGCGGCTCCGGCGGCAGCGGGCCAACGACGAATACACGCCAGCTGAAACACGCGAGCGCCGCGACGAGATGGGGCAGGATGGGGGAGGGGGAGGGGAAGGGGAGGGGGGGGGAGGTGTGTGTGTGGATGAAGGGGACAAGAGAGAAGAGGTCGGATCGCGCAAACACGTGTTACGAACAACAGGTCCACTGCTTTATACGTTTTGTACGTAAGCGCGCGCGGCTGGCAGGTAACCGGGTCCTCCCCGCCTTCGTTTCACTTCCTACGCGCGCCATCCGCCACCCGACCCCCGCCCATCCGAAACAAAACCGAAGAAAGAAATGGAGCGTGGATGCTCCAAAGGGCAGGGTACAGCGAGATTGGCGAAGGGCGAAGGGCGGAGGAGCAGGAGGACAAGCGGCCGTATTCGCCGACACGCTAGCCAAGTCGAAGCGAAGAGCCGAGGAATCCGCACCGGGGCGACGCGATCCTGTTGCGGTTCGGAGGCGCGCGCGATCGATGCAAGTGACAACGAACTACCGCCCCGTCCGCCTCGGGTCCACGCACACAGAGGCGCCGAGAGGCCCCCAAATCCCCCGATACTCCCGTATACAGCGTAGCAAAATTAGTTGCGTCAGCGAAACAAAAGTCCTCCGCCGAATCGAGAGCCTTACGAGGATCCCGCCTCCCTCTCCTTCCTCCTCTAACCACCTTTAACCAACTTTTCGGCCACCTCACCCCCTTCGCCATCGCCGCTCTGCCTCCTCTTTATTCGCCATTTTTTTTTTTTTTTTATATCGCGCGCGGTGAAAATTTCCATACCGAAGAATGGGAAGGCATTTCGGCGGGCGCGCAAACACTTGAATGGAGGGATGATTTTATTGCGAATCGTCGGATTGCACGCTGGTTGTTTTCGTCTGCTGTCTCTTTTTTTCTTACGTGTGAGCGAGTATATCCTTGCCGCGCGTTGCCGCCACGGATGCCGCCGTCGCCGTTGCCGTTGTTGTCATTGCTGGCGTTGCTGGTGTTGCTGGTGTCGCTGGTGCTGGAGCCGCTGATGCTGGTTCTGGTGCTACTGGTGTTTTTGGTGCTTCTGCTGGTGCTGTTGCTGTTGCTGCTGCTGCTGCTGCTGCTGCTGCTGCTGCTGCTGCTGCTGCTGCTGCTGCTGCTGCTGCTGCTGCTGCTGCTGCTGCTGCTGCTGCTGCTGCTGCTGCTGCTGCTGCTGCTGCTGCTGCTGCTGCTGCTGCTGCTGCTGCTGCTGCTGCTGCTGCTGCTGCTGCTGCTGCTGCTGCTGCTGCTGCTGCTGCTGCTGCTGCTGCTGCTGCTGCTGCTGCTGCTGCTGCTGCTGCTGCTGCTGCTGCTGCTGCTGCTGCTGCTGCTGCTGCTGCTGCTGCTGCTGCTGCTGCTGCTGCTGCTGCTGCTGCTGCTGCTGCTGCTGCTGCTGCTGCTGCTGCTGCTGCTGCTGCTGCTGCTGCTGCTGCTGCTGCTGCTGCTGCTGCTGCTGCTGCTGCTGCTGCTGCTGCTGCTGCTGCTGCTGCTGCTGCTGCTGCTGCTGCTGCTGCTGCTGCTGCTGCTGCTGCTGCTGCTGCTGCTGCTGCTGCTGCTGCTGCTGCTGCTGCTGCTGCTGCTGCTGCTGCTGCTGCTGCTGGTGCTACTACTACTACTGCTCGCTTTTTCGTCTTTGTTTCCTCGCCTCGGAATACAGTTAGGTCTTTTTGAAATTTAAGAAGAGAGCGCAACATCTGCATAATGCTACCGTTGCCGCGTTATATGCCGCATTTCAAACGAACGTAAGAGCCGGGAGCAAATTTTATGAGCAAGACTCTTGCTGTTAGTCACTTTTTTTTTTTTTTTATTAATTTCATGCATTGAACGTAAATGCCTTCGGAGCATGATTTGCATAAAAAAAAGAAAAAAAAAAAAAAAGAAAAGAAAGAAAGAGAGAAAAAAAAACGAACGCATTTTCTAGCGAGAAAAATCCCATTGCTATTCAAGCAGAAATTTATTCGTGGCTATAAACTAATTAATATTGAATTCATGTACTACACGACTTTGAGAGGCCGTATTTTTATTTTTCGCTAGATCGACTACTCCGATATTAAAATAAAACGACAACGGGAGCATTAAAGTATAAGCGAAGGAAAAAGACTTTTTGCCGATCTTCGTAATTCTTTTAATTCGCTTATCTAGTTTGAAAATGACGGTTTATCGAGAGCTATAATTTATCGCGCTCCCGATGTACTAGATTTATCGAAAATGACGAGAGAAGAGGGAGGAAAGAATGAGGAGGAGGAGGAGGAGGAGGAGGAGGAGGAGGAGAAGGAAAAAATGTCAAAAGGAAAGGAAAAATGGAGGATGAAAAAAAACGGCCCATTACGCAAGAGACTCTGCGGTGTGTTAAAAATAATTTTTTTCACATTCCATCGCTCAGCGAGTAGACAATTAAAAGAGCCCGACAAGTGCCTTAAATCACAGCCGTACAATAAAGCTTAGTTTTTGTAAATCGAGCCTTTCACAATACTTTGCCTTTTTCCGCAAATCACGAAGAAACACGCGCGCACGCATGTCGTATTTTAACGCTATTCGAAAAGGCGAGAGCCGCGCGATCGTGCTCTCTCAAATCCGACTCTCCTGTATTAAATTCCAATTTACCTCGTTCTCAGGGGCAGTGCACTCCCATATAAATGTGGCATAAACGAGGTAAGCCACGTAACTCGGCTCTCGATCACTATTCCCGGTCGAGGAACCGGGCCAAGGCTGAGGGTGGGTCGCGCCCGACGACGACGACGACGACGATGACGAGGCGACGGGAGGGCGAGAATAGGCCGGCGTCGGAGTTAAAAATCGGCCGCCGCTGACGAAGAGCGACGAGCTGCTGGATCGACTAGCTAAGCCTTTTCAGCGTTGCTGGACCATTTTTAACGAAGGATTTTATTGATTATTTGCCAGCCTGGATACCGCGACGTCTGGTGCGTAATGTGCCGCCGCTTAAGGATGAAGGCCCAATAAATGCGATGCGCTCTTAGCTCCTTGCGCTCGTTGTCCTCGTTATTAGGAATTGCGCTTTGGCTTCCACCGTTACCGAGCGATCGACGAGTACACGAGAAGCCGGCTGAACAGCGAAAGCGGGTGCGAATAATTTAACATGGGCGCTTGTTAACGGCGACGTACCCCGCGACGCACGATTATTTATATCTGCGCATTTTTACGGCACCGTTTTTGCAAAAAGAATTGAAATAACTAATGATATACTGCTGGCAATATAAATTTCTCGCATAACAGACGACTGTTAACTGCATAACAGCATAATAACGTTAGGCATTGCTGTACGCAACTTACATCACGTAGCTAATGTAAGAGTACTAATACCTGGACACGTCTCGATAACTCTATAAATGCATAATAACATTATTAAAGTATTCGCAAGCATTTTTTATCGGCCATTTAGCTGTAAAATAATAATTTGTCTAGTGAGCATTGCGGTTTAACTGTAAGTGTGCAGTTAAACAGTATTTTCAACTGCATTGGTGATTGAACAAATTAAGATGCATATATATACTTGTTTTGTTCGTGTGAGTGTGAGTGTGAGTGTGAGTGTGAGTGTGAGTGTGCGTGTGCGTGTGCGTGTAGTGTGTGTGCGCGCGTGTGTGCGTGCGTGTGTAGTGTGTGCGTGGGTGTGCGTTTGTGTTTGTTTGTTTGTTAACTTGTTCGTTTTTTTTTTGCGTGTGTACGTGTGTGCGCACACGAGCAAACTAATAGGTTACAGTCGTATTATATGAAAATAAAAAAAAGCTGCATGAAAATGTAATCTCACACTTTATCCGAAATCTGAAGTTTGAGTTGTTATTGATAATGATAAAGAATTGCATTAAGAATTGATAAGAAATCATCAGCGAATTATATAATACTCCATCCAATCGTCTTATTCCCGTTCCCGTTTCTCTGCAACTAAAAGAATATATTTTACACCTACTATCTTATTTCCATAATGTAGACCACCATAGCACTGTACCTCCTCCCCTACTCGTTCACTCCCTCGTCACCCGATCCCCCCTCCCAGCCCGCCCGCCGCAAACCGCCTCCCCCTACTCCTCCCTCTCCGCGCTCCAAAAAGTTGCGCAACTTATCTACGCCTTTCAATTGTGTCTATAAGATCTTTATTATTGAAATTATATTTTTACGTCTATTTATATTTACATGGTCGAGGAAAACCAATTCTTGTTAATTTAATTGAGCGTAATTTTATTTAATAAACTTGGGACATGAAAGTGCTTGGAAGCAGGAAAAATTGACGATTAGATATGGAGGTCAATTGTTAATTCTATAATTGACTGAGCGCGGCCCATTTAAAACGAAATCATTTACGACAGATTATTGTTACTACATCATGAGAATAACGAAACGCGCATTGCCTTTAAAATATATACAGGAGTGCATTTTCACAACGACAGACTTGAATGAAGACAATGTGAAACGTCTTGCGAGACAGCGACTCGACGTTCCTTTCAGTGGCTAAATGACGCTGACGTGATCGCAATTATGACGGGCGACGTCGGCGGCTGGGCAAAAAATAAAGCAAAATCGCAGACTCGGAGTTGGAAGATCTAGGCCGAGCAGAGCATAAATCCATAATTTACGGTCCGATCTACGATCTGCGTGTCGCGGGCGTACAGTGGCCGCGCGCGAGCCTCTATTTGTATAAGAGCGAGTGAGTCGGTCGATAAATTAGTAACGCTGGCAAACGAATCGCCTTCGTCAGAGCCGAAGAAATGCACTGCCGGGCGTAAATCACTTTATGCGTGGTATTTATTGCGCCGCGCTGCCGCTAACTCTGACGGATTTGTCCTCGATGCATTATTCGACATGCGTGTGCTTACGTGTGCGAGCGCGGACATTTGTGGTCAAGTGAGAGTGTATGCGCGTGTCAAAGGACCGATGAAATGATTCGAGAGTAATTGACATCGTCGCCGATTAGAAACGGAGAAACGGCCCCATCGTCCACTAGTGGCTCAAGTGTAATAGCCTGCGATTTCAAAATTTTCTCGCACCTCCGCGTCGCGTACTCCTTCATCCTTCGTATCCTTCTTCGTGTAAATGCCAATCAGCCGTTAACGAGAATTATCGGCTTACCGCATTTCGACGCCGAGCACTTATAATGAGAAGCCTGCCAGCATTATTAGCGAAACTTTATTTTCCCACTATCGGGCAAATTTCCAGCTCCCGAAGCTCATCCTCGCGAACCACGGCACACACTTATTCAATAATCGATCCGCGTCTGTCCGATCGTATGGACTTAAAATTCTCCAAAGCCCTTGCTTTTTATAAATGTTCTCCTTTAAATTTCGAGATTACATTGTGAAGCCCAGCCCGATTGATACATACTCACGCATGCACATACGAGAGAGACAGACAGACACAAGACAGACATCGTCGAAGAAAATTGAGCGACACTGCTAGTACATACGCCTCCCCCATATTCGTACTTGTCGCCTTTCAAGATATTTCGGGATCTCTACCGATTTATGCTTTCGATTATTAACGCTAATATCTTTATTACTTGCTATTGATCGAAAATAAATATCCCCCGTATTCGCGGTCCCGCTCTCTCTCTCTCTCTCTCTCTCTCTCTCTCTGTCTCTCTCTGTCTCTCACACACGTAAGCACGCAGAGAGAATCTCCTCCCGTCGTCGGCCCAGCTTCAACACACGCTCGTCGGCGCCTCGATTGATCCATCATTTGGCACCCTACGGACGTCAGTGACCCTCGTCCTCGGCACGTACAGTGTCGCAGTCTCGAAAAGGCCCCGCGCCGACGACTTGCGCAATCCGGCCAGATAAATCGGTCCCACGTCCGGTGGCGCGCGGTTCATCTGGCGGCCGAGCCCCTAGATATCCCCCCCCCCCGCCCGTGCAACTTTCATAGATTCGTTTCGCGTTGCCTTTCCAGGCAGTGGCATTGTTGCGACAAGGCGGCTTGGAGCGAGTAAGCGGCCCCGGCTCCAGGATAAGCGAAACGAACCTCGCGAGAGGACGAGACGACGGCGACGGCGACGACGACGGCGACGGCGACGGTGACGGTGACGGTGGTGGTGGTGGTGTTGGCGGCGGTGGCGGCGGCGACGGCGGCAGTCGCAACGACTACGGTGACTGCGGCGGTGGCACATTCGACTCTGTCCATGTGTGAGCCACGCCGGTGTTCGTGCGAGTCGCAGGAGCTCGTGCCTGATTTAAAAATCCTATCTACGCGCGAATATTTGCACGTCCAAATATTTTTTGTCCCAGGGTCCCAACGCTCGTTGCTTTCGTCGCTGTCGCTCGTGTGTTTCGCCAAGACGAGTTTTTAGCAAAATCATTGCGTCCCGACCGATTTCTTGTGTGCATTATTAACAAAAGCGGCTATTCGACTTGATGAAAAGCTATTTATCGCGTTCAATGTACTTTCGCTCGAATAAAAACACGTCTCACTCCATAAGTATTCAACGCCCCTGCGCCGTTAAAGAAACGAGGAATGCATATTAAGAATTTTAGATTTAATAGATACGAGTCACATCGCTTTAATATCGCTTCGACATCTTATTGGCCGGCAAACGTTTTTACGGGGTTTGTTTGTAAAGTTATTGTAAATTCTGTGGCGCGTGACGGAAGAGTTGGTTTAACGGCACCGCTTAACCATTAACGGCGACGCGTGCCCCATGATATTATTATTCAATATGGATTCTTAACTTTAATAAACATAATGCGGAACAACAATAGATAGATAAGCTGCTCTGGCAACTAGGACTTTTTTATTTGTCCGTTTAAGTTATTATCCCATCCCCCTCGGTCTTCCTCTTCTTCTTCCTCTTCTTCTTCCTCTTCTTCTTCCTCTTCTTCTTCCTCTTCTTCTTCCTCTTCTTCTTCCTCTTCTTCTTCCTCTTCTTCTTCCTCTTCTTCTTCCTCCTCCTCTTCCTCTTCTTCTCCTAAAACTTCTTCTTCGTCTTCTTCCTCTTCTTCTTCCTCCTCCTCTTCCTCTTCTTCTCCTAAAACTTCTTCTTCGTCTTCTTCCTCTTCTTCTTCGTCTTCTGCTTCTTCTTCTTCCTCTTCTTCTTCCTCTTCTTCTTCCTCCTCCTCTTCCTCTTCTTCTCCTAAAACTTCTTCTTCGTCTTCTTCCTCTTCTTCTTCCTCCTCCTCTTCCTCATCTTCTCCAACTTCTTCTTCCTCTTCTTTTTCTTCTTCTTACAAGTTCGTCAAATGCTCCACATAAATCATCGCAATTATACAATGCCTAATCCCACGAAACACCTCACCAAAATGAGATTATTATTTTAAGCGCGCAAGCTTGAAATCATTATATTTCGAGATTGCACGAATTAGATAGGAAAGCGATATCTATATTAACTGTTATTTTAAGCGAGTAATGGAAAAATAATCAATCCGTCGAAAGTCCTTGGTCCGTCGATTGATTATGACGTGGTAGACATAAGTTGTGGTGAAAAAAATTTTCTACTATATAATATGTTTCTCTTATTATTTTCAATATTAATTTAATACGCATATTTAATCACAATTTAATCTGTTTGTTACAGGTGAGTTACAAAAATGATTAATTTACGAAACGACTATTGCCACGTAAGTTACAAATCATTATTCATAAGTCTTATTGCGAATGTATATTTGATAAACTTTTTAGCACCTAAAAATAAATATTGTCTTCGTCAACACATATCACTGATATAAATAAATTGTTCTCTCAACCAGTATTAAATCAGATTGCCGCTGCTTAAACTCACAATGAAAATCCACAGTCGTTAGCGTAAAGTAAAAAATTTAATGTCTTCAATGAATGCCCAACAAATGCTAAAATACATGCGCGTATTAAACGTAATGTTCAATTTTTTTTTCTTCTTTTTTTTTTCTCTTTTTTTTTTTCTTATTTTTTTCTTTTTTTTTTTTTGTATTATTGCCGCTGACTTTTAAGAACAGCTTAATCTATGGCAAATATATTCACCAATTTTTGTGTAAAAGATTGTTGCTTGAAATTAGACAGCGAATTTATAATGCCCGAAGACCAATAAAGTATATTCCCCAATCACTCGTATTCACAATTCGTTAATCCTTGCTCATTTTGCTTACGAAAAATTTCTCCTAATCGTCGCTTACCCAACTGAAATTCCGTACTCTCTTCTTTATTCTTGTTTCAACAGTTTTTTTGCTGGAGTTTTCCTCTTGGTACACTCGTATTTGTGCCACCGATGACTCGCGTATCTATTTCTCTTTGTTCTTCGGACTTTTTCGCTCTCTTTGAGGCCAACGTCTCGCTCTACTCTCTCCTTCTCGCCCCCACCCCGCCTTCACCCCACCCTCCCCAACTCGCTCTCTCTCTCTCTCTCTCTCTCTCTCTCTCTCCCTCCCCCCTTAACATTCGTATGCGTTTTTTTTTTGTCTTTTTTTTTCCCTTTTCACTGTACTGTATATTTTCTTTTCCGTCCTATTCCGAGTCTTTGTCTGCCCGCTTATTGCTTATATATTTCACCCGTATATGTGCATTTTTATCTAACGCTCCAGTTCAATGTAAAAAACCGTATTTTCTTCTTAAGCGTTCAAAATTTATTTTTAATATTACACAAAGCAGCTAGTTAGAGCAGTTCTTATTTATTATTATCGTCATTTCCTGCCGTAATCGCATTGATAGTTTCGCAAGTAAAATGTTAATACAATTTGAAAATTGAGCCAAATGCTTTCTTACGCGCCTTTCATTAATACAGAATTTACTCGCTATGTCGTCACTTTTTACGATAACGTATAATAACTGAATAAGGTAAAGGTAGGTGGAAAAAAGTTTAATAGCATCTAAAAGAATTCAAGAGGAGCAGTGAATGGAGCTTTTGGAAATTCTTTGGAGATCATTAAAATTATAAATTACATACGGAGAGAAATTTCGTACCACCTAATACAAAACTTAGTATGAGAAATTATACGTTTTAAAGTGACCGGGGGACATACTTGGATCACTGCAAAAATTACTATTGATGTAAAATACGGACTAGGCACTCGATCGACGACTAGCCCTATAATTCAAAATGCGTCTTGCCGAATAACCGCCAATTGTGCTGTGTATTCCATTTTATTTGATATTTTACGAAACGGCGATTAGCATTGTAATCTTTAAAAATTGTTAAGCATTGAGAGAACTTGCTCGCTTTAATGCTCTAATAAAAATGTAATTGTCCCCATGGAAAAGAAATTTATATATTCTATTCGCCAGTAAAATATGAAAACTTGTATCATAAAATGTATATATTTCCAGTCTTCTTATGTTTCGAGCATTGTACTATTCTTTTTTTGGATGTGTGTATGCGTGCATACATATATACATACATACATACACACACACACACACACACACACATATACATATATAATCAGCATAATGATATGTCAGATTGAATAAGTATTCTTTGCATCCTTTACGAATTCGGTTAATAATTTACTGGCAAAAAATAATTTATTCTTATAGTAATTATTACAAAATAATTGATTGACTTATTAATCGATAACATAAATCGTTTAATTCAAAATTTCATTTAGCCATAGAAACAAGATTCTCAAATTCACTTATACTTTATATTGCGCATTAGCGGTTATTATATTTGTTATAGGTATTAAATATTCTAATTACAATATAATAATTTGAAAGTGTGTGTGTGTCAAACTTGGACACTGACGTATAAGCAGCAGATATAAATCTTTGAAGGAAGTTTAAAATCATTATTATAAATAAAAGAATTCGGTTAAATTGATTTTGAACGTGAACGGGACAGGTAAAAGATATAGTTGATTCGAAAATCCATAAGTATTCATTTATATCGTAAAATTAAATATTATTTGTAGAAATTCAGAATTTCTTACATACTTGATAATGTTAAGATAGTGCAGCTTACGTAATTTTATATATATGTATATATATATATATATATATATATATATATCGATCGTTTCTCTCTTTTTTCTTTTTGCTTAGTAATAGAAAAAAAAAAAAAAATTTATATCCACTAAATATAACAGGGCTAAAAATAAATTCATTAAAATTTCTAATAAATCAATATAGTTTTAATTATATAAATTTCTAATTATTAATTAAAACGATAATTCTGAAACATATACTATAAATATAATTATTATGTAGAGTAGTGAGTGTATTAAAAAAATCTAATCAAATCTATCGATTTATCCTTTTTATTTTATTTATTGATTATTATTATTATTATCATTTTTTTTTTTATTTTTTTTTTGTTTTTTATTTTTTTTTTTATGACTTTATAAGCCTTAATAAAGTAATGTAGTGTTCTATATATAAGGTAATTATAAAAACTGATTAGTGGCATAAATTTACAGCTTAAAAAGAAAATATCGATATTCTCTAAATTAATTTCCAGGCATAAATTTGCTATAGAATTGTTGCTCTAACAACCCAAGTCACCTGATATTATTTTGAGTGCCCATTGGTTAGGCATAATAATTATCAAAAGGCTAACGCGTTCGGATGATGGAAAAATAAAACACAAATCTATAGAGAGAAAGCAATCAACAGCTTCTATCGGAAAAACAACAAGCTAGTGATCCGAGCCGCCATAATAGAAAGTGCGCATTCCGAGGTTTTTCCAAAAGGATTCTTACCGCAGCGCGCGGGGAAAGCAGCTCGCGCCGACAAACGCACGTCAACTCTCACGCGTCACTGGGAAATAGCTGGAAAATCACGGCGATATTTAGATCGTTCGACGTAACGAGTCGTGATTTTTTTCTCTCTCTCTCTCTCTCTCTCTCTCTCTCTCTCTCTCTCTTTCGATATAAAGCACGGCCGACATTTCATCATAAGAGCGCCTACTATCGCGATAAGGCGTCGCTCGCGCCTATCACACACGTGCCTCTTGAGCCTGTGTGCCCGTCGGCCACAAGAAGCAACTAAGCCCGTGTTATTTATATATATATATATATATATATTTATTTTTTTTTTTTGTTTTCAGTCGGAAATTGAGTAATGGGCGCGCGATGGATTATTACAACTATTGGCCGGATCGCCAACGCCATTTCAGAAGCGCGCGAGATTTGCCATGGCCGGGACTTTATCGCGTGGACATGTAATTGACGATGATAATAAGGGCGTCGTGGCCGGATTTTTCGGTGCTTCGATTGCCCGAGTTGACGGGCGTGGAAATTAATATGCGCGCGTGCGCGCGCGACACTCGACCGACCGAGCTCCTGCTTATTCACTTACACCTAGATGCTCGAGAGCGACTTTATGGCGCAACACCCGGACATTACCGACACACGACTTCTCGTATTAATGCATTAACTCGAGCGAGCCACTAATGTGCATTAAAATGCCAAATCGAATCGCAATTTAGAAACTTATCTCTTTTGCCTCGATCGCTAATTTTTCTAAAAATTCTGCTCGTTTATTTATGAATTGCACGACTCTCGTGCATCGCCGGCGATTAAGTGCGCTAAAGGCCAGCATTCTGACGCGGCATTCAAATTAATCCGACCAATCAAATTATTATTCACGGCTCTTAAGTGATAATCGATCGTTGGCGTAATTCGCGCAATTTCCCGTTTAACCGGGACGAAGTGTCAGCCCGGCGAAATACGCTCCGATCGCCCGGAAATACGAGCCGCTAACACCAGCAGCGTCAACGATGCAATTAGTTACATTTACTAATCGGCGGACTATCGTTGCATTAGCTCCCCCATTATATTCCCTAGCCATCACTGATAATGCGTTTTGTATTCCCATGGATCCTTCCTATGCCTCGGCTTCACAATATATAAGGACCCTTCGCACGATAAATGCGCGCGACCTTAAAGGCTAAAACAAGTGTAAAGAGATCGTGTAAAACTCCAGATGTGATAATTGAGCTTCTCCGCTGGTAGTTAGTCGGCCGACCGGCCAAGTCTTCATTTTCATCGATGATAATAATAGATGAGGGAGCGAGAGAGGGAGGGAGAGACAGAGCCAGGGATCGGAAGCAAAATTTCAGCCGTTTGAGTGGCAGATGAGAGGAGTCCGAACGGAAAATGTTGTTCGTGGCAATGGACGTCGGGCATGCATCGAACGAATTTTTAAAGTCGCAGCGAGCGAGTGTAAACATCGGAACGCCGAGGGTTCGAGGCCCCGTTTAATGGACGGAGAAGCTCGCCTAATGCAATAATTGGCCAGAAGGACAAAAGCTTGTAATTTTTGAGAGGAGGTTACGTTTGGGCCCGTCATTTGCCAGCGCACCGCCCCGGCAATAGTAATTTCGGGAACTGCCCCGCAAGAACCGACGGGCGATGAGTGCAACGGTAGGCTGTGGACGAGGGGCGCGCGGGACTTCGGAGCGGCAAAAACGAGGTAAAAGCCGTAAAAAGCGAGAGACGAATTCGGATTGCGAGGGGCCGCGGTAGCGGCAGCACGTACGCGTGTACGGATCCTTATTAGCGACGAAATTCCGAAACGCCAGGGCGGATTCGGAGAAACGAGCGCGCGCCGTCCGTGCTCTAGGTTATTAAGCCGAAGCGCGCGTGTGTCCGCCACCCACCTTCCCCAACCGCCGTCCTCCGGTCCACGAGGCCGGGCATCTCGCTCATGCATATACATGCGCGCAACGGTCACTCTCGCGCGATAGCGCACCTAATAGCGACGTTGGCTGGACTGGCGGTGGGCGGTGAAGTAGCGGGCGATTGTAGCGTCAGGGAGGGGGGTAGGTCGAAGGACCGAGATTGGTCTATCGAGGTCGTGACACGGTTTAATTGACTTTCATTATTAAGTATATGATGGGACCGGCTGGCCGATAGGCGGGTGACCAGATGAGCGCGGACGGGGGACGGGAGGCGAGAATCGGGGTCCGGGAGTCGGGACCCGTTGCGCGGAATCGACCGTGTATCGACTGGTTAAATGCTCCCGGCGTATCCAAGGAAATGGCAAACGGCACGTCTCCGCGACCCTGCGCACTTACTCAATAACATTGGGGTCCGGCTAAAGCAAAAGCGGCTCGTCCTCGTCGCTCGTCGCTCGTCGCCAATCTCAATCTCTGGAGGAACTAATTCACTGCTGAGATACACACACGCGTGCATGCACACACGCGCACTTAGTGAGGCCCGATTAGGGGATTTGGCTTGGGTGGTGGGAGGGTGGTGCGGTGAGGGTTTTGCGGTAGTGGGGGGGGGGGGGGTGTGAGGCAGTGGAGGGATAGTCGAGGGATAGCCGAGGGAATAGGGAATACAGGAATTCGACTGGCTTGAACATGCAACGCGAGCATCGGCGGAGCCCCGGGGCCGACCGAGTCGTCGATAGCCGTCCATTTCCAGTCGTCAAAATATACGTCTGTGACTGATGCGCGAGGGCCCGATTACCCACTCCCGGGCACATCTAGGCGGTAGTCGACGAGCGCGGGTCGCCCTCTAAGCCGAGAAAGAGGACCCTTAAAAAGACGATTATACGCCGTGGCATTTGGTGGAGGGGATGAGTGACCGTGCGTGAGAATCGGCCCCGCGGCTCCGCGGCCAAGTTCATCCAGCCTCGCCGAGCGTTTTCCCCTTTATTTCGTCCTTTTCGCGTTTTTGCCGCCCCCGGAGCTAGTTGCCGGCCCCGTCCCGATTTGCTGATGAGCCACCGAGCGCAGGAGATCTATTATACGTGTGCGTCGGTATGCGTGCACGGGGTGAGCGTTGTTGGGGACGAGACGCCGAGATGACTTCCATAAAAATGTAGAAATTAGGCGGTTCGCCCGGAGCTTGGGAGTTTGGGCCTCCGTCCCGCAATTTCCACCATGCAACGCGCGCCACCCATTAATTAATGGCCTCGGCTATGAGAATCGTAGCTCGCATGGCCAATGTCGTCGATTTCGTTCTGCGATTCGGTTGCCGGCCGGTGTGCGCGATGGAAAAGTCCGTAAATAGCAATAATGCCAGATACCGATGCTGCTGGGCGACGTTCATTATCGAGATCCTGCGACTCATCGGTAAAGGTACTCGTATATTCGTTGTCGGACGGATGGGTGGTGGGGCGTGGGTTTGAGGGAAGGGGATGTGGAGGGAATGTGGAAGGAATGTGGAGGGGTGGTGGGAGTGGGCGGGGCGGGGGTGGGGATTTTGCGGATAAAACGTACATCGAGGTTAAAAGGGATGAGGCGAAATAAAACTTTTCAATATTATTTCTCATTACATTACTTTCTGGGGCTAAGGTTACATAATAGTTTACGGCTCTTTGAAGCTCCACCACAGCCCACGAAGAGTCTGGAATAATATTGGCTAATATTTTTCGAGCGTAACTATTTGTCTTTTAACGCTTTTCAAATAGCCGTGCGCCCTTAATAACATTGAATTGGCATTTACATGCTGAATAATAAAGTAATAATTTTAAATAATTGAAAAAGTTAGTCGGCTGGGAGGCGTAAACGTTATTGAACAAATGAAAAATGTTAACAAAAGTCCCGTTTAAACTGCTAAAATTCAATTACACGAGCAGGACGAAATTTCAGAATGAGATTTTGGCTCGATGCCGCTGAAAATACAAAAGCGCTAGCAAATTGAGTATTCCAGTTGGAAATTAACGGGGTATTGAAAACTACAGGGACGACCGCGTAGACCTGGTTAGGATAGATACCAGCGTATTACGAGATAAATTATGTAAGCGGTGTATTATCCGAGATACTTGATTATTTTTCACGCTTCGTGCAATAATTCGCTCTTTCGCGACTCCTGTAGTTAAAACTCGGCGCTGAGTGCACGAGAGCCCTTGGAGAAGTTTTGAAAGTCGACAAGGGACGACGGACGAGCGAAGAGGGAAGTTTCAGCAACGAATTAAAGGACTAATGGCCGTCCGAGGTATCGTTTTATTGGTGGGCCTGGGCGGCAACGCGCCCAGGCCCCGAACCTCGTCCTCGGCAGGAGCGTGACGCGAGATTTTTTGGCACCTCGAGAGGGCCGTTGGGGTGGAGTGGGCCTGTTATTAAAGGATGCCGGGGCGCGAGAAGGTAGCTGGGAAGGTCCCTTGTTGACGGATTAGTCGGCACCGATCGGGCCCCCTCTTTCGTCCGACGGGACAAGCGATGATTATAGGCCCCGCACTTATTGGAATTGCGCGAAATCTCGCAGCCAACTGCTCGCAACTGTGAACGCGCGCACGGGACTCGCCACACACGGCTGCGAGCGATTTGTGTAATTATCCCGACGAGCCCGTGATCCTCTCCCCGTCCCCCTCCCCCCCCGCCCCCCTCCATAATCACCCCGTTTCTGCTCCCCCCCCCCCCCGTTACACTATCGTCCCACTATTTCAAATTAAAATCCAGCTCGCGCTCCTTTCAATCTTCCCTTTTGTCTCAATATTGCGTCTCGTGTTTGCGCGAGGCACAACATGCATCATCTATCTATCTATCTCTCTCGGGCCGTCGACGTGCTGCTCTGACCTCGCGAGCGTCTCCTCTTATGAGCGAAAAGCTTCATTGGGAATCGAAAGCATGAGCAAGTTGCGTCGAAAGCCGAGTCGTTGGCCAAAAATTATGGGAAATGTTATTACGCGCTCGGCGTCGGAAGGCGAGAAAATTTGCACCGCGCAATCGTTTAATAGGCCCGCGAAATTTGCCACGTTTCCACGTGAAATCGAGTCTTTGCGACATACGTAATTATTCCGAGATGTGGCGCCGCGCGTATCCTCGAGCTTATAAAGAGACATCACATTTTAATTGCTTTTGCCGCTGAATTGCGAAATCGTACTTTCTCGTTTTATAATACTTTTGAAAATCAAATTATTTTGAAATGCACGGGGACTTTTCCATCAGAGCCTTAAGGCCGCCTTACGTACGAGAATGTTAAACGAAGATAGAAACTCTACCCACTGGCTAATCTTAATCCAGCTGGTGTACATGCAATTATTACTGTCCGTTAGAATTAAATTATATTGGTTTGGTCTTCGATCTCAAGAGCCGATGAGCCGCTTACCCAATTAATAGCAATTTATTTGTTTGACAAGTACAGCGGCTATGATGTGCTTTGGAATTATTTTTAATGACGTGGGATGGCGCAAGAAACTAGACAAAATACAATATTCAATTGGTTCGCCATTGTCATTGTTTAAATGAAGCACTCTGCTTACGACTATTTACGAAACTCCAGCGACTCGTAAACATCTATTGCTTAACAGTACTTGACAAGCTAAAATCATTGGTTATCTATGCGTAATAATGTACTTTTAGAATTGCATTACATGCGGAAGATCGCGTGAATCCTGTCGATCTTTAGAGGACCGTGCGCACACTATAGATCACAGGCATTCCGTAATAATCATGAAATAAATATAACATATAATACGTGTCTAGTGTGCCTATAAATGTACAGATTATGCTACATTTATACGTTGCGGTTGTCTTTCAAATTCTCCATCTCCTCCTCCTCCTCGTCCTCGTCCTGCTCCTTCTCCTCTCCCCTAATCTAAAAAAAGATAAACGAAAGAAATCCCTCTCTACATAAAGTCGTACGAATTTTATTCGCAATAAGATAAGTCGCTGGCTATTTTCTTTGCGAGATCCCATAGAATTCAATATTATACCACCCAAATAAATAATGCTTTCGAGTGCGTAAATTACAGCTCCATTACTAACTCTAGAAAGTCCTTGGAAACTACTCGAATGACTGGGGAGACGTTAC
>NW_011948424.1:1466057-1492276 GCF_000503995.2 Ceratosolen solmsi marchali | reverse complement strand
TTTTCTCCATTCCTTCAATTAAGGAAGCAGGAAAATAGCGCAATAAGGCACGGAAAGCCGCCTAGGCTTCGGAATAAATCATTACCGTGAATTCGCAAAGAGGCGCGATCGTGGGCAAACGAGATTTGACGCCAACAACGAAATTCGCCATCGACTCGCGCACGTTCGCTTGCCCGTTTCAACAACACGATCCGACGTATTAGCAACGGCTCTTAACGACAGCCTCTCATCGGTCTCATCCGTTCGCTCTATCTATCTCTCTCTCTCTCTCTCTCTCTCTCTCTCTCTTTCTCTCTCTCTCTCTCTATCTGTGCATCCACCACTTCTTATCGTCGGAGGCAGTATCCGTTTTTTTTTTCCTCGCTTGCCGGCGGCGACGTCTTGCATTACTCCATTACTCTAACGTTGCTTTTCAAAGAAAACGACAAGCGCAGGCTGCTGCTCCACCACGGATTAGCCGGCACCAGTCCTACTTTTTACGCCGTGGCTTATAATTAGCGCGAGCCACGCGCGCCGCTGCAGTATGACTCGCAAGTAATCGTCGTTTAAACAGCCGCTCGAAACTATTCCACGAACATGAGCGAGCGAGCGAGCGAGCGAGCAAAGAGGATGATACCGGGAAAGTGGGGCTGGCTAGCCCCTGCGGAATTTATATGTATCGCGTGTGGAGGAGCCGCGGTTTCCGTTGCTTAATTAGCCCTTGCGCTCGTAGCCGAAAAGTACAAATGGGTCGCGAGACTGTCGAGGCCCCTTGGCCCAATGGGCGGATGTACGCGTTACCGCATGATCCGATAAATTAATTAACCGCGGAGCGCGAGATATATTGATTTGCGCTCCCGAGAGCCGGGATTAAGGATACACTGGGGTGAGGAGGGGAAGAAGCGCCGAGGCCGCCCGGTATTTAATTTATTTCGACGCTTTATCATAGGCAGTGTGGTAGCTTTAAATAATTACGAGCGAAGTCTCTAAATGGCACTTTGGGTATTAGAAGTAAATTCAAGTGCATTGAGCGCGTCCAGTCTCGATTCGTTATTATGCAAAATGTCGCCGTTCATCTGGTAATTTATTGGGCTTATGCTGATAAAGGGAATAAATATCCATTGTATATATGAAAGCGTAAGAGTCGAGTATTAATAATCAATTTTCATAGGACTACGATAGAGGGTAGTGGTAATTAATATAAGTTTTCAACCGTTTAGATCGGTTACGCGAATAATGAAATATATTGTTGTTATGTAAAGTAATATCTTATCAATATTGCCCGACTTGTCCTTATAAAGTAATAAATCACAAGCGCGCGCGCGCGCATATACACAAATGAGAGAGAGAGAGAGAGAGAGAGAGAGAGAGAACAATTTTAAAAATATTTACTTCCGTAAACTTTTATAGGGGCGATAATTTCGAGATATATATATATATAGTTTAACAAGACGATATACGATGTTTTATACGAGATGGAGGTAGTGGGCGGGTATAGGTGGAGGCGTTGGATGATGGTAGCGGTGGCGGTAGCGGCGGTGGTGGGGGAGGGGTATACGTGGTAGCTTTAGAAGCTGGATAATTTACGTGGGGAAATGAAATGGCAGCATTGTCAGTATCTGATTGGAATGGCAACTTATTCGAATTGGCTTTTCCTTCGCGCTCGAAGCTCGTCTCGCGCAGAGAAACGCGCACTTTTCCGCACAACTTTATTTACAATTGGCATTTTTATCGTGGGGTCGGTGTACGCGCTAACGCACAGCCAAGTATTATCGTCTTATTTACATTTTATAGGCCGCATTATAACCGAGGTATAAATCTAAATCCCACTATCTTGGCCTTAATCGCAATCTTTATAATCGTCGAAGAGAGGTCTGTATAAAAACCATAAATTACCGGCGGGCAATATTTATACACAATATTTGCTCGGGCTAATGTGGCAAAAAGCCGTTTGTCCGCATATTAACACAATGCCGAGGGCCGCTGAAAAATCACGGCGAACAATGGGCATTCGCGCGGGCAGAGCTCGACGCTCCTATTCGATTGGCGAAACAAGCGTGAGTGGCCGTGGCGCGTGCGTGAGTGCGTGCGTGCGTGCGTGCGTGAGTACGAGCTCGCGCGCCAACGAAAACCTCAGGAACGCCGAATAAAATCAATTGGTACTCGGTTTCGATAGAGAGCGCACACGAGCGCGCTGAGCAAAGATCCGAGCATATCGCCGCTCGCGCGCGACTCCTTACTCGCCTTCTCTTTCCCCTGCCCCCTGTCTCACTCACTCTCTCACCCTCTCTCTCACTCTCTCTCTCTCTCTCTCTCTCTCTCTCTCTCTCTCGTTAAAAATCCACCTCCCGGCGACTCGCTCGTTAATTCCGTTTGAATCGCGACCGCGCGCAAACTCCGACGGCGACGAGAAACTCCCACGTGCGCGCGCGCCTTATCTTATCGCTTCGATTAATAAACGAAGCGCGCTGGCGGGAAATCGGCCGGGCGCGAGCGAGCGCGTGTGCGAGTCGTGAGATAAGGGAGCGGGCGACAGGACAGGACGGGGACGTTGTCTTCCGAGGCAGTAAATGTTTCCAGGTTGGCCGCGGGTCAAGGCGGCCGAGGACGTGCCGGAGCTCCTCGGCCCGTTCCGCAAAATCGCGCTCGCCCCGATAAGAGGAGCGGATAAGTCGCCCGATGTAATCGAGCTATTGGCCGAAGTCGAAGGTGTTGTTCGACACGGGCTGGCTTGCGATTTTAGAGTCGCTCGCTCGTTAATAAGAGGCGTCGTCGAGTGCGACGTTAAGGTGGCAAGAGTGCCCCGTTGCATTTCGGGATGGAAGATATTATCGGGCATCGGCATTTTCAATGCCTAGCAGATGTTGAGGACTGCGGGACCAAACGATGACCAGCCAACTGCGAATACGGGATCCTCGTATTTTTTCCGTCTATCCTGTGAATCGTTATTTCTACTGATGCTGCGCGTTCCCATTGAAAAATACGAATTCATAAAGTGAGTGATCGTAAGTGTTTTTGTTGTCGTTATGGTTATTGTTAGAGGCCATGACGTTGCCAATGACAGCAACAACTTCGACGCGTCTAGCGGCTGCTACGCTGGTGCAAAAGTCATGACGTTTTACCTCGTCGAGTGACATTTTCTTGCGATTGGCGACATCCCTGAGATTCTCGGAAGCGACATTAGGGATTTGCGTATTATTTTACACGAGACGATTGCGGGCCCAGGAGTGAATTTACAAACACCGAGTTTATTTAGAGGCTTAATATGCGAAATCTATTTGCGCTTTGCGTGCCTTTGCATTTCCCAATTCTTAAACTCATTTGAGAAACTATGTATTGTAGTTACGCTAACAAATTAATTTCAAGCCCGATCTCTCGCAAACGTCAGAAATTGTTCGAATTGAGAAATAATACCAACAACGCACGTCGCACGTAAACACATGCATAGACATATGTAATAATCGTGATAATAAATTTATCTTCAACACGCAGCTTCTCACATAATTCTAATTTCTTTTGACATATCTTGGAGAAGTTTGCAAAACAACTTTTCACGATTCCCTTTTTATCTCCTCTTGCAAAACCTATTATGCATAAGCTGCAAAATATTATTGAGGATTTAAAAGCTAAGGCAGTAAATAACGGCTCTTTCTTCTTAATAAAGAGCGTATCGATATAAAGTTTGAGACACGGGGGGTGGGGGGTGGGGGTGGGGGAAGAAGTCGACGGCAAAAGACAAGGATATATATGTGTGTGTGCGCGTGTGTGTGCGTGCGTGCGTGCGTGCGTGCGTGTGTGTGTGTGTGTGCGTGTGTGCGCGCGCGCGCGTGTGTGTATGTATATATGTATATGTATATATATTTAAGCGAAATAAATTGATGCCTCGAAAAGATCTGGAAAAGAAATTAATAAATAAATCAATTCTCGTTTAAAGACAGAGTCCGAGCTTACAATTTACAGACATGCGAGCGCATGTCGGCCTACGCTACACCTCGTTCATGCGGCCGTTGTCGCTCTCCTTGCGCTCCTTTTTTCATATCGAATCAAAAGTGGCCGGATGGCCGAGGCCAATCGCTTCTAAATTATGATTAGAAGATACAGAAGCGCGCATTTGGTGTGTCGACGAGGGACGCCGACCGGCCACTCCCCGAGCGCATTAACGATCCATCGCCGACCATCCATCGAGCGATCGTGCAATTGCGCGCGCGCGCGCGCACTAACGTAGACTCTGGCGAAGTAAATAAAAGGTTCGTGCTTTAATTGCATAATCGACGTTAATTAAACGGCTTTTGCGCCGATTGGCGTCGCGGCTCCTATGGTGCGATCGCGTGACCGAAGCCATAATCTCAGTCTCGAGCCTAAGGATGCCCATTCGTGGCTCGAGGCATACGCGAAGATGATTCGCGGCGTTGACGCCCGAGTGCCCGTTCGTTTACACGAACTTATCAGTCCCCTAGACGAGGACGGACCCGGCTACCGGTATTCGCACCTCCACGTCCGCCGGCTATTTTGTTGTTTTTTATTTTTCACCTCTTTTTTAATAAAGTTTTTTTTTATAAAATATCGGCAATTTTGCATTGGCGAAGCGCGAGCGGCCGAGCGCATCTATCGCGACTCAACTCCACGTAACGTCATTTTCCCTCAGCCTTACATTTCTGTAGAATTTAATTGCTTGGCCAAGGCACTCCGTACGAACTTGCCTCGCGAACTCATTACGAAAATTCATAAACTTATCGTGATCGAATGGCAACGAGTAGATAATCGCCGATGCACGTATACGCGCTAGTGTGCATGTTGTATGTAGGAATATGTTGTTTATACGAGGGCCGTAGATATAGAAAATTTGCCGCGGCTAAATGATTGGCCAGTGTATGTGGCAAAGGTCGAAGAGAGCAGGATTCCGCTCGAGCGTTTAGCAGTTTTGTGCAGCGATAGGTAGGTGAACAACGCGATTTCCCATTAACTCCCTCGGATCGCGCACAAGCGTTACCCATAAATACTAATTCCTCGCACTCTTTTCCACTATCCCTATTCTTGATCGCGAGTTTCCCAGCGACTCGCGCGCCGCCAATGCACAACGCGTAGACGAGCAGCGGCGTGGCGAGAGCCGAGTGGCGTGGGGCGAGTGGCGTGCGGCGGGAGGCTATCGCATAATTGGGCCCGCTCGCGAGTAGGTACCGTAAAGCCGCAGCGTGCCCGAATCGCGAATATAGGTAGGTGCGTACCGCTGGAACCGCTATGTCGATTATTCTTCGCCCGTCGGCTCCACTCGTCCATCGTCCGGACTAATTGCGACTAATGGTTAGACGAGATCGGCGCCCAAGTGGAGAGAAATCGCGTTAGCGCGGAGCATCCGTCCGAGGGATTCGAGCCTCGGCAATGTGCCTTACATGCCGGGTTATGATTAATTGCTCAGCGACGGGCGACAAGTCCGAGCTACAACGCTGACATTTGCCACGAGCAGGTTCGCTTAAACGGAACCACATGGTTTTCACCAACCACGGACGCTCCTGCGACCGAACCAGCCAAACCGTCGTAATAAACTACCTTGCTCGAGCTCTCCATGTTGCCTCCGATGGCTTTTGCTTTCGTCGTCGCGACTGTTCACTTTGGAAATTCGGCTGATTTTTTTTGATTCGTCGAAATTATTTGTTCTCTAGTCTCACATTGACTTTCGATGTACCACGAATGAAACTAAAGATAAGGTGACAAAACTTCACGATCCAAGCGCATCAAGCATCCCAGCTCGTATTTGTTCTCTCATTCGTCTATTTGATTAGCCGACTAAGGTGGCTTTTGAGAATCGTCTGTCGCGTGAGGCGCCGCGATATCAAAAATAACTAAGTAAGAGAGAGAGAGAGAGAGAGAGAGAGAGAGAGTCGATTTCGTTAAGAGCCATTGTGCGTGAATGTGTTGCCTTGACATCGACCGAGACGGCCGAGCAAACATAAATAAATACTTTGTAAGAGCGTGAATAAAGATTTTCATACATTAAACGCCTACAAATCATTTTAATGCCTACACGCCTCATCTTTTGGTTCGTATAAAAAAAGAAAAAAAAGAAAATGAAAAAAGAAAAAAGAAACAAAACAAAAAAGGAAAAGAAAGAAGAGAAAACGAAACGAAAAGAATGGAAAAAAGTTTTATCCGACGTTTGTTTTGTTCCAACGAGGTTGCTGACCAGATAAACTACGTAACATACAAATGACAAAATAACAGGATGTTCGCTTTGACCCAACATTCGCTATTGTAATACGCAGTTGCTCACAACAACTGACTTTAGCGATTAGCTGCTGATTTACAAATGTAATGTCTCAACTGGCCATATCTAAAGTACACTGCTCTATTACCTGGAATTTTATAAACAAATTGTATATATTAGTATAAATATTAGCTGATCGTTACTCTTAGTGTTTACTAATTACGGACTGTTGGGTGACGAGAATATTTACTTTTAGCGAATAATTACTTTAAACCAAAAAGATCCATTAGAATAATGCAATTAGAAGAGTAATACATTGACGAAAATAGCGAGAGATCTCATTTGATAGTAACGAACATATGTTAGGGAAAAAAAAAAAAATCGTTTTTTCATTGGAACATCGCATCGGACGAAATATCTTATAAAATGGGCTGAAATTCAAGGAAATACGAAACAAGAGACAAAGAAACAAGTCCAATATTCGTTCAAACATGTTTTTCGTTTTTTTTCTTCTGTTTTTCTTTTATTTTTATTTTAAATAGTATCGAATGTATTCTGAAAATATTCCAAGCGATCCTGTAAACATTATTATTGAATAAAAACTAACGATAATGAGAGCCTATAAATTAAGAGTGAAAGATATTGTTCTTCCATTTCCATCTTCTTTTCTTCGAAAAATCTATAGATTATTCAGAGCATATAATGCAGATGCCCTTGAACAACTCTAGTCCCAACTACATTACGTATGTATAAATTTATTTTCAGCTAAATCAAGTATACATTATTGATTCGATGAGCTATACATGAACTTTTCATTTAGGATACTATTTTATAATAATGAACATTTGCCGAATTTTCTTTTTTTTTTTTATTTATATATATATATATATATATATTTATGATAAGTAGCAACGATTTAAAATATTATTATGTTTATTAATTCGTAAAAACATAATGAGAAATATGGCATTATGCTTTAATCGTGTTTGAAATGTTTATTCCAGGCTTTTCAATTTTTCCATACTTAACTATTTATCATACTGCACATAAACGCATTTCTTTTTTATTTTTATTTTTGAGTTACAGCCTATCATAGCCCGAGTTCTACGTACCAATAAATGATTTATTATATTCTCTCTTATATAATTTAATGCATTGTTTTAATAAGTGATATATCCAAGTAGCATATAGAATTGTTTCTTTAGAATCATTTCTTTTTTTTTTCTTTTTTTTTTTTTCTTCTTTCATTTTTTTATTTCACATTACAACTACTATCTGTTATTACCCAATTTATTGGTTGGTAAATATATTATTCAAACCAAGATAATAGTAAATAAATGGAAAATAAAAATGTAGCTTTAAATTTCATTTGTTTGAAATCTTTTATCTTAAACTGACTAACCGTGCGTCGCAGTCAACCGCAAATCTTACTCCAATTTCATAATAAATGATAGTTTTGTGGTCAAGTCGTATAAGTGTAGTTATTCGTATATACTTCGCTATTTTTTTTCTGATATAATATCATTTATATCTAAGATTTGAAACATAAAAAATAAAAACTCAATATTGTCTGACGATTTCAGATGATAGAATAGCGTAATACCCATAAAATATATAGAGTAGAGGGAAAAATATAATATCAAACTTTCAAATCATAATACGTGTCAAATAGGAACATTCTTTTGCGACGTTGTTATAGATAGATTATACATAAACACACACGCGCGCGCACGCACGCACGCACATATACATACATATGTATATATATATATATATATATATATATATGTGTGTGTGTGTATGCATGCATGGGTATATACGTATAAGACTCCGATTACATAATTCAATTTACTTTATAATTTGCATATCGAAGACTAAGCCAACCGATACAAATATTGATAGATAAAAAAGTTGGGCAGTTCTTTTACAAGAATTCTATTGTAAAATCTATTGTACATTCAGGTAAATTCTAATCATTGTCTAAGGCCGTTAGAATTTACAAAAGTAATTGGCATTCTTTAAAATGTAAAATATGATATCAGATGATTATAAGTAATGACAGATTTATTGTACCAGAGCAATTTTTTGGTGATGAATAGTTTTTTGCTCAAACATTAAAGTTTCGTTAGTTGTATAATATGAAACATTGTTTTGTCGATTTGAGCTTAAGTTTGCGATAATTCAGATACAAAAATTCAGATACAAAAATTCAGATACATCGATAATCGAATTTCCAACTTTAATATATTTAGCACCGTTGCCCTTCGATTATAGAATTTATAAGGATCTTATAGAATGATTATTTTAACTCAATTATATCTAAGCAGATTCGAAGCTAGTAAATTGATTGATCGTAATGTAGTATTACATAGTAATCATAGCAGGAAGTATTAAATATCATTTTCAACGAATAAAATATGCATAATTAGATAACAGCTGGTAATTGGGTTATCCATCACACGAGCAAAATAAAAAGCTCTCAATATTCAAAGCTAGAAGACTTGGAAAAACTGATACATTTGTATGATATAAAGGAAACTTTGTCTTTCTCGACATAGCTACAGCATTATAAAGTATGTTTGATGTTTGAAACTCTTTATTTATAAAGTTTACTTACTTATTTACACGGACTTTTCATACACGGATAATTGATGTTGCTGCTTTATATTCAAAAGCCTAAGAAATATAGTAGTCAAACTATTTAATGTTTCAAATAAGCTTTTTCATTCATTTCTATTTTTTTCTTCCTTACAGTAAATGACGAAAGTCTTGAGTTTGAAAGGATAAAAATAAAAATGGTGCCCATGAATATGTATGGATTTTGTAATAATCATCGTCACGCTCCACACACAATATTTTTCATCCAATTACCTGGCAAAGTCATTAAGCCTGGATCGCGTTCTTATCTAATAATTTGTCAAATGTCGATCGCTTATTGGCCACGATCACAAAAACTTTCTAATGAACATGTAATAAAGGTAAAAAGGAAGACGTGAGCAAATATTGCAAAGTACGATTATTTATTGTATTTGAACACGCATGCATTTATTTTATGATTTATCGCCCCGCTTGTCTCTTAGAATGCAATAAATTACGGGTCTGCGTCTAGATACTTAAACACTATAAAGCCCCTCTACATATCTTTTGATTAATAAAAATCTTAATAAAGAGGTAGTATCCATTTAATTTAAAAATATATATTTTCATTGCATTTCGATATGGAAGACAAAAGATATGGAACGAGGTACGCGTAGTTGGAGAGCTACGGAACAACGTGAGATGACAGTGATAATGTCAAGGAATAAGTACGAAGGGAAAAATATTCATCGCGATTCATCGCGACCCTTGAAGAAAGAGAAATTCATCGTAGTCTATGCGCGGAGGACAGAGAGAGACAGAGAGAGACACAGAGAGACACAGAGAGAGAGAGAGAGAGAGAGGGGGGGGGATTAAACATGATGCGCTAGAGTGAAAAGGAGGCTATACTTCTCTTCTGAAATGAAAACTGCCTATCGTGAAAGACAGAGGGAAAAGGATGTGGAGTTCCATACAATACGAATTATCGTTGTTGTTTCTATTGCTGGTGCTGCCACTGCTGTTGTTGTTGCCTAGTATTGCAGGTCGTCGTGACTACAATGCGCTGGACCGCGTGAAAAAGGAATGGACTGGCGATAGGTAGAGAGGACTCAGACTATTCCCGACGTAACTTTCTCCTCACGGCAGCAACTCAGCGAAACTCGGCTAATGCCGAGTCATAATCTGTTGTGTAGTGCCACTTTTCTCTCTCTCTCTCTCTCTCTCTCTCTCTCTCGCTCTCAGGCTCGCTCTCTCTCTCAGGCTCGCTCGCTTACTCACTCTCTATTCGCTTTTTTTTTCGCCTCCCTCCTGGCCTCTCCACTACTTTCCTACACAATATTTTCAATTCTCATTGTCGTGCTCACGGTTCATTATCTAGACGAAAAAGAGGCGGGGGGGGGGGGAGGGAGAGTGTCCCGATGCTGGGATGTTTTCTTAACCTGAGCGACCATCTTAGGAATGAAACGCACCCGCGTCGCTCTGCCGCTCCGAAATCAGGGCTTTTCTTCCTCTCGAGCTCCAACCGAAGCTTCTTCAGTTTCAAAAACCCTAACGGTTTCGACCATTTGTCTATTCATACCCACGTGATATACCTCTTGACCCTATTGTGCCTTTATCATTCGCTCGGTTGTAGCCATCGGCACATTTCGAGAGCCTCTACGTTACGGATAATTGACGTTGCTGCGTCTTGGAATATTCCGTACGAATATCGGCCACACTATGCTTTTACAATTTGACATATTTAGATATCAATAATGCTTTTAATACAAAGTACTTGCCTCTATATTTCTCCCATAGCGCCGAGATGCTCCTTTATTGCGAATAAGAGAATGCGCGCACAAACACAGAGCACAATGTATTGTATTAACGAAATAATCGTGTATAAAACAAAAGGTCTAATTAATATTTAAGTCTGTCATCCCGATAGCACATAGCACACTTATCCTATCGAGGGTTGTTACGAGATATTTTTTTAGAGTAACTAGATTTTATACCCAAGTTATGTTGTAGCCCGCGGTTATTGAATCGCCATAAAATGGACTTATGTAAAGAGAACAATAAGACGATTAAACAGGTACAAAGTTTATGCCCCGTGGAATTCACGAAACATTAAAAATGCATACCTATTTTATTTCAATGTCTTTCCATGAAAAGAAAGAAAAAGCAGAAAGTAGAAAAAAATGTCTATTTCACAAATATTATAGAACATAGTTTTTTTTTTTTGTTTTTTTTTTTTGCTGCGATATCCAAAATTCAATCGACCTTGCATGCGCATTCACAAACTTTAACTCGTTATAGTTTTATTATCGCCATGTTATCATTTCTTTTCTTTGCTTTACTTACTTTTTTTTTTTAGTTTTTTTTTTCTTTTTTTTTCTATTAATTCTCCATCAACTAGTTCATTTTACTGCTTGCGGCAGCCACTTGGTCAGCCACGTGAGTAGCTTTTTTTCAAACCCAGTTTCTTTATCGCTCAACACTTTCGAAAAATCTAGAAAAATTTAAACATACACTTCAAGATTTCTATTACGTGATTCAACAGTTTTTCAAATCGAACTTTCGGTGCCTTTTTTTTCTTTTTTTTTTTTTTTTAAGATAATCTATAATGTCATAGGCCAGAAATTTGAACACAGTATTTTCTTAATAGATAATTACAGATATTAAGTCGAGATTGTTTTATTATTTAGACAAAGAACGAAAAGCGGGAGAATAAAGGAAAAGGTAAAATAATTACATTACGAGGTATGATTTTGAACTATAAGGGAACGAATGCCTTGAGAGTTTAGTCGTTCGCTTCTGTTTTGGGTAGAGTGGTGACTTGCGACGTTATAAAAAGGCTGGGAAAATGAAAATGATCGTGCTGATTGGAATGCGATCAATTAGTAAAGGAGGAGGTGCTATTAACTTTAGTTTTTAGCTCGTAGACATGCTGCACTTAGGGCGCGTTAAGCCTCGCTCGATACGTGCGATCTCGTCTCGCCTGGTACAATACGATTTCAAAATTTCGTCGTGTGAAAATGCTATACGAATGTTCGCTACGAGTTGTTCAAAGGCGATGTCCCGCGCACGCGGCTAAAGAAGGAAACGCAACGCTTGAGGTCCTGCGAATTAATTATATGCTGCCGTTGATATAGAAAGGGAATATCTATTCATTGCCAAGCCATTTGCGCAATAAAACGCACACGCGACGGCGCAGTCCCCTTAATCGGAAAGAAAAATCCGGAGTTTCAGCGGCTCCGTTACAACTGCATTGAATAACATGGGCCATAAAGAGAGTAAGAGGAGAGAGAAGAATAATCGACGTAAAGGAGAGAGAGAAAAATTCGGAGGCGCTCGCGCAGCACGATACTCTCATGTGTCGTTGCTCTCCACCCTTCGTCACCTCTCTCTCTCTCTCTCTCTCTCTCTCTATCTCTCTCTCTATCTATCTCTCTATCTCTCTATCACTCCATCTCTCTATCTCTTTCACCCCGTAGTGTTTCTAGTCGTGGACTCGGTCTTGCTCCCTCAGGAATGGAGGCGGAGAGGAGGAAGAGGCCGCGAGCGAGTGCGGGTATACTGTCGGGCTGCCGCACGCGGTCGTAACGGCAACAACGGCAGCTGTAAAAGTATCGGGGACTTCCCCCGATTCAATCGCAATCGTCGACGTCGACGAAGCTCGCGAACATGCGCCACTTAAATTATGACACACGCACTGGGCGCGTTATATCCGCGGGCGCGCAGCCTCGCAAACAGGCGCACGCGTCCGAAGGGGCCTCGAGAGTTCGATGAAGAGGGGTCGGAGCGGGGTGTCGACGACGACGACGGCGGCGGCGAGTGTGATATCATTCCGCAGTTAGAGCATGAGTCACACGCACTCATTGACACTTATGGCGGGGCATGCGTACATAGGAGCAGGCGATACGCCGTCTGCCTCTTGCGCGAGACACAATAACCCCGCGAGCACAACTCCGCCGCTCCTTCACAAAGGAGACTTTTGCTCTTTCGCCTAGTTGTCGCCATGTTGTGTCGACTCCTGTGGGCTCCTCTCCCACCGATTATCTCGGGCGCAATTATTTCCCAGGCCTCGCGCCTCCATTGTACGGCTAAATGGCGCCGATGATTTTAATTAAAAAGTTCGAGGGAAAAAAACAAATAATCGAAATGGAAGAAAAGCGGCAGGGAGCCCGCTCGCTTTTACCTCAACCGGAGAAAGAAATCACCGTTATTGATACGCATTAATCGTGAAAAAAAAAAAAAAAAAAAAAAATACCTTAAACAGATGCTTGTCTTTATATTGATTGCCGGGGCATTTTTAATAGAGCGACCATTTCTGGGCCTTAAGGACCTCGGCTGCGCGGGAGCTCCACCACCTCGAGATGCTGGGCCACGTCGTAATTGGGGATTAAGACGGCGTCCCTTGCATTTATTATAATTTGATTCGTGATCGATCTTTTAATGTGATTCTCAACTGCGTGAATTCGACATGCCAATTGGACGGCTACATTTTTTCAACGCTTTATCTCCTTGCTTTCTTCTCTAATGTTTCTCCCCACGTCCTATCAGTGGGCATTGCAAATATTTATGACTCGAATTATCTTTAGCCGAGCATTAATCTTATATGGGAAATGTTAAACCCATGGTTGCGTTACATTAAGCATTAATCTAAATGTAAATTAATCGCCAAACTTATAAATTAGCTGTATTATTAAAATTTACGCCACCACGATACAACAGTTGACATTATCAACGCTAATTCTCTGACTAAGTGATCCTTTTCATTTTTTTTCTTTCTTTTTACTTTTTTACTCTTCATTTCTTATTATTTTACGGCGCGAATCGACAAAAATTATCGCGAAACAAATATTTCAATAGAACGAGCGGTAATTAAGAATTTTTAATTCGAAACTCTATTTAGACCTATTGATATTATTATTATTATTATTATCATTATTATTATTATTATTATTATTATTATTATTATTATTATGTTGATGCGAGCGTTATTGATAATAGTGAAATTTTCAAAAATTTAATCAAACCTTGTGTAAGAATTTATATGGATATTAATGATAATCGGTTAACATCTGCGGGTCTTTTCAAATTGATAATGTTGCCTGGTAATTAACGATTATTGAATAATAAGAGAAATATAGAAACTTTTTGCAATGACGAATATTTATTATGATTTCGACTAGAGTTTTCTCCAATATAAACGCTCTTAAGATGGATTCGCTATCGTTTACCATCCCTTCAAATTCTAATGAAATAATCGATAAAAATGGCAATAAAATATAATGTTCCCCGAAGATAAAAAAAAAGCATTTGTTTCATAAAAGTACGAGCAGTCGAATTAACAAATTAGAAATAATGTTCGTCAACGTAAGTGAGACTCGAGTAACATTTGCATTGATATTAGCCGTTCTAACGAGATCTATTATGCCGCATTCCATTTACTAGTTACTCCAGTAATGAAATATTAATAACTAAACAAACAATTTACAATGTATGTATGCGCGCGCGCGCGCGTTTGTGTGTGTGTGTGGGGGGGGGGTTGAGTGCGCTCTCGAGCGAGTGTGTGTATGGCTATATATAGCATTGTAATTACATTTCCAGTTGCTATATTTTATGAATGTCAGGGCTTTAAAGTGAAACATAGGCGAAAAATGTTGCTTATTTAGGCCTCGTGAAACGAAATAATACTTAAAAATATATAAATAACTACGCTGTCGATAAAAAGAAGGTTTCTTCTCATGAAACTCTTTCTTGGTTAAATTTAATTCTTTGCAATAGGCGAAAGAAATTTTGTCAATTTCCATGAGAAATGTGATTTCCTGACTTACCTTAAAGTACTCGCGCCCAACTCTTTCTTTGCTTTCCGTATATTTATTTATTTGTCAACATATAAAGTTCCATACATTTAAAGCCTTTTCGCACATTCTCTCTTTCTATATTTGAAATAACCACCCACGTCTCGGCCTTCCCCCTTCGATTCTTATATTAATTACATTGTTCATTATAATCCCTGGATATACTCAACCTTCACCAACACCTCTCTATTTATCAATTATTTATCCAATGCCTCGAAATATGAATGACGCCAATGAAGAGTATCGTAGATGCACTTTTTTGCTTATAAACATCGATAAACGTCAACAGCTTTACCTCTATCTTTAACCGGTGTGCGCGCGCGCTCGCTCGCTCGCTCGCAAACACGCTTTGTTTTTATCTACTTATTTACCTCCATACATCTTTATTTCTCTTAATCTGTCTCTTCTCTCGCTATTTTTGCTTCCCTTCACTCACCACCTCCCTCTTTAAGCTCTGGGCGTTTTATTAACTCTCTGTCTCTTTTGTTCCCTTCTCGCTTCTTTGCTCAACGAGCGAACCTCTTTGCTTTTACCCTCGTTACTTTTGGTCTGGTATTTTTTCGCAGTTTGCTCTCCTTCTCTCGCAGTTTGCTTTTGCGCTACCGGTGCGGGTCCACGCATCGGCTGCGCTGTCATGTGGTAGTAGAAGAAAAAAGCGTCGCGAAGTGGAAGAGAGACGGAGCTTTTTGCCATCTCTCGTGAATCGCACTGTTAACATCGCGTGCCGCCTTTGATTAAGAAGAGAGGAATCTGGAAAAGAAACCCAGACAAACTCGCTTATTGTGCTTTTTTTGGATCGCTTTGCGCGCGCGCGCCTGCGCGCGCGCGCGTATCTTTTGGGATTCTTGTCGTCGGCGTTGCTCATGTCGCGGTTGTCGTTACACACGCAGCCAGAGCCAATCGACCGCCTGTGTGGGTGTGTAAATGCGTCGGAATTACTTGCCTTAAATGCGGCCATACTTTCTCTCCGAGTTGGTATATCGGCATGACGTGAGCATGTATTGGTCGCGATAATTGATAGTCTCCGTGAAGTTGTCGAAATCATTATGGCCACGATGACTTAGATTTGTTTTAATTACTTACGCTTGTCTACGAAAACTTAATGTGCGCATAAATAAGTTGTAGAGCAGTGCAGTTTATTCGTTAATGCTCGCCTCGCCGTCCGAGCAACTATTATTGATATATGCAATAATATTGGTGTTTGCCTATGATATTGTATCAATGAAATAATCGGCAAATATTGCAAAATAAAGAGAAAAATGAGGGAACGATTAAATCTAACAAATAATCCGATAGAATTGTAATTTATCTGTCATTAATTAAAACATTGTGTTTTTAATATGACAGGCAGAGGGCAGGGAAGTTCGTTAGATGTGCGAATATAAGTGAAAATTTTTTTTTTTTTTTTTTTTTTTTTAATCGTTTTGTATTACAGGCCAACAATTGATATTGTCAATAATATATAAAAGCTGAAAGACAGGTTAATTCATAATAAAATGAGAAAATATTTGAATGTGATAAATATATGAAATATTTTTTTAAAGTCCCTTTAATTGTCGAGAATCGGCGTTTTGTAATATTATTATGAATTGAGTAATGTAAATGTTGAAATGTTATTGAAAAATATCCTTGGTGCTTTGATCGTGAATCGACCATAATTACGCGATAATAGATGTGTAATTAAATAAAATTCGCCAACCCCAAATTTAATTAATCCTTGCTGCTTCATTTGTTAAAAACGGACAATTTTTTTTTTTTTTTTATTTTGTTCATATTCCAAGGCTCTAAATAAACAGGAAGAATAAGATTTTGTCATCGTCGAGGCGCTTAGCTTCGAGCCTCAATATTATTATTAAATTGTTTTCCATTGAATTTCCATGAAAACTATCTCCTCGCACCTTCAACATTATGAACATTTTCTTGTGAGCAATTGCATTTTAAATAGCCGCAAAGATTTACGTCGGATAATTAAATGGAAACGCTGTATCGCACAATGCAAGCGAAAACGAAACAAAAGTTCGGCATTTAAATGATTTATTTATAAACCATTGCCAGCCATAAGTATAATTGTCAGAGAAGAAGAAAGCTATCGCTTACATAAACAATCGCCCAGTAAATAAGCGACTTTCCTAACTCCGACTTATCCTTTTCCGTATCGAGCCGAGTCGCGCGCGCTCTCAACGTGACGAAGAATCCAGCCTGCGCACACTTAACATTGTGACGGGGTGCGCGCGACTCCCAGGACGTGTACACACGTTATAAATTCCCTAAGCGCGGCGAATCACTCGGCGACGCTCGTTTCGCAGGACGTAATTTATTAATCGACGTGCAACGCCACGTTATTTGTCGCTTCAATCGGCGTCGCGCGGCTCGCGTTGCCTTACGTTTGACTGTCGCTGCTGACGTTAAACGTAGATATATGCGGTGGGTTAGACGTCGACTCCCGAGCAATTTTAAATCGCTCGAACATTCAATGGGGAGTTCTTTTACACACCCACGGCACACGTATGAAAAATTCGAGCCTCGCTTTATTCGTCCCGGCGCGATCCTATTTAACGCGCGCAATTAAATTTTATTCACCTTTCCCTTTTACCGACGATATAACGATCATTAATTTCTTTTTTATGCTACGACATTTTTCTCGCATTTTTCACGGAATTTTACATTTTCGGTCTTGCATAAACGTGATAAAAATGCGAGAGCTGCCTTGGTGTTGCGGACATGAAATGCGAGCGCTGACATGTCCCGGTACGTCTAATCGTCATCCACTGAGCCAGCACTTCAAAATCAACATCAAAACTCGCTCTAACAATTTAGAGAGTCGGGAAGTATTTCATTTGACTTACCGATCAATTAAATGCCGAATCAACGATCTACAGGTACACGTAAACTTTATGAAAATTAACGAACCTTAATAGCACGTCGAGGATAATAAGCTTTTCGATATTGGATTTACTCGTTTGGAGACAAATTTTATATTACATCCTATAAATCTTATATAATAAAAGTAATAAATTCTTACGACGAGACAATTATTGTGGTAAACGGTATTGTCGAATAAAAAACAAACAAATAAGGAAGATACGTATCGAAAGTATATTTAGGTCATACAAGCACCTATACTTTTTTCCATTTCAACTATAGCTTATTCTATTTCATTTCGGCTGTTGTGTGATATATATATATATATATATATATATATATATATATATATATATATATTATGTGGTACTATAGTTATAGTATATTATAAGTACTAAACTATAGTAGGTTATAACTTGATATAAAATGAAAGTAAGCGAACACAGACGGTAACGCACGCACACACGCACCCACAAAATCACAATCACACATTCATATGCTCATTATGAAAACTAAGGCTAAAAAGTAAAATATAATTGTACTGAAATAATCGTGCATAAAGCATAAAATACGTTTTCGACACTCTTATACCATAATAAATAAATGTTCAACTGGGCAACCAATAACATAAGCACGCCGGCGCATGGATCTTGCGTTGTTTTCGCGTCTCTCATTATTATAAAGGGCAAGTACCGCTACTGCACGATTCTGACAGTGCATTGTTAATGCATATTCACTCCCGTCGGGATTGCTCCAACGTATTACATAACTGCACGTACGTGCTTGTAGGTGTAGGTGGGGTTTCCGAGAGCGTAAAGTTGATTTGCCCCATGGAGTAAGCTGACGAAATACCAAAATGAGCTCGCACGCGCATTGTAACGAGTGTCGCAAGCGTTATAGCCGAATATCGCCCGATGTTGATATTAGCGAGCTCGAGGTTGAAGAATAAATTGTCAAATCGATAAAAAGCCGATCGAATTGGAGGAATGGTCATTAGCGCCGGGACGAGCGGCTATTGTGATTTTATTGAAATTTTGTCGCCAGGGCGCCAGTTAAATTGCACATTGTAAGTTGACCGTGGCGCAATGGTACCATTGTCGACGATGCGATCCGCAATATCTAATAATAGACAATGGTAGAGGCGACGATGTTGACAAAGCATCGGTCACCCGAAATCGGCTGGTGATTTGACGTCGGGCGGTGAGAATCGCGCGAGACACGGCTCGGGTCGACTCGAGGCCGCGCAATTAAAAGCGATTCGATAGTGGCCGAAGCGAGTCGCGCTTACGCCGGCAAAAGTACCTTCGTTCGCCAATTGGAGAGGAAGTCGAGGTGCGTTTGAATCTCGCCCACGCCCTTTGGCCATCGAGTGGCCAGCGTAATTCCTAGCAGGGTCCCTCGCTGGACCAAGGTGGGGAAGGGAATCCGAGACAACGGTGCTCACCCTCGTCCAGGCTCGTCGCAACGATCGGTACCTCAATCGCACCACCACCACCACCACCACCACCACCACCACCACAACCACCACCACCACCACCACCACCACCACCACCACCACCACCACCACCACCACCACCACCACCACCACCACCACCACCACCACCACCACCACCACCACCACCACCACCACCACCACCACCACCACCACCACCACCACCACCACCACCACCACCACCACCACCACCACCACCACCACCACCACCACCACCACCACCACCACCACCACCACCACCACCACCACCACCACCACCACCACCACCACCACCACCACCACCACCACCACCACCACCACCACCACCACCACCACCACCACCACCACCACCACCACCACCACCACCACCACCACCACCACCACCACCACCACCACCACCACCACCACCACCACCACCACCACCACCACCACCACCACCACCACCACCACCACCACCACCACCACCACCACCACCACCACCACCACCACCACCACCACCACCACCACCACCACCACCACCACCACCACCACCACCACCACCACCACCACCACCACCACCACCACCACCACCACCACCGTCACCACCACCACCGGCATTCAGCTACCCCCCGTCCTCCTCAGACCCTGCCGTCCAATAAATCCCGGCTTTATCGGTATCGACGAGCGACTCGAGCGATCGCCGATTAGCGCGGGAGCCGACGAGCGCACGGAATCTGCATGCGCGCGAGCCCAAGACAAAGGCGCGGAATCCCGACCAGCTAATTAAACTCAGTGGCGGGTGTGGGGTGGGGGTGTAGGCCGGCGCCGGGACGCGAACGCGACTTGCCCGGAGCGCGACTCCCGGCGGCGAATCCCTCGACGACCGAGGAAGCCGAGGAGAGCCGAGGGCAGCCAAGCCGCATCACGTTTGGCTCGATAAATAGGCGGATTTTGGCATCGGGAAGACACCGATCGTGTAGGCTGTGTATTACTTTGCAGTCATGCGATCTTTGAGATTTTTCATCGCCATTGTTAAGGGGCTTTATCTGATCAATTAATTGAATTTTTAATTATATCTTCTCGAGAAGTAAAATCCATTAAGATAGCATCTTTGAAAAATCCTTAATATATTGCCCAAGCTGTTTCACTTAGCATGCCTTCGCAATTACAAATTTTTCCTTTAATTGTACGAGTGTTTGTGGCCTCTACGTGATGTGGCGATGAAATGGCACAAGAACAAAATCGGCTTGAATTTAAGTCAAGCGAATTCTTACTCCCTAATCCACACGTTGTCGGTCTCGACTGGTGATTTTATCCTGACAACGAGTAGTCGACTGCATTCTTATCCCGGGAAAGTGTTGACGGGCACGCGTTCGACCATCTTTCATCATGTTATACAAGCCGATCTCCAACTAACCTCTTCCTATTCTCTTATTCGCAATTCCAAGTATTACGTCGCTGTTATCGCATGCGAGTGTGAAACATTAATAAATAATACCAATGAGAATGGATTTGATCCGGTCCTACTGCACTACGAAATCTTGACGAGAATTTTTTTTAAACACAAGACTTATCCGATTGCCGAGCGCGTAATTGGTTATCTTCCTAGGCAACTATTGCCGCTCGGATTACGATAAAAATCTCATAATACGCAGCCTCCGTGCCGATGAAACTTCCCAATAAACGGCCCGGCATAAACGTCACACGCCAAATAGCTAAAGCAAATACATTAGCTTTGCCCGTTTCTTACCGTAGCGAGCATCTTCCGTACCTAGGATATTCCAGGCTCACGCCCCGATTAAGACAATAGCGGGGGGATCGTTGGCGCGCGAAACTCGTGCATTTATTAGCTCATGCGGACCAGTCAACTACTCCCATAGAACCGAGCGATCGACCGATCGCCGGACGATGGTGCTGGCGTTACGCAAGTCCCGTAATACCAAGCGAGTAAGCGCCAACGTCACCGCCACTGCCACCGTCACAGCCACCGTCAGCGCCACCGTCACCGCCACCGTCACCGCCACCGTCACCGTCACCCACACCGTCACGGCCACCACCACCGCCGCACGATCGTCTGTCTATTTGTTTAATTCGAGGCGAGCGCGGGAGAGTAACTTTTACTTGGCGAACGCGAGCCCGAGGTCTCGTAAGGATCGGGCCAAGGCACTTCTCCTCGCTCGCTCGCTCGCTCGCTCGCTCGCGATTTTCCCTTACCTCATATTTCTCTCCCTCCTTTCTCACTTTTTCCCGCCAGACTACACCGAAACTACGAACTCGCTATCAACTTCATTATTTAGAATATGCTTCACCGACCGCAGATTAGCTCGATAACGTACCCTCCGGGACCCTCATCCCACCCCCGGTCGACACTACCACCGACGCCGAGCTCGATGACCGACCCTCCTCCGTCCCACCTCGACCGACGACGAAACGAAATTTTTATAAGCGTTGACATTTACTTTTTAACGTTTGATAGCGTGACAATTGTCCCACGGGAGAAAACCTTAAGCATTGCGAGGAATGACGATATTGAATATTATGGTAGCATTCTGCTGACACGTCTCTTTTCAATCAAAGCTCAAAGATCCAATATCTTTTCCCTATTGCGGATTTGCATTGTAGCGGAGAATTTGTATTGGCGCCGGTATAAATACGTTACAGATGCTGCCGATGTTGATTTCTTCAAGAAATCTCCCTACCAATAATATTTATAACTAATTCACGAGCGATTACTGTATTAACTAATTGTTGAGTAGAGAGGCGGCGGTGGGAGGGGGTGGGGGGTGGTGGTGTTTGTGTAGCGAGGAAGACGGAAGAAGGTACGGAGATGTGGTGGTTGAGGCGCACGGAAGCATGTTGTTGTCCATGGTCGCTTGCTCGCTTGTATCGGTCGAGTGCCCCGAATCTCTCCTTCTCTCACGGCGCCAAACGACGCAAATATCCTTTTCGCTTGCTCTCGCTACGCTCGCCCGCTCGCTTCTGCATCTACGCGTTTCATTCAAAGCCGCCGCCTCGTAGATCCGCGGCCGTCGATTTATCATGTAGCGCCGCGCACGGACATGCGCACAGAACGCTGATCGCGGATTCCGATTACGACACTCGTTCGGAGAATTCCGCGTGTGAGCGATACGCGCGGCGAGCGTGTAAAGAAATTTAATGAATGTAGATGCCGAGCGATTTCCGCGGAGTCGAGCGCCCGATTGAGTCGTTCCTAGATTACGGCCGCTAAACAGCGGCAGACAGACGGGGACTGACTGCAGCTCCGACGCCCCGCAATTTAATTTAAATTAATTAATGGACGCAGCTGCCATTACACACTCGCCCGTGAAAACGCGCACTTGTAAATATTTTGATCGAGGCGTTAATTTATTGCTCGGGCGCAACGCGTTTTATGAATATCGTCAACAACGGGTAGCGTCTCTTTGACAATCGCTCGGTTGTATTCTATGCCGACCGGGCAAAAAAATATCATTGACAAGAATGCAGATTCGGAGAGGACGCGTTCTCGCCATTATAATGAACTGAAAAAGACATAGTTTAGAGGCCAAAGTCTCAACTTCTACGTAAAATATGATAATTTAGCGGCCTTTTTTTTCTTCATTATTTTTCATTCCTTTTTCTTTATATATATATATGTGTGTGTGTTTGTGTGTGTGTGGGGGGGGGGAGGTACTTATTATTAGCTTTCATTCAAATAACTTGATATTTTCAGCTTAAATTTACAGGAACTATCAGCAATATATATATATATATATATATTTATATATATACATATATATACATATAGATATGACTATTTAGTTTATCACTACAATAAAATATCTTAACAATTTAAATTGCATTTATTCTTCGTCCAATTAAACACGATTTATCCGTTATTATTAACGCAACAGCATATGATATTTGCAAATAGTCCCTTTTTTTTATATGTAATAATTTCACAATAACTAAATCCTAATAGGGCTTATTTAAAACTTAATGATTGAGACAAAATGAAAAAATTAATTTGAGTAAAATTTTTAATTTGTAAGATAAAACAAGTTGATATCTTCATGCCTTTTATAGCTCTACGTGATTGAAGATTATGAAACAAAAAACCGTATAAAAATGCAATATTTCAGCTGTTGGCAAGAGATGGATTTTTGCCATTTTTATTATGTATAGAAAAAAAAAACAATTAAAATGATTATTTATATGACTTTAAAAATATAATAGCTTTTATTTTTGTCTCTTTAATATGTCTTAAGATATCTTCATAATGTAAGATATTAATAGTTATAACATCAGAAGTTAAATATCTTATAACAGAATTTTAATTCTTACTAAATTAGAACGCTATTCGCTAATGATTTGGCCTAAAATTAATGTATTATATATTTATATAAAATAAAAAAAAATGGATTTTAAAAACTTTTTGTAATATAATATTGCATTTCATTCTAAACAAAGAAATATGTATGTGTGTGTGTGTGTGTGTGTGTGTGTGTGTGTGTGTGTGTATTTTTCTTTTCTTTTTTTTTTGATAAACTACTTAATATATTAAGTCAATTGAAGTTCTTAAAAAGAAAGAAAAAAGATGCACTCAAAACTTCCATTATTTTGCATATCTAGAGACTCGCAGTTTTATTACAGGCCAAGCAACACCCGCATCCCTCATTATTGCCTGCAGGTTGTACCTGAAATTAGATTTTAGCATGCCTCACTGGTGAAATTGCTCTCGCTTTCGCTCCCTCCCTCATAGCTCTATTCGTATGCGCGCGCGCGCGCGCGCGTACGTGTGCTTAAAACTACGAGATAATATAGATAAACGAATGCAAAAATTCATTCTGATTTATGATAAGAAGAGGCGTCGTATAAAAATGTTGCTCGATGCGCGACAGCGAGCTGCTATAACGATATGCTACGTTTCCCTTTTTCGGTAAATTTCACCAAGTCCCCCATCGTCTGCCACAAATACGACGACGACTCGTTTTTTCTCCGCAACTAAACGAACACAACTCTGCTCGGCGGCTGAGTGTCGCGCCAAAAATGGCTTTCTCGCTTCAAAAAAACATCTCATCAAACCCACTGCCCCCCCCCAATCTCTCTCACTCTCTCATTCTCTTACTCTCTCTCTCTCTCTCTCTCTTTCTCTCTCTCGCTCTCTCTCTCTCTCTCTCACTCTCACTCTCACACTCTATCTCTAGCTCTAGCTCTAGCTCTAGCTCGAGCTCTGGCTCTCTCCTCGTACGTCCCTTCGTCAACAAACCCTCCCGCCCTCTCAGTCACTAACTTCACCTCTCTACATGCAGCCTCGCATCGGGAATTTTTGCTATTGCCAGTTACTGGAACGCTTTGATAATGTAAACACGCACCTATAATTAAATAACCAAGTCCGTGGTCGATTGCAAGTATAGCGTCCGGCCAGCTTATTTTGCCACTATCGTCCACGCAACAATTATAACAATCAGCGAATTCCTTATCTACTTATTTTTGGAAAAGCGCAGACACGCGCCAGCGCTCCGATCGCCGCAATATCCTTAAAGCGAACTCTGCGAAAAAAAGTGTCAGCTGTCAGCTTATGTGGTTGGGAATTCGATGAAACGAATGCTTACTCAGTTATCCGAGCGCTTCTTTTTTTTTCTTTTTTTTTCTGGTTTTTTGTTTTTTGGCTTTTTCCTACGTTAGCGTATGTCCGTTACTTCTGCGCATACGCATTCGTTGAAATAATAAAACTTTATTATAATTTTAATCTTCCTTCATCCACTAGTTTGTTAAATCATAAAAATGGCTCTAAGAATTTGCAAAAGGTAAGGACGGTTAATCGAATTCGTGATTTGACATTGGAGAAAATTCAATGTGAAATCATTTGAAATTCATGTGGAACAAACAGAGAAAGCTTTTGCAGTTTCGCCTGATGTTTGCAAATTTTATTCATAAACTCATTGTGAATGCGCATTAATATCCTTTTTTTATTTTTTTAATTTTATTTATTTACAAATATGAGTAGAGAGAGAGAGAGAGAGAGAGAGAGTAGGATAAATAAATAAATAAGGCATTGTAAATAGATAATTAGTGTACGGCTCATTACACTGTCTGTAGATAATGTTCCGGAACTTTTTTAGTTTTTTTTTTTTTTTTTTTTTTTTTTTTTTTGAACATTACTTTTAAATAATTCGAAGCATAGATCCTTATGGAAATAGTAAAACTGATAGCAAGCCTTGTATAACCTATACTTTATCAACTCTCTTATTCTCAAAATAAAATTAATCTCGCCAACTCCGTATCCAATTTTCAAATACATTATGCTATAAACATTATGTTACCGTGCCAAATATTAATTTATTATATAAATTTATCGTTATTAATAAAAAATATGGGTTTATAAACAATCGAATAAAAGTTCACAATAATTTTTCATATTAAATGGAACGATTTATAGCGTATGCCATTTAGAAAGCAATAACGGAAGACATTGATGAGTATTACGTAATTTCTTTTACTTTATTCAAAATTTGTCGTACAGTCTACAAATGAAATTTTTTTTGTATTTTTTTTTCTTTTTTTTTTTCGTTTTGATTTTTTCCTTTTACTTTTTTGTTTATTCATTTTCCTTTTTGAACAAACTCGAGTTGTAAAAGTAACTTGGGATAAAGCAGCGATAATCTTAGTAGAGGGAGAATTTTTTTTAAATGTGCTTTGACGATAATTGCACGAATGGCGATTAGACTACAATACTGATTGAATTGTGGAAAATAACGTTTAGATGTGATCTCAGAGCGAATTGCTTGGATTCAAGAGTTTAGTAGGACGCAATTGACAATTTGCATTTTACACACGCTATCATGACTGTAGGAATTTTTCTTTGAAAAACTAATAATGCATGGCCCAACAATTTTATCAAATCCATTATCGAATGATACACGAGTCTCAGTATTGCTGTTAACGTATCAGGCCTAAGCCACGACAAAGGGCTAATGAAAAAATAGCTGTTCCGAACGGTCCACTCTATCTAATCGCATTAATTCGTTCAGGAAATTAAAATACATACCGGCAGCGCGCGGGGAGAAAATAGGCATTATGAGCCATAACATCTGTAACCGTCGCCGGGACGATTAGATAAAAAAAAGCAGGACAAAAACTCCATCGTCGAAAGGCCGCGTACGTATATTGATAATAGGTTTTAGCGGCCGGCAACTTGCGAAAGCAGCCCTAACAGATCTAAAAGGGGAGAAAATTCATGCCCTCCCCCGCCACGAGCGATGGACTCTCGGGCTCCGGCGTCCCCAAACACCCCCCCCCCCCCCCCACCCCACCGCAA
>NW_011948424.1:1459529-1465869 GCF_000503995.2 Ceratosolen solmsi marchali | reverse complement strand
ATCGTCTCGGTCACAAATCTTTCAATCGCGGGAATTTTGAGGAGAACCGTAAGGCAACGCGCAAACGGTATCGAGCAGCCGGGACGCGCACGCACCCGACAGCCACTCGGAGCTCACCCGCGAGGATTATTAGATGAGTAGTGTGATGAATGACCGGATCGAGCGGGGCACCGGGGCACGCGTCGAGGGGAGGACGTCGACCGTCTGCTCCGCATGATCGCGTGTGCCCGACGATTTCGTTCCTGCATTCCGTAGGTTTGCACTCGCGGTTAGCCGAGGACAAAGACAGAGCGCGGCATCGATGGATTGATGCACGCCTCCGTGGTGACTGTGTGCCTGTGTGCAAGAGGGAGCAGCGCGTGAGTTGCGGAGGGCGGTTGGTTGGGTCGGAAGATGGAGCGAGGGGCGAGAGGGTGAAATGGAGTTGGGGTGGTGGGGGGATAGAGAGCGAGCAAGTTGCCCCTAGACGCTGGCCCATCTGGAATAATAGAATAACATTTACCATTGTGAAGCTCTCGTTCTACCAGCGCACGTGGAGAGCGACTATCCGTCGAACTGGGGGAACGGGAGGCGAGAAATGTACACGTTCGGGGAATATCGAGCGTAGACGAGGAGCAAACGTGGAGGGAAAATGATTGAGAAAGATGGATTCGGGTCGTGTAACGCTGGAGAAATCTTCGACGGGCAGCGTGCAATGCTGGTAAAAGGGGGCAAAGAACGTGGGTGAAATGCTTGTGAGGATAGAGGGGGTTTGGGAAGGGAATTGGTGCGTCGAGGAGAGAGCAGAGGGATGGATGGCCGACTTTTCGGAATAGAATGGATGAATGAAATACACAAGGCGAATGAAAATGAAAGAGCAAGTCGAAAAGTTGTGAATGAAGATGGTTGATGTATGTAAATGGGTGTTTGGATTTGACGATGAGGGGGATGGGAGGGTAGGGTAGGGGGTGGAGGGTGGAGGGAGTTTACGGGGGAAGATGAGGAGAGCAAGAGCGTTACAAATATGTCACGCTTGTAACGCAAAACCTTAAACTCTTTTTGTTGCGCTCGTGAAAGACGCTTGGGAAATATTTTATCGCAAGCCCTTCGACGCCAATAATTCGACAGAGATCGAGTAGAAGGTTTCTCCTTGCGCTCTGTAATCGAAAACTTCTCTCAATCAATTTTATTGTATCTTTTGCTCGTGAATACAATATACGATAATGTATCACGCAATATACAATGCCGAAATGAAAGCATCGTTGCCGCAAAATGCACTTAATAATGGTCCGCCCCTTTAGCTCGCGTCTAATATCATTTTGCCTAAAATTTCTGTAATTTAACTGTGAAATTTTAGTATTCTTAATGCGTTATAAATAAACGTCTCATTGCAGTGAAGTCCTAATTGCCGCATGATTGTTGATCTATAATTAATGCTTGTCATTGCTTGGGCGAGTGTATTTTCATACTGTCAAGAATGAAAAAGAGAAATAGCGGTGAAATAGGCAGGTCGAAGAAATAATTAATATTGCTTCACAGTTGAATATACGAGCTGGTCTAATTTATCTAAAATTATATATTCTTATAACGAGCAAAATACGACGAAAGAAGAATATTTTTATGACTTAATAAATAATATTTGGTATGAGCATGGAGACTAGCGTTGCCAAGCATTGCCAAGATAAACTTAATTCCCGGTTACGTATAGAGTAATCTTTGTAGACTTTCTCTCTCTCTCTCTCTCTCTCTCTCTCTCTCTCTCAGCCGTACTTGAAGCTTAATGTGCAAATTTAAGAGTCTTGGCAGTGAAATTATATTGTACAAGTCCGAAACAAGTGCAACTAGTTGCATTTAATGCAAGTACATTTTTCAGTTTTTCGTCGTAGGTTCGTACAAGTGCCTTGTGATGTGTTGATTATTTGATTATTTTTTTTGTTTTTGTTTTTTTTTACGGACTCGACGACTAAAATCACGTTCCGTTTAAAGGATATCGAATAAACGATATTCTCTGTGCTTTTACAATGTCACCGTAGACGACAAAAGCCGTTATTATGAGCATTGAAATTTAATCAACTTGACGTTTAAAATAACGTTAAAAGGAAGCAATTTTGTAAATATAATTTTTCCTGATAATAGAAAATAATGTAAAGAGACTTATTAAATAAATTAAGATGGGCACTTATTTGATGGGACTCGGTATTAAGAAATATTTACCAAGATAATTTTAGTGTAGTAAAAATGAGAAAATAAAGAGCAAAAAGAGGGACGATGGGCTTTGACAAAGGCTAGAAAATAAAAGAAAGATAGCCGAGAGGGCCAAGAAGGATAAAAAAAAGGAAAAAAAAAAGAAAAAAGTGGGATGTATAAGTGAAAAGAAAGCCAACGGTATGGATCTCGAGGCTCGCTTAAGTCGCATAATGCGAGATGTCCATAAGTCTCCCATCTTCCTCTCTCTCTCTCTCCCTCTCCCTCTCACGCACACGCGCACGCACAAATACACGCGCACGCATAAGCTCAAGCGCGCGCGCACACACACACACACACACACACAAACACACAAACACACAAACACAAATACAAACACACAAAACACAAACACTCACTCTGTCCCTGTCTCTGTCATTATTATTATTATTATCTGCCTTCTCTTCTTGGACAGCATCATGCGTCGGATTATGCGGTTCTAACGTGTATTTACAAGAGCATTATGCGCCGCGCGCCATCGATTCATAGAAAATGCGTCGAGTGTGCCTCCGGTGAGTACCTAAAAAGACAGAGGATGCCGGTTCCCATTGCCGTTTGTCCCTCTCCCGATCACATTATGCCATAACGGATTTACGTGGTTGCCGACTGATGTCATCCCTGACAGAAAATGCACGCCGTCCACTCGCCTCTTTATACTTATAAATATTAATTAAGAACTTTTTCCTTTTGCTTTTTCTGTGTGTAATTGAGCCTATCGTTGTCCTTGATACTCAGACTCGAATTGAATTTCTGCGCTCCAAGTTTCTCCAGCAATCGCAAAAACGACGTCTCTTCACAGTCGAACCGAATGAAATCCGCTTAGCTGGTGATTTTTCGTCGAACTTTTACCTCTCCTTGCCCTCGCTGGACTCAAGTTGCTGGATTATGCGGTTAAGAAGACGTGGATAAAGACTGGAGATGGTCGCGCGGTTATCGGCGCATTATCAGATTAGAGGGCTGCTATCTTAGCCGGATTGGCGAGGGCACTTTAAAGAGCAAAAGTGTCAAATGATTATTTATCGAGGCTAGTTTATGGACGTTAGGAGTACTCGGTGATTGGTAATGAAACGTATTGTTCAGCCGTGGTAATTTTTCGTAAAATATGCCTGATCGCGAGGAGAGTGTGCCAAGAGGACAAATAAATGTTTTCCAAGTTAGAAAGCGTGGACGTTTCAACGAATTCCTCCCAGTCGGGCTCTAAGCATTAATTGTTGCTAAATAGAAATTTCTGGTCGAGTGCGTGTTGAATCGTCGGCGTTTTGTTCCCTTTGTAGGGCGAGCTGCGGGGCTAGCCAAGCCCACGATTGCAAAAGGTTAGATTTTTCAACAACGACGCAACTAAGAAAGAAAAAACGGACACGAGCGAGCGAGTGAACGATATAAAGGAAAAAATCGTATCGAACGAGAGAGAGAGAGAGAGAGAGAGAGAGAGAGAGAGGAAATAATGGAAAGAAAGAAAGAAAGAAATGTCGGCCGGCCAGCAGAGAGCCGCGAACGAACCTCTTGCCCTCGTAGTCGCTTAAATTACTTTTGAGGTAGGAGAACATTTGTTCGTAAGGAGGTATAAATTTCCGGCTTTTAAAGTTGTCCGGCACGGACACGCCGGTGCTGCTGCGCGCTCAATAAAAGTGATTTCTCGTCCCATAACATAATGAGGCCCTCGCTGCGAGGCCTTGGTGCACACACAAATCAATACGAGGAGGAGTGCGAAGCGTGGCCCGGCTCCAAAAACACAATGCTCGAATTTCTCGGGCAAGGAAGAGGGACGGACGACCCTGCCGGCTCTACGGGGCTTTTCCTCCCTTCCAAACATATCGCATATCGCCGCCACGAATCTTCCTCTTTCGCTCTAAAACACCGAGCCCCGCGCCCAACGAGGCTTACTCAACGGGGCCGACACGCTCACCCACACGCACCCACACTCCTCTCAGCTCAGACTTCATCCACTTTCTCTCTCCTTCTGCTTCGTCATTCATTCTCTTATCGCTTATATGTATGTTTTTTTCCCAGCCGTAACGTTTTTTCCTCCTCGCCTATGTTTTCGCTATACACGTTCGATATTTTGCGCGCTCTCTTTCTTTTTTGCCTCTCTCCTAACTGCTTTATGTAATCGCGGTCAATTTATTTTTCGATTTGCTCCTCCGCTGCTAACCTACTTGTTTCTTCTTTTAATTAATTTTTTCATTTTCTCCGGGGTTTTGCTCTTTTTGCCAGGCTCTCTGGGCTCTATTTATTACGTGTAGGTATTACCACTGATGGTAATACATATTAATACACTATACGACTCCGCCGTCCGTAACAATTATTAATTTGAAATATTAATATTTTTATCGCTCGATTTAAAAGCGCGGACCGCCGTATCGGCTAATTTCTTTATTATTATTCTTCTTGGTTAGAGCGGCGCTCGGGCGGCGATTATAAAAATTGTGAGAAATTGCAGTCTACGATTTTAACGTGAAACACGCGATTATTATTAAATTAGCCCCGGGCGAGTCTAATCGACCGGCCAGATGCCTGCCCGAGGAATTTCGCGCGCTCCTTTAAAAAAAGATTTAACGACATTATCTCAAGAATTAGCCATTATATATTAAAATGTTTAAGAAAACCGATGGTCGAACCGGAGTGAGTTGCCGCTGCCTGCTAGTGATGTTGCTCGTTACGATTGTGCTCCTGTGTGCGGGCGTGCGTGTGTGCGCGTGAGTGCGTGCGTGCGTGTGTGCGTGCGTGTGCGTGTGCGTGTGCGTGTGCGTGTTGATGCGCGAGAGGGTTGGGGGAGGGTCCAGTTGATCGGGGCGGGTGACAAGGTGTGGAGGGGGCGGGAGAGAGGCCCGACGTTGGCAAACGGCTATCATATTCGCGAACGAACGAACGTGCGACAATGACTTTTCGCGTGCTTATAAAACTCGGCTGCTCGAAATGCTCTCCCAATCCCCCGTCCCCCGTTACGGTCGCTAATTCTCTCGTGACGTGGTCGCCGAGAGTACTATTTAATTCTCCGTCCCACCACGTCTCCTCGCTCCTATCACGATACATGCACGCGCATGCAACAAGGAGCGCGCGATTCCGCTGGTCCCGTGATCCACGGAAACAAAACAATATTGGAAAAGCGCTCGAGCCCATTGTCTCCCCTCGAGTCTCACTCGAAGCTGAAGATTTGGCTTTGCCGTCGCAGTCGACGTCCTCGCTCGGCGTCCAACTCACGCCGAACAATGAGATATAATCGGCCGACACCTCCGATATGCCAATGCGAGGGGATCGTAAAACTGGCCGTTGCGCGCGTGGCCGCTGTGTGTTCTAAATCTAACACGACGAGGAGGCGGAGGACGGGGACTGAGCGTGATGAGAAGGAGAAAAGAGCGAGGAGGCGAGAGCGCTCGTGGTAGTGAAAGTATTATTGCCAAGAGAGAAATGTAAGAGGTTGTAGAGCCCCCGGTCGCTTAGTTTCACTCGTCAGATGAGCCGAGATGCTCAGTAAAGAGCAGGCAGGCAGCAGTCGATTCCAAAGATTTTAATTAAAATTCAACGACCCGATAAATGATAAATGCTTAGATGTTAAATTTTATATAACTCGTTGCGTAGCCAAGTGAGAAAATATGGCCAACTCATTTACAAATAACCTTCAAATCATTCTATTAAATCACTTTAATAATCAGCCAGCAACATAGTGTTATCGTAGTACATCGCGATAGGACGCATTGCGAGTGGCCAATTTAAGGATGACGAGTAGTAGGTTTTATCGGGAAATTGAGGTAATCCGAATTTGCCGAATGTCATGCGTATCTGTGCGTGGCCATCCGTGTCGCTCGATGCATCAAGATGCACTTGCAGGCCAATTTATTTTCATCGCTCGGCAAGAGTGAGACCCGTCCGAGCACGTGCGTTAAAGCAATGTCAATTTCCAGAAGGAGGCAAATTGATTCCCACGACAACAGTTCCGTTCATCCAAAATAATCGGAGTCGGCGCAGGGTGGAGGGAGGAGGAGGAGGAGGAGGAGGAGGAGGAGGAGGAGGGACTCCCTCCTCGGCCTCACCAAGCACGGAATTGAAAAGTCCGATTAATTTAGAGCGAAGCCAAGTTGCATAAAAAAAAAAAAAAAAAAAAATGTTTAAAAAAAAG
>NW_011948424.1:1436012-1459424 GCF_000503995.2 Ceratosolen solmsi marchali | reverse complement strand
AAAAAAAAAAAAAAAAAAAATTTTTATAAATAAGCGAATGGAGCGGCACAAGGTAAGGATAGAAATTCCTTGCTCTCGGCTTCTATTGTTCGCTCGAAAACGCGCGCGATGGGAGCGCAAGATTAACTAATATAGCTAATAGCTAATGGAAGCATCGGCGCGAGGCGTCGTTTCGTCTTCTAGAATATCGAGTGCGACCTACGCAGAACTCTTCCCAGATACAAAACAGGTCCCGCTGATCGTATCGCGCTTAATATTGGCGCAACTGGCCGACTGAGAGACTGCGAGAGAGAGAGAGAGAGAGAGAGAGAGAGAGAGAGAAAGAGAGAGAGGAGAAAAAAGTGAGGAGGTGCACTCGTAGAACAAACTGGACAAAAGAAGTTTATTTAAAATAGGACATGGGCGAGGCGAGGATGATTGTCAATTATTTTTATGTAAAACGAGTATTACGTATTAATAATTTTATAGTGGCTGGTGTTGTACAATGACGTTGGCTCGATTATTACGAAATCTTACATGATGATACTCTCGCTTTTCCTTCGTCTAATTGTGTATTAATTTTATTACAAGTTACAAAAAGTCGCTTCGTTATTCGGGATAAAATTGGGATGTGTAGGTGTGGATTAGGGACGCTGTGCCCGTCATTAAAGAATCTCGGTATTAATGCAAATTCGAATGAAAACTTGATTACTATCGCCTATTCAAAGTAGCAAACGTGATACTTGAAAATACAATTTATGAAAAATAGTTTCTCAGTGTAATAAAAGAATTGCTCTGCCGATGAATCTCAGCCTCCTTCAAAATCAGCTCATTAAGATTTTATTGCTAGGCAAATTAGTGAATAGCACGAGTTATCTCGCGAATCTCCAACTATACGCTACAAGCCACGTGATTAATTTGCAATAAAATCCGGAGCCAGTTTATTGCTGGCCGTTAAAAAAAGATTATGAGGATCGATCCTCGGTTGAGAGAAAAAGAAGAAAAAAAAACGAAGAAAATAATAACGATAACGACGAGCGGGGGACTATAGATAAATTTGAAAGGGTATGCCTCTCGGGATGGGAACCTATAAACAGGTCGAATTGGTAAAGTGGCGTACGGCGGTTGACTGGTGACGGCCCGGGGCCCGGGGAGAATAGGCGAGGACAGGGAGAAAAGGAGGAAAAAGTGGAAGTCGTCGTCGGGCAGTGCTCGTAATCTCGCGCACTAGCAGATTCTCTCTCTCTCATTCTCTCTTACTCACTCTCTCACTCTCAGTCTCACTCTCTCAGTCTCTCACTCTCTCTCTCTCTCTCTCTCTCTCACTCTCTCACTCTCTTTTTCCGTATTCGTGGGCGTGCATTGGCGAGGGCAGCGGCGACCTTGAATGATATCCCGATACATGGCCGAGATAAGGCCGCGATCGGCGTCCGCTCCGGATTTCTATTTCCCGATGCCCGTCCGCTGATAAGTCAATCCTCAACCGCGTCCTCGCGATCTCTTTGAACGTTCTCGTCGTCGTCGTCCTCGTCGTCGTCGTCGTCGTCCTCGTCGTCGTCGTCGTTGACGGGCCGACGCCAGATGCACGGGGACGTGGGACTAGGTGGTGCCGATGCACGGGAGGTGGCGCGTGCAAGCCCTGAATAGCCCAAGTGTCGAATTTCGGGCTGTTGGACGTCGACGGGAGTTCGAGGAAATAATTCTTTTTCGTACCCTCGGCGTCTAAGCAACGTTGCGGAATGCCGCCTCCGCTGCCACCGATGTGGCATCCACCCGATTCATTCGCTCCCTTCTTTTTTGCCTCCTTTCATGCTTTCGTTTGTTTACGTACACACGAATTGCCGCCTCCAATGCTCCCTGCCCCAAAGCATTATGTCTCCTGCAGCATTCGCTTTAATCTTACCTCGATAACAATAACAATAATACTCTAATTCTACTAACCCTTTTATAACTGTCCTCGAATCCCCCCCCCCCCACGTGCTGACGCACATGCGCGCATGTAAGTGGACACGGACTTGGCCATACTAATCTACATGCGCCTATCGTTAAGATGTATTTCAACGAAATAGACGAAGTTCAAGTAGCTGACGAGACTCGCAATACGACCTGCAAGCAAAAAAATTATTCTATCAATTATAAGCACCACGAACATCCAAATTTTACTTACATGCGCGCTCGTGTGTGTATACACAAAGTACAAAGTGTTTTTGCCGAAACAAATCAATTGATTTGTAAAGTAATATATCTCTAGTTGCCTGTATTTTTTTTCTCACTTTTTCTCCACTCTCTTCCATACGAGTACAACATTTTCCGAGGGATTTGCATAGTTTATATAACCAATATATATAATACGTAAAATAATACAAATACATGGGTGCGAAATGTTTTAATGGTTTTAATGGCACGGATCTTGACGAGTCATTGGTTTGTATATTCAACTAAGCTTATACGCATATTTAAATTAACGGCAATTAGAAGGATTCGAATTTTATAATCAAAATTGTAATATTAAATTATAATTTTTGGTAATATATACATATATATATATGTATATATATATATATATATATATACATATATATATATATATATATATATATATATATATATATATATATATATATATATATATATATATATATATATATATATATATATATATATATATATTGTGACCAACGATGCATCCATGTGCATTTATTTTGAATCAATTTTTCTTACAGTCTTATCCTCTATTTTCCAAAATGCGATTTTAAAATCCGAACTTTATGCTTTTACGTAATAGTGGATACGTGAATTTTTGCAACATTTTTATGCAGTATCGTGAAATTTGCCTTTTCTTCTCCATTTCTATTTTAGTAATGGTAACATTACTTCGCGCCGATTTCACAAGTTCCGGGCAGTTTTCACCTCATAAAAGTAAATTCGTTCACAAATGTTGATGCACGACTACGATTCATCGGACACTTTCCAACAATTTTATGTTCGAAACATTTACGATTGTTTGAATTGCACTAACCATTTACTTCTCTCCGCGAGTACATTTCTCTAATAGTGAATCGCTCGTCGTTCAACAACAGAAAAATTGCACTCGAAATAAATAGTTGAATGTGTTCGGTAGGCCATTAAAATTAATTCTTCGGGCGTATAATTACTTTGGACTACTTATCCACCGTTTCAGGTACGTACGAGCGAAAATAAACCCCGTCCGCTTAAGCCTAATTTTACTTTCAATGTTTCTCCACCAACACACCCCCCCCCCCCTGCCCTACCCCGCCCCACCGCACCACTGAAGTCATAATATTTTCCTTCAATTAAGAATAAATGTCGCCTTCGTGCACTTATTATATACAATACGCAAGCTAAATTCCCTGGAACCAATGTATGCTGACCCCTCGGCACCTCGTCAGTGTCTCATATTTTTACATAAAACATTTTGTCAAAAGCAAGAAAAGCACTCTATTTGCCATCCTGATTTATTTGCCACTAGTACAGCGCTTATCGTCGCTTCGTCATCCCCGCGCACGAATACATTTTCAATCTCCTGTTGCCGGCTTTGCGTATAAGGAACAACAATAAGTCGCTCACGGCCGGGAAAATCCTTGGCAATCTAAACAACGCTCCAAGAGTCTCTCTCTCTCTCTCTCTCTCTCATCCACTTTCGCACAGTATCACTCTTCCATCAATCACAGCGGTGTTTTAACGAAGGGCCGCAAGCACGGAACGGCTGGGCGTGGTGGCCGTTAAAAACAGCCAGCAGCTATGACAGGAAAATCATGGACAAACATCGGATCCCCTTATTCTCCCTATCGATTCGTCGCTACGGCGTCGCGAGATCTTTTCTCCCTCGTCTCCCTCGTCACCTCCTACCTCCCACCACCTTCTCGCCCAATGTTTGCTTAGTATCAAGCGGCGCGCGCGCTATCGCCTTGGAAATTATTGTCTCACTGGCCCGGGCCGACTCTATAAACTACATCGCGTCGCAATAATCTGGCCATTAGAGCTCCCTCGCACCGGATCCTGGATCAGGCTAATCTGTGCAAACAAAGGAATCACGAAAGTCGAGGATCCGTCGCTACGACGCGCGCACTGTCCGAGGATCCACGAGTCCACCTGTCACTCAGGCACTCTGGCAGATTTTCCCCGAGTATCCGCTCCAGTTTCGTCGGTCTTCGACGACGCCGTAATGGATGAAGAATGGAAGGGAGGGGAGGATCTCGGCCTCCGACCACGGCTCAGCTTGTTTGTGCGAGCTGTTCTCTCGGGCGCGCTTTCCGCGGTCTAGACGTCACGCTCGAAGACAAACGAACGACCGGACAGTGTCGCGACAATAATTTTACCTAACGCTTCATAATTCCCATATACCTGAAATTATGAAATTGTCGATAATAGGTATGCACGCACCAACGGATTAGGCACCCTTTCCCAACGTTCCCCGACAATTCGGCCTTGATAACCACGTGATTCCCCATGGCTCTCGGCCTCTCCTATATATATATATATATATATATATATATATTCCCCCGTATTTTCCCATTAAAGAGTAGAATATTTTCTCGAGCCCGGGAGTTACGATGCCTATCACGCGCAGGCCTTTATCGAGTTTACGTCCGTTCGATTGTGCTTTTTCAATATTTACCCTGTGTTTATGGCACTTTACCGAATAGGGGCTTATAAAATATAGTAGACCTTGTTTTATAAGTTGCTTACTTATTTACTAGTCGACCCGATTTTGAAGATTTTAAAAGGTACAACCCTCCCCACGTCGCAAACCATACTTAACGCATGGTGAGCCTAAAGCTCCGACCTCCTCGTCGGAATACAAAAATCTACACGTGCCTTGATTGTACGAGACAGTTTTCCACGTGGGCGCAAGCTGTGAAACTTGTAAATGGCATTAAATATGCTGATTCCATGGTTCCAGGCAAAAATTTCGAATCTTCTTCTTTCATACGAGGGACAGCGGGATAAGGTCCAAGCTTAACTGGATGGTGCGAGACTACTTTCTAGGAATGTCGAAGGTCCGCGGTCGTAAGGTGAGTAAAATAAAGCCGGACGACCGGGCAATTGCACAGTTAAATTGAAAAAAAGTAATAAGAGTGAAAAAGGAATAAAGTATTAAGAGGGACTGCGAGACGAGTAATGAGCGGGGAGAGACAGGACTCTCCAGCGGATCTTCAACGTGCAAAGTTTCCACTCGACAAGACTCCATTGGAATAAACAAGAGTAATAGCACGTGCAATAAAAGGGTTTAGCGGCACACCGTACATTTTCACGTTAGCCTTAACGGTTCGTAGAGAAAGGATCGTGTGTCTCGCGTATAATCTCCAATCCTCGCATTCATCAACACAATTATTACTATCAATAATGACGAGAGAGTCGTTCGCCGCTACGGACAATACAATGGAGCGCATACAAAAATCACTCGCGCGGGTAAAAATTTGAGCTTGCGTTACATGCACGAGTGTAGCCGCGCATTATCGCCGACGGGTCCAGTGGTGCTGGTGACGGTGGTGGTTGCGACAGACTGAAAGTCCGCTCGAGGGTGTGCGCGTTTAAAATCGGCGTGGATCGGTCAACGATTGATCGTGCGCGGATGTGTTGGAGGACGATTTAGAGTTGGCCGTGTTCATAAGGTACGGAGCGTGACTCGACTTTATTAAAGCTGCTATATGGCCGATCAGGACCTTATGATCTATTAAGCTCTTCGAATCTCGCACTGCTGCGTCTTTCTAATAGGCTGCCATCTATATATTTGGCTCCCCGACGCTACTTCATCCACCCGAGCTCTAAATCATTTCCTTCTTTTATCGCGGGATCATCATTTTTGTTTTCGCTCTAAATCGTCCTCGTTTTTAGCATCTCTCTACCGTCTTTAGAGATTGATGCCTTTTGAGGAAGACTTTTAACGACCGCGTGGAGTTGCCGGACGAGTATCCGCCGCCCGTTACTCCTTAACCAACTGACTTTTCCCCTCGTCCCAGCAACGCCTTAATTTTCTTAATTAACGAAAATCATCGATTTCACGTGACATCGATTTCACATGACTTCGATTCCAGCTAATCCCGAGGATCTGTGTTACGTGTCACGCGCTTTATCCCGGATGCGCCTATGACATGCGCCAATGAGACAACAACAGAGTAAACAACAGCTGACGTCTTAAGCGCTTGTGTGGACCGAGATGAGAAGCTCTCTCTCTCTCTCTCTCTCTCTCTCTCTCTCTCTTTCTCTCTATCTATCTATCTATCTATCTCTCTATCTGTGCTCCTGCATAGAATCACTAGTATCGTTCGATGTCAAAAGAGTAAACAGACATTTAGTAGTTATTTACGCGAGAGGAGTGTGTCAGCGCGGCGTATTAATCCTAATCCGGACCCTTTGGTAATTGACAGCTAAAAATGAGAATAGAAAACAGAAGAACCAAGTTATTTTTCAATTAACCACCTAATAGGGGCAGTTAAACATTTCTCTAGAAAGTAGGCAAAATTTGCTACGTGAAAACCGAAAATAAAACGAATTTCTTCGAACTGGCATACTTAACTATTTTGTCTACATTCCGTTTCATCGTACAATAGCTCCTTGGTAGTCCTTTTACGCTGCCAGTACGACTCTCTTGCCTTCTACGAGAGTAAAGACCAATAAAGGGTCGAAGGATTACGGTCTCGGCAACACCCCGCGACCCTAGATCGCTTAATACCGAGATTCTCTCACCGTTTTCAACTTTACGTCGGCTCGGGAAATAAAAATAGGTCTTTACGAGCTATATTCGAACGACTAAGAGAAAAGGAGATACATAATGGAAAAGAACGAGAGTGAGTATCTCTTGTAAGGATGCGCGTGTATGTTTGTCCGAGTAAGTAAGAAAGAGTGAGTGAGAGAGGGAGTGAGAGAGTGAGTGAGTGAGAGAGAGAGAGAGAGAGAGAGAGATTGAGGAAACACAAAGTTGTGTGAGGGCTCTTTCCTCATGGATGCACCTTTTCAGAGATGGAATCGATATGCCGCAACAGAGATAGCGAAAGAGAAGAAAGCGAGCAAAGAGGAGGAGAAAAGAAGATCCGTCCAGGCTCCTGGATTTTTTAAGACTCTCGTATATGCGTATCTCAGCGCTGAGTCTCGAGCGTCTCAGCTTGAATTACACGATCCAGCTGTTTTCCGGATGTAGCACGAGTTACGGAGTATCGCTTCAGGCTCGATTAAGTGTATTAGGAAATGCTTTCCTCTACGGCGTATCTTCAAAACTACATGCTCACGTATGCGAGAAATGGTTAGAGTTATTTTTGGACTTTATCTACGTTAGCCCTTAAACGAACGTAAAATTGGAATTATTAAATACAAAAAAAGAGTGTACGAGAGTACGAGAGTGAGTGAGTGTAAGATAGTGAGATGGTGAAGGACGTGAATATATATATATATATATATATATATATATATATGTATGTATGTATGTATGTATAGAGACTCAAATGAGAAGCAAGGACAATAGATGTTCCTGGCTCGAGTCGAAATAGTGTGCGTGTGCACTGAAGGGTGGAGAGAGAGAGAGAGAGAGAGAGAGAGAGAAAGTGTGTGCGTGAGGCGCGTTGGAGGGAGGGGGCCGACGTGGACGTGAGAGCCGAGGGAGAGCGATAAGAATCGTATAAACAAAGACCACTCGTATTCATGCAAATGAATATGAAACATTCGTTATTTCAATTTTTTTTTGTCGATATTAATCGAGCGATTAAGCCATATGGAGCAATTATTATTCGCTAACCACGTAACAATAACAAGGAGCAATATGATAAGTACCTTTTACAAGAAAACAAGAGAGTATTACGAACTCGATACCAATGAGTTTGACCAAAATCAACAAGCGCTTATCGACACTCAAATTTAATAATAAATGCAACGGCAGAAGCAGTAGCAGATTACCACTCGTTGATTAATAAAATCAAACGGACTCCTCGGATGCGTCGCGCGAGGATCATCCAACCGCTTATCGAAGATGCAGCATCGGAGCTATTGATTTATCAAGCTCGTCGTCACCCCGCCTAAGTTCATCAACGGCCGAATCACAAGAAACGTTGGCAGTGCCAAAATGAAATTAGTCACGGGCCGCATCCTGGACACACAATAATGCCCTCGTCATAGGATGGACGACTGTAAAGGCTTAGGGCCCGAGCGACGACCCTGCACTCTCTCTCTCTCTCTGTCCGAGCATCGGACAAAATCTTCAACTCGTGGTAATGAACGGGAGAGGATGAGCGTTGCGTCGGCCTATTGCCGCTCTGAGCTGCCCGAAGAAGCCGAGATTCGAGGAGCGAGTGGAGCGATCCGCTTGGGGGCGCCACCTTCTAGACACAGCAAATCCAAGGACTGAGTACTGCCAGCAGCTGCCGCTATCGTCTCACCACTATCCTTTTCCCGAGCATTGGGAGCCCGACTCGCCGTAGTAGCGTCGAGTCTTTTTGAGAAAGCGACGGGAGCATTTGCTTTTCTTGAACGGGGCCCTGTTTAATTGTAAAAATTGTTGCACAGCCAGTTTATTTGTATGTATGGTGTTGCGATAAAAAGAGGAAGCCAAGCAAAAAACAAAACGAAAAAAAAAAAAAACAAAACAAAAAAACAACGAACAAAGCCGACTGACTGGTAGCTTTTGGCATCGAGAAATGGACGTTCGTTTGGGGATTAGAAGAGAATTATAATAAGTATTTTTTGCATCCGCCGGACAAGTTTTCTATCGAAAATTGCGTCGTATAATTTTTTTCGTTATTCCGCAAGTCATCCATTAGCTTTATGCTCGTTTCACCTATCATCGTCCTTCACTTTTACTAAACATTCTTGTATAAAGCTACCGCTCGATTTATCACGTGTCATATAAAACTCGCGTCTATTCGGCTAAGGAGGTTTTTTTAACCCCCTTCCATAGTCTGTAAATGACTGTCTCTTGCTCTTTAGTTCGAGCGTCCATAGCTCTCCCCGTGTCGAAAAAAAGTTATCCGAAATTTTTTTCTCTCTCTCTCTCATCTTCTGTCGCGAATATGGTTGAGGGGGGGGGGGAGAAGACTATCCCTGAATGAAGCTAACGCTCCTAGAAGCTTCCCTTACTGTTCGTACCGCCTTAATTTCCTCTGGACGAATTTGAAACGGGAAGAGGTTGATCGGCAAAACAAAACGAGAGAGCGAGAGAGAGAGAGAGGGAGAGAGAGAGAGAGAGAGAGAGAGAACGCCTTAAGCAAGGATCACGAAACTCAAAAAGCGAAGATGCAAGGGAAACAGCACTCAGGGTGGCTCTCCAACCCCGAGACGTTAACCGAAGTCAAGATTAATGTGCCTGTCTGGCTAACGCTTCCAGACGATCAGACTACCTAACCTCCGCCCTTCACTAGCCCCGTCCCACACTTTTCCACCATCCCTTTGGCACCGAACAAGCTATGATTTCCCGGTTATCGGTTGGATGCTCTGCGATTCTACTGCCGTCGTTTATACACCCAAGCCTATGTATCCCCGGACACCCCGAACTCGTGCCACACTGACTTTGTATACGTAGGACGCGGCTCTTCTACTTTACCTAATACCCCGGCATTCTCACCTATTCTTTCTGCATTTAACCAAAGGACCTAATGAAAAAATACCCGGATTAAGTGAAGACTCTTCGTTATCTCGTTAGCCATGGATTATTGTAAACAATTTTTCCCCTCTCAATTACAGTAGCGAGAAAATCTTGCGAATTATTCATAATCGATCGATGGGAATCGACAAGCTATAAACATAGGCTCAACTTAATGATCAGTTTACGAATTTTTTCTTTTCACTCAGGTTTAATTTGCGTAAAAACACCACTATTTAGCAGCGTGATGCATCGTTTATTTATCTCATATATTATTTGATTTTTGAGCGTGAGATACACTTTTGTTGTAAGATAATTGAATGTATTTGTATTAAAATGAAGGAGAACAAAAAAGAACGGAACAAAAAAAGAACTTGTTTGCACGATATTAAATTGTTTACTCAGAAATGATTGTTCACACAATGAAACATAGAAGTACTATGAGAGTCTGTTGACATGCCTAATTAAACAATGACTGCTAACAATTAAATCAAGTAATACAGACGATAATTACATTTGCAAATCTGATACTCGATTATTTCCTTATGTTAATATCTATTACAATATAATGTAGTACATTTGTTTTTCACTTTGATCATTACAAAATTATAATACAAACATGATATTCTTATAAAACTCGAAACACGCTGGCTCGGTTATATCCCGAGAGCGAAAAAAGGACTTTTGTATATACTTCTCTTAACAATATTTTTTTAATTTCTTACAATAATTATAGTGCTTTTTTTTTCTTTTTTTTTTTTTAATTTGAAAGGATTTTTATCCTCTTCCTTTTTTTGTCATCATAAATCGAATATTGTACAGCGCCGAATAAATAAGACTTTTAAATAAAGGATAGTCTTTAAAAAATAAATCATGCCATTTAATAGAAGGTAAAAAGCATTTTTCTCCCAAAAGTTCCTTCTAACCGTCCGTCTGTCTGTCTGTCTGTCCGTCTGTCCGTCTGTCTGTCTATCTGTCTGTCTATCCGTCTGCTCATTCGTCGTTCCGTCCGTTAGCAAAGACATGTCACTAGGCAGCCTTTGAGCTTGTATTGGCACAACATCACCGTCATAAATACCGAATTTTTGACCACGAAGACAAAAATATTATATATACATTGTTGCAACGGATAAAGGAAAAAGAGAAGAATTTTATATATTAATAAGCAATATACAAAAGTCCTTGATGCGATGTACGTATCGCTAGGCTTTATGCATCGATCGAGGATCACCCGGGTGGGGTATTGTCACTGAAAAATCAGAAACTCCTTGAATTTGCACTCTACAAGCTTTTAAATGAACATGCGCCGCAAAGTCGACGATTTATAAGTAAGTTTTATAAAGGATGGTCGAGAAATACTTGCGAGCCGATAATATTTCGTGAAAATTGTTTTTTGCCTCATCCCATTTGCTTGTCTCGCGCTAATAACAGTACAAAAGCGACGAAGCAGCATCCTCCAGCCTGGAAGTAAGCGTCGAATAAATTAAGCGTCGGCGAACGAGTGACATTCTAACGAAATCGCGCGCTTATATTTTATTGCTTTAGCTGCTTTTCAAGTTCGACATTCTTAGGTGGAAACGATTGGCCGATACCTGCAAGACGTCACTTGCCTTTTCTAATTAAGTTTCCAGCTAAATCATCGGATTAGAGAGTCCCGCGATTGGCGAATGAAGTATAACTTTGAAATTGTAATCAACCATATAATTTTATAGATTTTTACGTCTCCTATTTTTATCCTGTCCCATAAATAATATGAGCGCGCACGGCACACTAACATAAATATTAATACCGCGATTATGGAATACGAAAAGTAAATGGACGATTCGAAAGTGAAATTGTAAAATATGTTAATTGTAATAATGTGAAATTAAGGGGCTGACAAGAAACAATACAAATATTTAAGGAGACGGAGAGAGAAGAGTTTTTAACGTAAATTCCCCTCTGCCGATTTTCTTCGCCCATCCAATAGCCTTGTAAACTCCACGAACACTAAGGAAATTCATGAAGGTCAACGTAATCGCGCAGTTCGAACCCATCAAGAAGACACGTCGTTTATGGCGACTAACGAGGCCACGAGCAGCTCCCTCGCCCCATTTACCAAACCCCAAAATCACCACGTGCCATAGGCACGAGCGATGCTGCGATCGGTAGACTCGAGACGCAAAATCTACGGCGCAACGTCACTCGGCGACTGATCGTCGTCCCGCGGCCGATGCTCGTCGAACCCCCGACGGTGGTCCTCGCCGAGTCCGCGCTCGTGCGTGGCTTGACGTTGAAAGTAGAAAAGTTCCTTCACGGGGACCTGACCATACGCATAATGCGACGACGTTCGTCATTCGCGTTGGCTGGGGCGTGGCCACCGACGTAGTTGCGCCGCCGCCACCGCCGTAGCCGCCGTAGCCGCCGTAGCCGCCGTAGCCGCCGTAGCCGCCGCCGTTCGCCGTTCGCCGGCGCAGCGCCGAACGCGAGTCGCTCAGTCGACCGCTCGCACGTCCAGACGCGTCCGCGATCCCGAGCTGTAAAGAGGTGCGTTGCGCGTGTGCTGTGTCCCGTGTCCCGTGTCCCGTCTTCGCAGCTTTTGTGCACCGAGAGATCGAGGGAGCCGGTGACGGCTAGTCGCCACCCCTCGCCCCTACCTCATCATCGCCCCCCACCCACCCACCCACCCGACTAAGAGGAGCGCTGTGTCGTCGAGGTCTACGACGGAGAATGAGGGGCGTAAGGAACGCAGCGAGGACCTACAGTCCGGTACCCAGGAGTTGAGGGCCCCCGTAAAGAAGGAGGCCCCGAGTCGGGCAGGAGCCGAGCGCCGGATTGCAGCGGCCCGTCGGACGCCGAGCGCAACTCGAGTTCTCGCCGTCGCGGGTGTTGGCGCCGTGTGGACCGACGGCCCGATGGGCTCCGTGGCCAGTGCCTCGTGACCACTCGCGGCTTATTGTTATTGTTATAGTTGTTGTTGTATTTGTTGTTGTTGTTGTTGTTATTATTAATATTAATATTAATATTATTGTTGTTGTTGTTATTGTTGTTGAAGTTATTATTGAGTTGTTGAGTTATTGGGTTGTTTGAGAGAAGAGGAAAAGAGCTGCGTGAAGTCGGTGGAGGAGGAGGAGGAGGAGGAGGAGGAGGAGGAGGAGGAGGAGGAGGAGGAGGAGGAAGAGGAAGTTACGGAGGTGCGGTGCGCGAAGAGGAGTTGTGCGAGTGCGCCAAGGCCGAGGATTGGAGTGCGGGCTGAAATAACGAATTGACGAGAGTTGGCCTCTCCTGTGGGAGGATGAGCATCGCGAGCACCTCGCGGACGACGTAAGTGCGCGGCTCATTGAAGATACGCGCTCGCCGTAATCGACGATACGAGCGTGGTGTCGTGGATGTGGCTGTGTTGCGAGAATAGTGGTGTCAGGTGCTGGAAGACGGAGCTGAGGCGGACGACGGCTCTCGCAGCCGAGGACCGGAGCTACCATGGTGTCCACCTCCATAGTCACCCTCGTGTTCCTCGTGTGCCTACAAACGGTGCTGCTCTCGACCGTGAGCAACTGCGCCAAGACCATCAGCATGTACTGGAACACGACGAACTCGATGTAAGTGCTGCACTTGTGTATTGAGCGTTACGCGGCCGACGGCATCCCAAACGAGCGTCCCGACCAGCCTCACAGTGTTCTATAGCTTACCGCGGGAGTGATTCTCGGGACCCGCGACTTTGTCCCCACGATCTCTCGAGACATCCGTATTGTCAAAGAAACAAAAAAATGATGAATAAAAATGAAAAAAATGAAAGAAATACATATATATATATATATATAGAGAGAGCGAGAGAGAGAGAGAGAGAGACAGACAGATAATTAGAGATAGATAGAGTGAGTGAGAGAGAGAGAGAGAGAGATAGAGAGAGAGAGAGAGAGAAAGAAAACGAGTTGCCAACAAGTGTTGAGTGCCACCGATTATATTCCTGTACATTTTTCCAGCCCCACCGTCCTTCAATCCTCTTTCCCCGCCGATTTTCACAATCGCTGATCGCCGATTTTTAACGCATATTTCACAGTGACTTTTGCCACGAGTTCGTAACCCCGCGCGCGCGCTCTGCTGCTCCAACCGCCTTTCCACAAAGTTCAATCAAGTCGAATGTTTAAAGTACAAAATACAGCACTTTTCATGCATCTTTCTCGCCAACTTCATTTTTAGAAGCACGCGATTTCGCGGTTTAAAGAAAAAGTGTTTTATACTCGCTGGAACATCGTCCTACGCACATTGAAATGCTCTAACGAACAAATATCGGGCAGGGAATGGCAATATTAGTAGTGGCATTTTTGAGCTTGAAAACGGGAGGAAGGTGCAATGGAAAAAATTCACCTGCCACTTGTAATAATAATGGCGTATATTCGGAAAGCTTGGACGAAAGTGTAAAAAGTGTGGGAAAGTGTGTGTAAGGTTACTACGTATGATTCGGCCTCGCGAATCATGGTTCTGCCAATGTTTTATCGACTATGCATTCAATACGAAAAATTTTCCGCTAAAGTTTCAAGTTTTCTCACCATTGCCGAACGCGCCAGAATATCGAAAAATCACGTCAGCGTCTATAATGCAAAAGTTGTGAAAATTAAAACCTCAGTGATCATCTCGATTAATGCCACACACTATTCGCCGAAACTACAAAGATCCGTAAAATTCTTTAGTCATTAATAGGAAATTGTATTCTCTAATTAATTAATTAGACGTGCAGGGCACATTATCGTATTATTAGTATCTACAAGGGAATGATTGGCTCATTAGCACGAACGAAAGCGAGGATGCACTCGTTAAACGAAAATTGAAAAGAGGTGAAAAAAAAAAAAGGCGTGGAACGGCAGGGATGAATGTCTCGGACCGGTGCATTAATATTACGTTAGGATGGCTACGAGTAGGAAGGCCGATGACACGGTTTTGGAGACAAGTGCAAGAATTCAGTTTTTTTATCGTCAAAATTCGCACCTCCGCATTAAAATACTTAATCAAGGTGGGCGGAGGGGGTTGGCGGGGGAGGAGAGGAGCGGAGGGGGAGGTGTACGAAGCGAGGGCATTAAAGTCGATAAATCGGCATGAGGAGTCTCCCGGCCCTGGCCAAGCGTAGCGTAACCTTAGCGAAAATTTGTATGCAAATTCGATGATTAGAAGAGAAAAAAAAAGTCGCAGCCCCGCGATATCAAAGCCTTTTCTCTCGGCGAATGTTAATGAAGGCCTCGAGGATCGAGTCCATTTGAAGGAGTCAGCAATGATAAATCGCGAACACGTTTTCGTTTTTCGAACACACGCAGTCGTCGATAAAGATTTTTTTAATGCGCGAACCTTGTCGCAGAAAAAGCCCCGTCGTTCACGCAAATAAAACGCCGAGGCGATTATGCGTCCCGCTAAAGTCCGGAGCATATAGGCTGCGGCGACGAGGACCGCGACGGCTACGGCGACGGGGCAATAGTAGCGGCAACAGCAACCAATATCGTCGTGGCCGCGTCAACAACTACAATAAATGCACAGCCGCAGTCGCACTTTCTTTATCTGGCAATATCCTCACGATAACCTCTCGACGAAATTCCAGGGACAATAGGCGCGGCCGGGGTGTGCGGGGGCGGGCGACGCGGGCAAAGAGGAGGAAATATTTTGTCCCGGTAACGAACTTCTAACGAGGCAAACTCTCATGGGAGCGCAATCGAGGAAAAATCCTCATTCTCTCGACGCTCGCTTTTCCGCTTTAACGGCGGCCCTCGGCGCGACTCCCTTTTCTCATTCTTTGTCGTAGCGCGCGATGCAGCCGAGGCCTTTCCCGATCCTCTCCTCCGCGAGCCGCCGCAACGCTCGCCCCGTGCAATTTCCATGCGCGCGGTGCCGCCAAGCCCGGGCTCTCCCTTCCGTTAAGCCCAGCCGAGTCCGTCCGAGGCAGGCAGATGTTCTCCACTCCAGTCGTCGTGAAAAATCCGCGATGTTATTCCGGCGCTCGTACGTAGGCTCGTTAGGCGAACGCGATGGTAAATTCGAAATGAACGGCCACGAGTTGCCAAGTCTTACTTGCGCGCGCTCGTTCCTTCCTTCCTTCCTTCCTTCCTTCATTCCTTCATTCCTTACTTCCTTCCTTCCTTCGCTGGCAATACGGTAATCGATTCGATTTTTGTGCCACCATTTTGTCTCCCTTCGTTGGTCGTGTTGACATGTAGTTTTACATCGATTAAGCGGGGCTTCCTTTTTCGAGAAATGGTGCACCGCGTCAGTAATGCTATCGGTAATCTAATCCGCAGCCTTTGAAAGAGGAGAGAACGGAGCGGACAGGGTCAGAAATAGAACATAAATCCTTACAAGAAAAAAAAAATATGAATGAAATTCTGATTAATTTCTACACGATTTTTTAATGATGATGAATTGTGGACATTGAATTTTTCACCGAAATCGCGCTGTCTACCTCTTTATCTATTTATCTATCTCTTTCACTTTGCGCTTTCCCCACCCCTCCATCGCCCCCTAACTACCTTTCCCTTTCCCTTTATATATATATATATATATATATATATATATATATATATATATACATATCGGGTCTTCGAAATCGTTTTTTAGAGTTCCGATTCAACGAATGAAAAAAAAAAAAAGAAGAAGAAGAAAAATAAATAAATAAATAAAACAGAGGAGAAGGAGGCGGAAAAAGAACGACTACGAAACGGAAAGAAAGAAACCAGCCGAACACCGTACGTGTGTACTTCTTTATGTACGCGCCCGAACAATGGAAAAAAGATACATCTCGCGCGCGTGACTCTCGAATAATCAGGTATCGCTCATGGAAATGCGAAGAAAAAGACAAAAACGAAAAAAGAGGAGCAGAGGGCGAGCAGAAGGAACCGATACGAAATTTAAAATAAACACGAATAATCAGAAGAGGGGTGAGCGAATGAGCATAAGAGAGCATGAGAGCGTGCGAGATAGAGGGAGAGAGAGAGAGAAAGGGAGGGAGAGAGAGAGGGAGAGAGAGAATGAGCAATGGCATAGTAAATATATGAGTGATTAGATTTTCCTGCATTGTTAAGCTTTAGCTCGCGACGCGTCGTTCGGAAAATTGACGCTTGCTGTTTAAATTTATGCGTTCATTGACCGATTTCATTCAACAGAACATTCGACTCTTATGTGCAACAGGATTTGTAACTTGGCACTGAAATCAGCTCGCGAGCCGATCCGAGCTGTCCATCGTAGATCGTCGATCGTCGTCGTCGTTGTTCCATCTCGCTCACTCACTCACTCTCTCTCTCTCTCTCTATTTCTCTCTCTCTCTCTCTCTCACGCTCCCTCTCGCTCCTCTCTTTCTTTTCCCGTCTCGCTCTCGTCGTACGCCCAAGGCCTCCTTGAGTTTTAACGAGCCGCAACGCGAATCCTCGTTTCACAATCGGCAAAATTGAAAATCGAAAATGCAAGGCCCCGAGAGCGAGTGAGTGACTCTTTTACTGCGTCGTCTTTAAAAGTTTTATGTTATGACGATTGCCAGCGAGTTCATTGTACACTGTGTCTCGGAGGAGTAATTTGCTCTCGCGACAAATGTTTCCCCGAGATAAGGAGTCTGCTCCATTCTTTGACTTTTCGCTTTTTATTATATTTACGAGGGCGAAATAACGGTTCGCCGGCCGCAGGAGCATCGACGCCGCCCGATTAACGCTCCGGATTTCGCGAAATTTTCGGTCGTAGAAGCCGTGCCGGGGCGATCGAGTGGCAGAGAGGAAAGCGGAAGGAGTGTGGGTGGGTGGGGCGGGGAGGCGGAGGAGATATAGTACAATATTTACGCAGCCAAGGCAGCAGAGAGCACTATGTGCCTTTACCGACGAAGATGGGACGGAAGGAAAGCGAGGGAGGTACCGCGACTTCCACGAACGATTTGGTGGCTGGCGAGTGACGCGGGCGCGCACTCGCCTCGGCCTCTTTTTATTAAACTAAATAGTTTTGCAAAAGCAGCCTCCTCGCGGCCTTTGATCTTCGCAAAAAACACGAATATTCGCGGGATATTAATCGGCCTGAGTGCCGCTCCTTGACAGCCGCTACAAAATAAAAAAATAGAGAGGGCGAGGGAGAGAAACGAGCCCGACGGCACCACAGCCAAATGTATAAAAAATCCGACTCTCACTCGCGTTACAACAATAGCAACTCCTGCGTTAACTGTAAAATCGTTGCGCTGCTTTTTAAAAAGTAATTTGGAAACCTAACGGAAAAGCCTTTCAACTTTCATCCGACAATTAAATAACGAGGCCGTAACGTAAGGTTGGCGGAGGTGGGGTGAGGTGGGGTGAGAGGGGGGGGGCGAAGGGGCGAGGGGGAGGAAAGGGCTAGCGAATCATTGGGAAAAATATTATCGTCGAGAAAGAGGAAAATGAAGAAGGGAGGAATAAGCGGAAAAGAGGGTCGGAACTGTTCATTGGCTTGTGGTGAGCGAAGCGGCGATGATTGCTGCCATAGGAGACTTCGATGCTAGGACGACGCATCGGCAGATTTTATTCCCTCCCTCCCTCCCTCTATCGCTATCTTACTTTTTATTTCGTTCCCTCCAAACAGCCTTTATCTCTTATTACACATACGTTACATCCCTCTCTCTCTCTCTCTCTCTCGCTCTCTCTCTCTCTCTCTCTCTCTCGCTCTCTCTCTCTCTCTCTCTCTCTCGCTCTCTCTCTCTCTCTCTCTCTCTCGCTCTCTCTCTCTCTCTCTCTCTCTCTATATATATATATATATATATATATATATATATATATATCCAAGACACTTTTTAAACCTAATTATTTAAGTCCCCACCCCCTTTCTATTTTTACCACCGCCGTCGCTTGCGGAGGTGTTGCGTTATTGTCGCGATAATCGATCACGTGCGTAAAATATCCCCAGGGTTGAAGTTAACCATTGTATCTCACTCGGCGAAGCCGGCGGCCGCCTCCGTAGGTGCGCGCGATATTTTTTTGTTCGGTTTTCATGACGAAAGAAAAGGACCTTTCGCGGTGCGCATCGTATTTCGGCAAGAGCGGGCGGCTCTCCTCTTCTATCTTTCCTCGACATACGTCAAAAAGCTGTGATTTGCGGCTCGTAAAATAGCGCCCGAAAAATTACCCGTTGGGTACGCTCGGCTTTATTCTCTCATACTCTCTTACTCTCTCACGCTCACTCACCGACGATTCTCTGCCCTTTTTCTTCGGATGATTTTCTTTTTCTCGATATTCAGCCAAGGATATTTCTTAGACGCAAGACTGGTTCTTGGCATTGCCGGAACACGCGTCTTTACAGCTCGCTCTTCATTCCACTGGGTATTATTTTTTTTACAGCAATATCCGCGATCGAGTGAACTGCATTATGTTAAATTTATTAAAATGGCATAATATCTTGCAATTTGGAAGCAAAGAAAAAGAAATCATAATCTTCATTAGCACGACGCGATAATGTGTCAGTTAGGAGTTTAGTTACACACGAGAGCTGAAATTCTTCATATTTTAGCTTCCAGGAAAAGACTCGGCGTATAAACTTTACGATCTTAACATTTGTACTCCATAATATACAATGTTTAAATACAGGGAAGAAGAAAAAAAAGGCTGCTTATCCGAAATCCCCATTACTTAGTAAATAATATCGCGTCAAATAAATAATCCTTCGTTACTTAAGGCGCTAATTCAATTTACTTTAATACGCGTCTAATTTGTTCGACTACCTAAATAATTTCTATTTAGCCTGGCAAATTATAGAAACGTTAATGCCAACTATATTATCGCTTATGCATAATTTTTAGATTTAAGAAACGATATTTACGAAGAGCATAGTATCGTTGTATTGTGAATAGGTATTAAAGCGTAGATGCACGTTGCATTTAAGAAATATAATAAGAAGCTATTTAATGCTTGTATAACGATTTAAAATATTTTGCTAAGTATTATCGGGTGGAAAGGAATGTTGCAATAAATGAACGAATTAATGCACCGTCGAGCGAACCAACAAACCAACCAACCAATCAACCAACCAATCAACCAACCAACCAACCAACCAACCAACCAACCAACCAACCAACCAACCAACCAACCAACCAACCAACCAACCAACCAACCAACCAACCAACCAACCAACCAACCAACCAACCAACCAACCAACCAACCAACCAACCAACCAACCAACCAACCAACCAACCAACCAACCAACCAACCAACCAACCAACCAACCAACCAACCAACCAACCAACCAACCAACCAACCAACCAACCAACCAACCAACCAACCAACCAACCAACCAACCAACCAACCAACCAACCAACCAACCAACCAACCAACCAACCAACCAACCAACCAACCAACCAACCAACCAACCAACCAACCAACCAACCAACCAACCAACCAACCAACCAACCAACCAACCAACCAACCAACCAACCAACCAACCAACCAACCAACCAACCAACCAACCAACCAACCAACCAACCAACCAACCAACCAACCAACCAACCAACCAACCAACCAACCAACCAACCAACCAACCAACCAACCAACCAACCAACCAACCAACCAACCAACCAACCAACCAACCAACCAACCAACCAACCAACCAACCAACCAACCACTCATCGTACGAACCGAAAAACGACTCAACAAACGAACGAACGCATGAACGGATGAATGAACGTTGTTATTATACAGGAGAGTAAATTAGTAACTACATGCTCTTTCAACACTTACACCTAAATTAAATATATTTAGGAATATTTTACGTGAAAGATTTTACCTGGAAATATTAGAAAGCAACTGGGAAAAAAGGAGGGAATATTTTCTTCGTTTCTTTTCCTTTCTTTTTTTTTTTTTTTTTTTTTTTTTTCCATCCACACGAAAATCCTTTTATTTCTAAGTAATTTTTTTTTCTACATATAATGTACGCGCTTCTGGAGGTATGTGTAGAGGAGCTTGGCTCGCGTGACAGAAATTCTTTTAAAATAAAATTATTCCTCTGGTGAAAAGGAGGAACGCCTGCTTTCTTTCCCGTAACAGAGCGAGATCATATTTATCATAAATGGATATCGTCTTGCGTTGAATGGGCTCCCGACGAAAGGGTCATTTTTCTCAATGATAATATACGGAGGCGTCGAATAGCCCGGAATAACAGTACTTTAGAGACGAAGGAATGTAAGCGAAGGATGGAAGATGAGTAGCGGGAATGTGCCCGAGCATAGTCGACGAGGACCGATGATGACGGACCTGCGAATTCGGCAAGTGCAGCGGGGCGTCGCGACGCCCGGACTATTTCATTCCTCATATCGCAAGCCGAGATCGCACAAGGCCGTTCGCCATCGATCTTTTGCCCAACTAATCGGACTCGCGGTCGGCTCGTCTACTCCAAACGGCTACCACATCGTACCGCACTCTCTCACCATCTATCACCACCCGCGATGAAACCTCCGCGCGACGTCTCTCGCACCCGCCCGGCTTCTCACCTCCTGACTGCTAAACGTCGAAAATGACGTGTCGTTGCAGATTAGCCTCGAGGGGCAGATGCACTGGTCGCTCCTGGAGTAGAACGGGATGAGCACCAATCTCACCATTTTACCAATCTCACCCCATCCACGCCACCCGTCCCAATCTAATAGCACGCTGGAAAATTGGTCTCGGTTAAACGCGGAAGTAAGGGCGCGAGTAAGGGCGAATCGGCGTGAACTCGGGGCCTATTCTTCCGCCGGCTGCGCAAACCCGAGAGCCTCGAGGATTTAGCGCTCTGCGCGATCCGCCGCCCCGGCTAAATAAAAAGTCCTGGCTATCGGTCGTGTAATTGCGCGCGCAGCGCCGCGAATCAGGCCCTTTTCGGATTAGGAGCGAATCGAGTCCTGCGAGGCTCGTTGGCTCGGGCTCGGGCTCTCCCACTTTTAATAGCTCAACGGGAGAGGAGCGAAAAAACGTCTTCATCATCCTTGCCGATTGGCGATTTTTCAGCCGCCGGAAATTGTGGAGCCTCGGGTAATTAAGCGCGCCGTGGCAATTAATTGCTCCGCCAATTATACGAAAAAAAAAATGCGCTCCTCTATTTGTTTGCGCGATGTAGATAAAGCCAAGGAGCCAGGCTTATTTTTCTTATTCGCTCTTAATTTACTTTTTATTCTCTTGATCGATATTTTATTCAGCGCATAAGGTGCGATCGCTGCTTACGCCATTGTCTCGGAGCGCAATTTACACTCTCACAATTTAGCGAAATTCTTATTTTTTTGTCGGCAGCTGCGGGGCCCGATACAATCTTTCCATAATAAGATCAAGTATTACCGTTGTGGTTTCACGTTTATTATGAGACCGATAGATTTCCTTATAAGCGCGCAAAAAGTCGGCAACTCACGCAAAGTTTTATTAGCAAAGCCAGGGAATAATGACGTTTTCCGGCCTATGGGCGGCCAACGCCATCCCGTACGCCGAGCCATTCGCGGATTCAATCATCGAAACCGGCCCCGCGCTTTATTAAAGTAAATTGCAGAAAATCCCTAAACCATTACGGGTCTTCGCATATGTCTCTACATGCTAATGCACCAGCAAGTATGCGGCTTTCGCCTCTTCGGCATACCATGTCGTTTCCATTACGTCAATTATCTCCGAGTCACTTATTTACATTCTCACACGAGATTAATTAAATAATTAAATTTCTGGCCGGGAGTCGCGATGTTTCCGCGGGCGCGAGCACGTGTCTTCTTTTTACCACCATCACCACTACCACCATCCCTACCCCACAATCCGCGTTGCTCGCCAGCCAATGGAGCCTGGTTTCGCAAAAAACAACAAACAAACTAACAAACGAATAACAAAACAAACGAAAAAAAATATAAGAGGAATAAAATAAACGCTATAAAGAGAGAAAAGATAAAAAAAAAAAGAAATGTGCAAATTACGCCGGGAATCGCTGCTGGTGCTTCTACTTTTCTGTTGCTTTTTTTTTTTTTTTTTTTTTTTTTTTTTTTTTTTTTTTTTTTTTTTTTTTTTTTTTTCAAGGTTCCCATTATTATTAGGTCGAAGCTATCGCCGCTTCGGAGGAAGTGGAGAAACTGACGAGACAAAATTGTACGCGCACACGCTCACCGCATGGCGCTTGTCGTGTATGAATGTCATATGTGTACATGACAGGCCCGTGACTGTGCGTTATCATTTTTAGGACGGCCCTTTTCACTTCGGAGCCCTATTCAATCGCCTGGGAACAACAAGTAAATAACCGGCAATTACGAGCAAAACTGTGGAATTAATCAACAGTTAGGATTCGTATTTGTCTTTCATTGCCTAATGCGTGACGCGCCATCGAGGCGCAGGATCGTTTTGTCTTTCTTCCCCCCCCCCCTCCCCCTTCCCCTCAATACACCCACTCAGTCGACAAGTTCCGGTTATCCTATCCCGGTATATGGAAAAAACGCACGGGGCAACGTCACGTGGAAGATCGATAATCGATCATGGAGAGCGACGCGAGGCAAAGCTAATCGATCAAAACCCGCGTAACTCGTGGCAAAAGCCGAGTTCAGGCCCGAGTTAGTCCTTCCTCGTGGCTTTCCCATCCTTACCCTACCACGGTACTCGATGGCGACGGTCTGACCCTCGTTGGAAATTCGCGCAATGGTTTCGTCGGGACGAGAAGGTCGGGTCAGAGCGTGTACATTGACTCTTCGCTCGAGCGGAGGCCAGTCGGGGCGTGGAGTAGTAAGAACGGCATCGTTGACGGCAGAACGGTGACGTCGTCCGGGAACAGGTTGCCCGCACGGAGCCCAGCATGCACTGGTCTTTCTGGAGGGCCGGAAACGCCGTCTTCGTGGGGAAGTCGGCCTCTGCGGCAGGCGGGTCACGCGATCGCCAACCGTCCAGATAGTAAGAACCGAGGGT
>NW_011948424.1:1434868-1435929 GCF_000503995.2 Ceratosolen solmsi marchali | reverse complement strand
ACCACAACCCCAGAGACATCCGCGCAATGGGGCCTCTTTGTTCACCGTTGATAAAAAGTCGATCGCGGCACGGAACCTCGAGGCTTCCCGTAACCATTCAAATACGGCCCGAGAATGCGGCAGTTGGGGACTTTGTCCGTGGTAGGATTTTTGCGCGTACCATGATTTAGCCGCCGATTCGGGCTAATGCCCGTTTATTAGAAAGCACCGATGCAACGAGACTCACCCGGGCTAACAACCTCCGCGGCAGCGCAGTTCGTTGCCACTTATCCCCGTCCTCGTCGTTCGCGGATAACGTAGAACAATCGCAGACGCCCATTTGATTTACAACTCTACCGCGTAAATCTCTTAGCGGGCTTTTCGGCCGCGTTATATCGCCATAAAGTGGACGGGACGAAAGCTACTCGTAAAACACGAAATTCGCGCGATGTAATGACGTTTTAATTCCGTCAGCGGAACGCGAGCTGCGTCTGTGGACTCTCCTCTCTCACCACCGCTCGCCGATAATTGGCACTCGAAACAAGAGAAACTCGCTGAGAAAACGGCCCGTTACCTCGCGTTTAACGATATGCTCTTGGGCGTATCAGCCGCTCGCCCGAGGAGGGCGCCTCTACATACGGCAAAAGGACAGCGATGAGGTGGTGGAGAAGGAGGAGGAGGTGGAGGAGGATGAGGAGGGGGAGGGGTGTAAAAAAGGGGCGACTGATCGCTCGCCAGGACGATTCGCGCGTACTAAACCGGCTGTGCGCATAATAGGCAAACAAGCTGGGACGTTGGTCGGTAAAAGAATCGGAGTGCATTGGGTAAATCGCCCACTGAGGTAATAGCCAATGGGTCGCACGTTAATTAAACGGCCGTGCGCGACGCGCCAAGTGCACGGCTCGCTCGTAATAGCCAATAGCCGGACGCGATTGCGCGTGCGTGCTGCGCTCGGAAATAACGATCGAAAAGTGCGAGGGACGCAGCGATAAGCCGACTGTTGTTTCCCGCTACGAAAACGGTCCACTTGACACACGCAGCAGCATACCCCCCAAAACCGCGGGGGGTCCCCCGACACTCTC
>NW_011948424.1:1427850-1434357 GCF_000503995.2 Ceratosolen solmsi marchali | reverse complement strand
CCCCTCCCATCCCCATCCCTCCCGCCGACGCCTCTAACAACGCGCTCCCATGCGCCCACGTAACTCTGTGTAAATTGACTTTGCGCGAGTCTCTCGACTTTTAATGCCCATTCGACGTAGTCCGCGAGCGCGATCGTTACCCTCGCCTCCCGACTCTCGTCTCGTTATCGTCGCCGTCGTCATCGTCGTCATCGTCATCGTCCCCCTTTCCCCACTCGCGAATACGCGCACACCTTCGCTCACGGCTCAATTCAATCTTGACGCCTTTACAGACCGACGACGAGATTGGTATGCGCATCTCGTGAAACTCCGGAATCCCAAGCCACGGCTGAATGTGCAAGTGCGAGCACCGTCTCTCGTTAAGCAAACTGCTGCGTTTTCGGCATTAGTCCCTCGATACGTGCGTGCGTGTGCGCGGCCGCGCGAACGAACAACCAGACCGATAGACAAGTGGACGCGCTGGGAATTAAGTGACTTTTAAATGACCGGAGGCGAGTTCACATCGTCCTTGTTTTAATTCGGCCGTTCACAAGCCCTAGATATTTTACTCGCCGTTCGGCCTCTCGCTCTCCCCCACCCCCATTAATTATATAAAACGCTAACGGATCCCAGCGCTACGCTCCCCAGTGCCAAGTTTCGCCATTCATGTTCCTGTAAATCACGAGACCGAGGCGGTCTGGGGGATGGGCTCTCGCGTACCACCGGGACATCGGCACCCGACGCATTAACGCCGATTTTTCATCGGTGCATGCACCTGCGCGAGCTAGTCGAGGATTCCGAGCTCCTCTCCCCCTCGGGGACAGCGATTTCCGGTCGGTCGAGGCGTGCGTAGAAACGGCGAGGGCCGTACCCGGAAGCCAAGGGCGGCGTCGCCGTTGTCGCTGGCAAAAATCAGTGAGGCGAACGAGGCCTCGCGCGAGACGCGGACTCCACCGCCGTGTAAGGGCTTCGCTCAGACGGGGAAGGGCTTTCTTCCTTCGACATCCGCTTTCTCGTTCGAGCTCCAGCCACCGAGTCACAAGAGCCTAGCCAGCCTACTGTACCCTCACACCTATCCACGTATCTTCCCTTATCTCGTCTACTCCTCTATCTCACTCTGCATTATCGTACCACACCCATACGTCTCAGCTCTCCATTGAGATTCGACTCTTTATATTTTTATTTTCTTTTTTTTCGTTTTTGTTTTTGCTTCTGCCGACACTCGCGCCCGGCCCGAATCCCTCATTGTCGACGACTCGGTAATTTGAGGAGGATCGAAATAACCCATTTATCCAGTAATGAGCGACGCATTCGCATGCGCCCGGCTTTTGAGCATCGCCGGGGCCCTCTCTCGTACGTGCCTGTTATAAAAAATCCCCCCGCACACCACCATATATCTCCCCGCCCCGCCCAAGCGCTTCCACACGATTATTCGACCCGCGCCTCTCTCTGTCTCTCTCTCTCTCTCTCTCTCTCTCTCTCTCTCTCTCTCTCTATCTATGGGTGTCGCGATCTCGCGATTTCACAAACCCCGCGCATCTCTCTCGTTTCCCGACGCAACCGACAGCTCCGAATCGCTTGATCATCATCCCCCCATCCCAACCACCTACCACCCACCACCCCACCAGAACCCTCGTCGTACCCATAGTTACGCGTGTTTCGTAATTGCCCCGGCAATTAACAAGACTAAGAATAGGAATTGCCATAGCCGTCATTAGTAATCATTAGTAGAGAATTTCGCTTAGAAGATTGAAAAATGGAAAATGTTTGGCAGGGGATGATGGGCCGATCGTGGGTTCCGATATGGGGGCGAATTAATTACTCGCTACGCAATAAGTGCGCCAATGAGTGTGACGACGGTTGCTGCGGGCGGGAGGGAGGGAGATTTTGTTGCGTGGTGGGGGCCGCTACCTTATGCGTGACACCGACGGAACGTCGGCGAGACAGTCGCTGGCGCCATCCCACGGTGGCGCCTCGAAGCTCGTAGCGCGAGTTTGCCGGCCCGACGACGCCACTCGCGCGTTCAAGGTTTCGCGATAACCGCTCTGCAATATTCGCGCACTATACTTGCGCGCCCGCTCACTACTCGGATCACCGTGTGGCAGCACTGTACACCACGGCACTGTCCTACGTGCCTCCTCCCTCCCATTCCGCCATCGCCAACGCCACCGAGGGCTCCTCGACCTCCGCGCAGTGAGCGGCCGGAGTGGCACCAGGATCCACCGAGCGACACCAGCCTCTTTTCCCAAATATTCATTCGACGTTATCCGACTCTCGGCGTGCAATGTCACGCCCAATGGGACATTAAACTGAACTCGCAGAGTATCACGGACGTTTCATTCTTTTCCGCGTCCGCGTGTTTTTATGACTGTTGGCAGCCGCTGTACGTTGGGATATTTGACAGGATGACACGACTAGGGGCGCGGGAGGGGGGAATGTCGCTCGGTACACGGTAAGCTTAAGACGAGCTTCGCGTGCTTACATGGGTAACGCTAATTCGTTTGGATAAATACAAGTGGGCAGGAATTACGCGTAACTAGCTCAATTAAAACGGTACTCGAATTCCAAAGCGTTTTTATCCGGTTTTCGATATGTAACAACAAATAAATCAAGGTTCGCGCTCGTCCCTGCTGACAAAAACTGTCAAGGCGCGCATCTTGACGTTACTCGGGCGCATGCTAATAACAACCTGGCGCTGAGTGTCCGCACTCATGCATTGACATTATGGCGACGAGTGGGAGAGACACCGACCGACCGACCCAGACAATATACGCGTATCACGCGCACACTCATTTGACTATTAAATCTGCCAATACTCCATTCCTCGTCACGGCCCTCTGTACCCCGCTCACCTCGTCTCTCTCTCTCTCTCTCTCTCTCTCTCTCTCTCTCCCTCTATCTATCTATCTATCTATCTATCTATCTATCTATCTATCTACCAAGGCATTTCTAACGCATTCGAAATAGGTGACTTCTGCGAAGCGGGATAAACCTATTCCTGATACGTTTCGTTTAAACGGAACGGATTGAAATTGCGAAAGGACTCCGGTCCTTGACACAGTACGTGCAATAATCAAATTGCGAGTTTGATTGTTCCGATTGTCGCTCACCGAGATACCTAGTATTTAACCCATGCGAGCATGAATAATTACTACTCGTCACTTATTTGCCGCGTGCGCCTGACAACTCGAGCATTGAAACCATTCTTTTTCATCATTATTCTTTTCCATTTGTTTATTTTTTTCTTTTATCACTTTCGCTACAAGTGTATTTATTGCTCGTTGGTGAAAAAGTTTCTACGAGTGCGGAAGAGCCAATGAAGTCGCCGATTACGATTGCATTGCACCTTAGCCCCCGCTCATTGGCTTTATTCCTTTTCCTTTGTTTTTCCTCCATTATTAATTAATTACCACGTACTGTTTTTCCGCGACTTTAAACCGACACTCATTCCCTACCTCTATTTACAGAAATCATGAAGCTTTCAAAGTGTTTGTACGTTTAATTTAGTTGCTCTTATAGAGCAATAGAGCAACGTTTTATTCGCGTAGCTGTCGAGTCGTAGTTTTCTTTTATAAGCGGTAAAGAGCCGACGGAGAATTTCGACGAGTGCCTTAACGACTTCGCAAACTTCCCGGCGCGCATTTCATATTTACACTTTGCTGTTTTTCTTTGTATTATTTTTTTGTTTTTTTTTTTTTTGTGTTTGTTGTTTGTTGTTTGTTGTTGTCGTTGCCGTTGTCGTTGCTGTTTTTTTTTTCTTTCTTTTTTCTTTTTTCTTTTTCTTTTTTCTTTTTTCTTTTTTATTTATCACGTTGGTAACGGTCCGCCGTACTTGCCCGAACCGCATGGTCAGCCTTTAAGCACAACGCGGTGTAACGCCGTAGGTATTGCCATTAAAAGAAAAGAAAAATCCTCCTCGAGGCTTATTCCAATAAACATTCGCATAAAGGGGCGATCGTAACTCACATCGAAAAAAAGCGATGAAAAGACACTTTAATATCTCGGCACAAGTGAGTCCCTTCGGCGAAAAGCCGTAAAGAGAAGTCGCGCGCGCGCGCGCGCGCGCCCTCCCGTCTCCTCCTCGTTCATCTCTCGGGCCTTCATCTCCCCCCGCCAGCCCCAACCCCAACACCAACACCAACAACAGCCCCAACCCCCCAACCCTTTACCACACCCGCACCAATTTACACGCACACGCGCGCATTCTCGTCGCTGTCTCGTGCAATTGCCGCGGTGAAATCTGCATCAAAATGATGAGTGAGCGACTTTTCCAAGAATCGCGTCCGACGAGCCACAGTCGATGCCGCTAGATTTTTCTCGGCCCGTTCCCGTGGAAGCGTTTCGCGAATTATCTGAGCATTGGGCGCCGAGAGATCGGAAGCATTAATATCGTGGAAGTAGCCGCTAATGCGGTGTCGCAGCGTCGTTGTCGACGGCCAAAATCGCCAACTCGGGCCGTCTCGAAGAAGCCGCGTGTTAAGGTACCGAAATGCGAATTCGGGCCGCAGTCGCTTGAATTATTATTTGGTCGAAAAAGAAAAGTCACAATCTCGGGAAGACTTTTCCACGAAGAGTCGTTAAAGCACCCGTCAATGCCACTCCGAGAATAGCCATCTAATTACTCGCGAACGTCGCCAAGAGCTCCAGCAACCCCACCCCCACACACCCCACCCACCCTCCTCGCCAACCGCCTTATTTCCAATGATGCACAATATTTCCGTGTATTGCCATATTAGCCATTGACCGAGACTGGAGACTCCTCGACGGCATCCTCGTCACGGAGGATATCTTCTATCCGCGGCCCTTCAAATTCTCAAAACCTTTGTGTCGGCACTTACGTCTTACGTCGAAACTTGATTTTTCAAAGCTTGTCGAGGCTCTCGTTAATTTATGCGTATCAGTGTTTCTTTGTGCTCAACGGCAGTCGCGTTTTCTTCGCCAATTTCTACTCACTAGGGGGGGGGGAGGGGGTAGGCTTGAAATTCTTAAAGCACTCGCAGTCCTCTTTGCCACGAGAAGATTTTCAATATTCTCGCTCATTCCACGGATGTGTTTCCTTTCTTTTCCGTTTCACCGCACACCTCCGTTCCTTTTTGCACTTATTTGTATTTATTTATTCGTTTTTTGTTTTGTTTTAATCTCTCTTTTTTGTTTTGTTAATGTTTTGCTTTTTTTTTTTTTTTTTTTTTTTTTTTTTTTTTTTTTGTTTCATCCTTTAAAGCCTATGACGCAAGGAGATGATGAGAAGATGTTCCGTGCAAACCATGGAAATGTCAGTTTTTCGCTAGGGAGTTCTTACAATACGATGCAGGAAATTTTATTACGGATAGGCCGCCACGTCTTCGTTTTACTATGCACGCGTGGGAATTCCTACTATACATTTTTCACGGATAATATCGCCCGAGATTCTCTCAGTTGTGAACTTAAATTTAAAATTTAACACACAGAGAGATAGAAGGAAGGGCCGATTTAATCATCCCATCAAATCTCAAATGTATATTGTATTAAAAGAAATAATTTGACCGATTCGAATGATAAAGCGTAGCGAACACGTAAGATTTGTAGGGTTCAGTATGTAATTTGCGATTGTCGTTGAGGCAATAAAAAAGTAAAAATTCCCAGGATGGGATATAGCAAGGTATGCCCTTGTGCATAGGGGCGCTAATGTCCTAATCAAGTGTTCGAGCATGTGCTAATTTACGCTCTTGCCAAGCAGTTTTTATCGCTTCACCACAGGAGACACGCGATTGGTCTGACTGCTGCTAATTCCTCTCCGGTTTCCGTTGCTCCTCGCCTTGGCGCATATCGCGCACAACCCAATGCACCCGCTTGCTACCTGTTCCACAGAAGTGAGATAGTGCGAGGTAGCGTGGTGGCTTACGAGAGGGGCCAGAAAAGTTGTAGGGAATATAGTATCTATTTATCTATTTATCTATTTATCTATCTATCTATCTATCTACCAATCTATCTATCTATCTATCTATCTATATATCTATCTATATATCTATTTATCTATTTATCTATTTATCTATCTATCTATCTATCTACCAATCTATCTATCTATCTATCTATCTATCTCTCTCTTTGACACATCGACACAAAGTCCTTGGCTTGGCTCTTCTCTTAATTTCGGTCTTTCGTCTAGGGAGAAGGATTAATGGGACCTTGAGGTAAAAAACAGAGAGAAAACCTTATGGATACCCATATTCCTTTTCTTTATTCTCCCATCTCTCGTTCACTTTAACCATTCTCCTTTTTCACCTTCGCCATTTTCTTTCTCAACGTTTTTTTTCTTTCTTATAAAGCTCCCCATCGTTCCTTTTCTCCTTTCTCTACGTCCTTCTTCCCTGTTATACTCGCCCCATTTCGCGGCTTTATCGTCTCTCGCACAGTCATTCGCTTCTCACTCGCTCATTCAGTCACTCACTCTCTCTCTCTCCCTCTCTCTCTCTCTCTCTCTCTCTCTCTCTCTCTCTCTCTCTCTCTCTCTCATTCTCTTCCGAGCACGCGTTACCAGGTTCTTCGAAG
>NW_011948424.1:1418709-1427840 GCF_000503995.2 Ceratosolen solmsi marchali | reverse complement strand
AGGCCATAATGGAATACCTGGGCAGTGGCGGCAGCAGAAGCGGGGCAGCGTAGCCTTTCTTTCACATCGACGAGGTAAATGACAATGACCACAACCATGACGACGATGACGACGACCACGACGACGACGACGATGACGACTAAGACAATTCAAAGACTCGTCGCGGACGCGTGCAACAACAGTGTCAGCAGTTACGCGCCTCCGCTTCTTTTTATCCGTTCCTCGATTCCGCTTCTCCTACCTCGTGCACATCTCTTACGCTCTCATCGTCCTTTATTTCAGGCTTTTTTTACCCGTCTTCGTCTCTTTTCAGCCATATCCTTAAGATGCGAAAACAAATAAAAAGAGTGATAACGCTTGACTTTATTTGATAGTCATAGTCTTTATACAAGTAAAGTACAATGTTACTTCGATTTAAATAATATAGTACAAAAATTGAAAGATATTTGGATTTTCATTGTGTATATAATGTTTTTGCTAATTAATGCGCACCACCAGTGTCGGCAGAAAGTGTCTAAAATATATAGAAAGATATCGATGGAAGTGGTCGAGTAATTCTTTGATAATACTCATTAGCATTCCCTTTGCGATCACCCACAGAAAAGCAATTATATAAGAATAGTTATAACAAATAAGTTTCTACGAGTGCAAATACTCGGTATCGACATAAACAATTTTGCTCCTTTAAAATCGATTGTGCGAACATTTAAGTGAAAATATGACGCATTAACGCAGGTTGCTTTATAAAAATCGTTAAACGTCAAAGTAAGCAAATTACCTGGTCGCTAGTACAATCAAGTGCTGAGGAGATAACCGCGGCATGCCTGCGGATCCCCGTAACTCACTCGTTTCAAGGAAATACATTCGCGCCAAGACAATATCAGACCGATACATAAATACAAAAAAATTCCTGCCGTAGAGGTTCCCACCAAGCGCTAAGAACGAGGTCCAACGTTCTCCAAGGGTTCCAAAGCATACCCAATACACTCTCCACAGCCAGGATAGGGGAAGGAGAGAGGAAATGGCGCGATGATGCGTGATTTTTGCGCGCAAAGAGCAGGACATTTTTATCCCGCTGTTTTCGGCGCCGCGGTCGAACTCCTCCAGTCAGACCACAAAACGTCGCCATATTTTACGAGCTCAATGGGAGATGGGGAATATTAACGCGGGCCCCGAATCGGCAGCCGCGGCTCGCGATTTTAATTTTAGATAAATTTGCAGAGGCCGACGATTATCGGGGGCCGCGCTGGTCACCCTCGGCCCTCGTTTCGAAGCGGTGATTTCAGCGCGACGAGAAACGAAAGCCGGGGCGAAACGAGTAATCGGTCTCGGAAACCCACTATCCCCCCCCCCCGCAAACCCCTTCCCCCACTGCTGCCCCGTCCCCGTCCCTCGCGATTCTTATCGCGTTTCTATTAATCGCTCGGCGTTGGCCAATCGAGGTGCTATAAATTGATACTCGCGGAGAATTAATCTGGCGATATTTCTCACGACGACGGCGGCTGCATTCGCCCTCGGCCTAGAGAGGCCTCGATCCATTGATAATCAGCATCGAAATACTTTGGCTCGCGCGCTTCGGGACTGCTCCCGTTCCGCCCGTAAACGCCGACATGGTTGCCGAGCACGGGGTGAGCACGATGAGGCTCTTCACCCAGCCGACGATCCTCATAAATGTGACAATCTATACTCGATCGTCCGAAGCACGCGCGCATAGAATTAAAATGAATGCGCCCGTCCTGACTGCCCGGCACTTTCACGCAATCCAGCCATTTGCATAATCTAGCCTAAGAGGCCATTTCATTAATTCCAATGGCGCACATTTCCATATTAAGATCGAGGACATCCGAGAGTCGGGATGGAAAGGCCACGAAAGACAAAGCCTGGCACTCGTTACTCTTGTCGGGCCGACTCCAATCCCTCCAGGCGTCCCCGTAAGCGTCGTGGACACTCGCGCTCCTATCTCACCGGTCTCACGGAAACACGTGCAAAGTTTTGACTAATGGCCGTATGCCCGTATTGCCGATGCTGTGATTCGGGTGGCGATGCCGCGCTCTCTGACACGGGGCTCGGATGGTGGAAAGGAGCAGCGTTGTCTTGGACACGTTGCAACCCTCGTTTGCCGCCCCGCCCCATACCTCCGAGAGCCCCGAGGCACATTGAATTTTATCAAGAGCGCGAGCCGCGGACTGGGGGGGGGGGAGGGGGGGGGGGGGGGGGGGGGGGGGGGAAGAGGGTAGGTGGGGGAGCGAGGTCGTGGACGAGGAGAGTGGAAGAGGGTGGACAAGCGGCTCTTATCCGCGGCATTAGCATACTACGATTATAACGTTTCTCTATTTGCCGATAAGACTATTACGCAGTGCGTAATAATTTTCATAATTTGTAGTTGGCGATTCTTGGAATGGGCGGTGACTGGTTATATTGTAGGAGCGTAAGACTGTTGAGATCGCGAGGAATCCGCGTGGTAGCCGCGATGCCCGATTTATCGAGGGCCCTGAGCGAAGCCCCGAGTGTGAGCTATCGATAGACGAGGAAGAAAAACGCCAGCCACTCGGCAACAATACGCCGAACTTAATAAGTGATGTGTAAGGGCAGTGGTAGGCGTCGGCATTAAATTTCAAATCCGTCGGCAGCGAGGTAAACGACTTGATAGTTCGACGTGAAGATACGAGCCGGGGGCATGCGCGGAGCTCAAAATGAAGAGGAATCGCGAGGATATCCTCCATCAAATCGTGCATCTATTTTTATAACAAAATGTTCCCGTGGTATGCAGCTCGGTGTGTACATAGCGCGTGTGTGATGAAAAACAAAACAAAAAAACAAAAAAACAAAAATACAAAAAAACAAAAAAACAAAAAAACAAAAAAAACAAACAAACAAAAAAACAAAAAAAAAAACAAGGAAACAAAGACAATGCTAGGCTGTCACGTAGACGCCCATCTGTCCCGAGCCACTCTCACGGAGATAGGCGTAGTATGAACGGGAGTCGCGCTATTCCCCGAGATCCGATTACCCGTGTGAGTGCGCGGGTGTTGGAAATCTCTTCCAGGTAGCCGGGTTCCAGGGACTAGTCCAAAAGCACACCTTAACCGGCGGCACGGTTAGCCGGCCAGAGTGTACACGAACCAAGGATGGCCAACGGATATGCCCTTTGGCTTCTCGGGCCGGTCGATAAAAGTGCGCCCTACCGTCGATAAAGCAGGGGGAAGAGAGGAGGGCTCGCGCACCGATAATGCTGACGCCTGCGGATGAGAAAAACTCGTAATCGGCTCTTTAAGAAGTAGCAGTTCCCTATCAACTTTCTCTCCTTTCCCTCCAGCCCGTCAATCTCTCATTTATACCTTCCTTCGTTCCTTCCTTCCGTTCTCCCATCCTTTCTCATCCCATCGTCGCTTAGCTCCTCTCCTTTATAGAGAAACGCGTCGAAACCTCGCGCGAAAAACATTCATATTTTCTTACCTACCTGATGGAACAAGTATATTGGCCTTCCAACATACTCCGCCATAAAATATATGAGTTTATGAAGGTGAATATATAATGCAATATAGATACATTTGCGCGCATATTGTTTATTTAACCAGAGTTGTCGAAAAATATATTTGCGACAATTATGTTTCTATTATTAAAAGTCTCTGAATTAAGTGCGATGGAGTGTTATTAGAATATTGGAAAGAAAAAAATCGATGCCTCTCTTGAAGTATTGCAGTGAATATTATATAATAAAATATGGAAATATTTTAAACTACTCAGTCTTGTTTGTCTACATCTTCTTCTTCTTATTATTATTATATATATATATATATATATATATATATATATATTTATAAAAATGAATAAAAATGAGGTCTCGGAGAATCTAAAAAATTAACAATTTTTACATATCGGCAAATTTTCTAGCTCTACGGCTTTAATCTATTTATACAAATATTATAACAAATCGTTTTGCAAAGATCTTTTGAGAAAAACTCCGTTTACGTTCGGGAACCTTTTTAGCCAAGATCCTGTTAATTCCAATTATTCCATTGAATTTAGTGCATACTAAATAAGCCTCCTTTTAAAGAACCGATTTAAAAGTATTTTTCGGTTTAGGCTGTCTTTCTTTTAACTTTACGATTCTAACCTGTTTTTTGCAGGCAACCGATCGGCTGATTTGCCTTTTAATCGCGTGCATTTAACATATAATTTTACTTCTAAACCCATAATACCACTGGCCCATAACACTCATTATAGTTAGTATGCGTAAAATCTCTTTATTAAAAATACGAGTAGCAAAATAAGCGGTTGTTGAATGGATTTTACATCTGAATGAATATACTTGGTGGCGAACAAGGCCAGATAAATGTATTTAACGACTTATTGTTTTTGCGACACTTTGCCTCGCAATATCTTTCATTTATAATAAAATGATAGTTGTTAGAATGTCATAAATTGTCTTGATCGCTCAAGATACCGTGTCTTCCACGTTTAAGAGTGGCTGATCACGATGGAAAGTGTCCAGAGTATGCCATTTCCCTCGGTCTTACACCACTTGCACGAACTTTTTCCATTTTTCCCAGGTTGGATGGTGTGTAGTAGTACGTAGCTGTACTGCGGTTATCTTGGCGACTAAACTTTTCCGGTTAAAACACTGCTCACACCTTTTCATGCATCCAATTTAACGTGAATACCTACGATACCTTATTATCGCTATGCTTTTGTCGCCGATGAATTTCCTTGATAATTAATTACCTTCAGAATAACCTTTTATTAAATAAATTTAACAATTCTTTTTTGTTATATTTTTTATGCAAACGATCTATTAAGTTTTATCGGTAATCGTTGCCGATTCTTTTCATCGCCGAAAACAATTTGGAGAGGCAGAGAGAGAGAGAGAGAGAGAGAGAGAGAGAGAGAGAGAGACAACTCCGCCCTCTTGTCATAACGGCAAATAACAGGTATTTTTCTCGAACCCAATCCTTTTGCACGCTTCTTCTACACATCATAAACTCTCGAAAATAGCAAAAAATCCATTTATTGCTTGTGCCATACTCGCACCTTGAGAATTTATTTATATAGCCCGAACGGCTTTTTAGAGAAAAAAAAACAACAGCTATTTCGGGTATGTTTAGGAAAGGAGGTTATATATTTTATGTGCACTCTTATATTAATTTTGATATGTATCTATTCATCAAAACTAATAGCAAAGATTAAAGAAAATGAATACCGATTTTATGAAAAAATAAAGGAATAATGGTTGATGGATGTCTCCAAGAACGAGTCACAGGTATATGTGCGGACGAGGCTTAATACGAAAAGTAGGCATTGATAAATCATTTTCCATTCCTCCTCTAAGCCCCACCCCCCTTCACCTCGTCACCTGATCCCTTTTTTTGGGCGCAATTTTTTCTAAGTTTAGTGTTAATTAAACGTCGACTTGCCGCAATTCATTAAATCGCGAGACTGAAAATTCATCGGAGCTCGGGCATAATTACAATAAATTAAAATGCATTAAAAGGCCATTAATAGCAAAATGTGTCGTTAAATATACGTAAGAGAGAGAGAGAGAGAGAGAGAGAGAGAGAGAGAGAGTCAGTCAGTCAGTCCAACAGTCCATCTATCGCCGCTATACCCCGTATTCTATAACGCTTCTATCTCCCACCCTATCTCGCCCGTAACGGCCTTCTCCTCTTTTCCTCTCGCAGATAAATCACGCGAGTGACGCGACTGATGCGACAGTGCGGAGAAGCATCAGACATAAGAAATGAAGCGAATCGAACGCTTTAATACACACGGCCGCTGTATGAATATAAATCGCCAGATAAATCGCAGAAAGAGCCGAGCCCAAGTGCTATTAAGCAGAAGCGCCGACTTCGTGAAATTCCGATGATCCGCGCGCGGGTGCGTGAAAGATTCGTTTTGTTCTACCGCTGATCGTAGAAAGCTCTAATTATGATTCGCCTGCGCCTGGCACTCAACCGTTTGGGAATGCGTGATTGGAGGGGGGGGGGAACTTCTTCGAGATGCAAACATTCTTATCACGCTTATCCTCGCTCAGCCTATCGACGAATATTCATTTTTTAAGGGCTGCGCTTCACTCTGTGCCCATCTCAACCCTTCGGTCCCTTACTTGGAAACGATATATGGGAAATCTAGGCCTTGATAGAGTAACGCACTTTTCCCACCGCAGTGGTATGCACCTACCATGGCCAACGCGTGGATATTATTTTCCAAATTGCGCCGATCGATAATCAAAATACAACAATAATGCTTAGCTCGATTATTGGAATAAAGAATTTTCAAAAGTGTAAAGGGAAATTCGTTTCTTGGTGCTCGAGTGCCGGGGAACGACTTGGAACGATTCTCTGAAAATTCGGGATACATGGCTAAAATGAAAAAGAGGGCGTTATAAATCAGCCGTATCAAAATTTCGTACCAATCCATATTAATCAATAAAAGTTTTAATTAAAAAGAAATCCAATACGGCCAGGCTCATTCAAGGATATAAATTGATTATCTATAGATTCTTTTGACAGCCCGGCTGTTATAAATTAAATTCCAGATCGCCGAAATTAATTCAAACTTTCGTTAATGCACAGTATCTCCCGCAAAAGTCATACGCGCACAATATCCTCTCTCTATCTCTCTCTCTCTATCTCTCTATCTATCTATCTCTCTCTCTCTCTCTCTCTCTCTCTCTCTCTCGCTTTCTTTCCATTATTTCATTTTCTTCTCTTCCCTTTCTCTTCTTGCTCTTGGCTCACGGCATTTATTTAAAGTGCCTGTGTTACCAAAGTGTCTCGAGCGCACGCGGCGGCTATTAAGGAACCGAGCCCTCTCGGTCTCCGGTCTCTGTTGCACTTATATTCGACTCTTCGTTGTAAGGGCAATGCTTTTAAATCAAAAGCTCGCGCGTCTGGCAGATCGATCGATCCGGTAATTAAATTAACCGACGGATCGTTGCGAGGGCGGCGGAGGCAGCGGCAACGGCGAACGCGAACAGTCATCTCCCTACCACTCGCGCGCGCGCGCACACGCACGCACGCACGCACACGGAGGGGTCCGCTCTCCTTCTTCAGCCCACGCCGTCACCCTTGTTCCCGATTGCGCGCCAAGAAGGAGCGGGCGGAAGGCCGTTCATGACGCGCGAGAACTGAGAACATTCGCCGGGGCGGGGGTGGGACGAAATGGTTTTCGACGCCGTTCAGCACGTGTGCGTCCCCTTAAGGTACGTTCGCGCCCTGTGCGAGTGCACGCACACCAGCGAGCGAGCACTGATCCAGGCCTGGTGGCAAAGAACGAGATCGCGTCTCCTTATGAATGCGGCGTAGTTGATTCGCGCGCGCAGTCTTCGTTCCGCGATCATCGCGTAATTATTCAATTATTCTCACGGATGTTTCGCCGAGGATGCGCTGCATTATATGGCTAATAATGCAATCGGGGGGTCACGGCAATGAAACGCACTTGGTGCACTTGATATATACGAGGGGCTATATGCCATTCTCAACCTCCCGTCTCGACAGACGCCAGCCGCCAGGCCCCCTACCCCCTACCCATGCCCCACCCCATCCCGCCAACCATCGTCCAAAACCAAGCGCCTTCACAAACCACCGGCCATGCGAAAAGGGGGCCGGGAAAATACATGGAGCTCGGGGGAAGGCCACGTAAATTCGGCCATTTTATGAATTAAAAGTATTTCGTTGCCTCGGTTAGCCACTGAATTCATTCTCATAAACTTATACTTTGAAAATACATATAACGAGTTAAATTTGCCGATAACAATGTTAATCGCCCGATCCTCTACTCATACATTACGCATTATTTTCATAAGGCTGATATTATGTGCTTGGCGTTAATATTGTAATTAGGATTCAGCCGTAAAAGTTAAATTACAATCACAGGCCCGCATTTTCTCGATTATCGAATTCGCAATAATCGCGCGCGGGTAGACAAATCGGCGTTGCGAAAAATATGCATTAAAAAGTTAATTACACAAAGTGTCGGGATAACATATTCAAGCGCTCGTCTCGTCGAGAAAGCTGACGCGCGCTCAGGGAATAAATAGAAAAAAGTGAGCGGATATTATACTACAGCCAAGCGTTAAATTCGAATGTAATCCCGTAATATCTCAATCCTTGGAGTTCCTTTGAGCGCTCGATTGCCTGGGCGACGTACACGTGTGTGCAGGCTCGCACGAGCGGTCCCGGGCGCAAAATAAGGTGAGCTGTACCGTTCGTCGATTGTGCGCGTCGGAAAGACGTCGAGTGAGACTCGTCGAGACTCGCGATACTCCTCTTCCATCCCATCCTTTCGTGCCCCTTCCTCTCGTATGTTCTCCTCGCTATCACGCATATTACGTCGAGTCCTTCCTGGTAGCGCGAGCGCCAAGGTGAAAGTCATCCGAAGCTGCGGCTGCCACGGAGCGGAAGCCGACGATCAAGGCATCAGTGCCGAGGAGAAGACGCCCGTAATGGAATGGAGAGAGAATGAGAGAGAATGAGAAAGAATGAGAGAGAATGAGAGAGCGAGTGAGCACGCCTCTCGCGCCTCTCTAGGCGCGCGCGCGCGAATAATTCGGCGAGTAGCTCGGCACGCAGAGGTGGGCGCGCACGCGAGGAGCCGAAAAAACGGAGGGAAGGAGAGCCAACGAGCGCGATTTAGCGGCAGGAGCGCTTGTTTATAATGCTTATAAAATTTGCGAAAGGCTCACGAATCGCCTCTCGTACTCGCCCCATCCCCGGCGGCTCGCTCCTAACGCAGACAAATTGTCGGGCTCCGTAGCTCGTCACCTTCCGCCGGCGCACCATCAAATAGTGAGCCCCTCCGATCCTCTCCGCTGGCCCTCTCCTCGGGCCCCAGACCCCCGATAACTTATCGACAATTGACGGTAATTCCAGGCCGACGAGGTGCGAGAACGGCCCTCGTGACTATATACGCGTATCCTCCTCGGACGCGATATCACGAAGAAAGGAGAAATCGTTTCTCGCCGCCTCCGTTCCTTCCATCTCTCCTCTCGGGCTTGCGTCTGTAATCAAGAGCGAGCGAGCCAACACTCACCTCCATGGCCGCGAGAATGTAATTCTTCGATAAAAAAAAAAAAAAGGAACGAGCTTTTAAGATTACCTCCGTCCTCCCACCCACCCACCCTCCCCCTCCCC
>NW_011948424.1:1396317-1418628 GCF_000503995.2 Ceratosolen solmsi marchali | reverse complement strand
CCCCTTACCAAACCCCCGCAAAACCCGACCACCGCCAACCCGTCTGCCGCGGCTCCGCCACACACCGGCGTCTCTCTATCGTTGCCGATCGTACAGCCCCTTTTCACCCATTATTTATTATTCCTTCTAGAGCGCAGCAACGGCCTGACCGTTAATTAAAAATTCATTTCGCAGAATAAGATATGTTTGCTGAAATTCGCGCATATTTATTTGCAGCTGATTGATCGCTATATAAAAGCGCCTAATAGAGAAATAAAATGTACTCCCAATTAAATATAATATATTATGCCTCCTACTTACCTTTCAACTCGTCATTCCCTAATGATGCATTGTAATGCAATTTCTCCTCGTAGATAATAGACATAAAACATACTATGCATTTTATGATGTGTTCTGTGTTCGGTCGCTCCGTTTAAGAATTATCCTCCCCACCTACCACCCACCGCTTCTACTTTACTTTGCCTACTTAATAGCCAAATGGCAGGCATTAAATGTGTGTTTATGCTAAATTTAAGGATATCAATGCATTAACAGCTTGATTTATATACGCGGACAAGCTAGACTTTACGAATTCTTATGGGTTTGTCATTTTTTTTTTTTTTTTTTCATTAGGGTGCATATGTGCTTTAGCGCTCGTGTTGTCGTCCAAAGCGATTTTCATAATTTATACATAAATGGACTAAAAAAGCAATTATTTATGCACAAATTTTTTCGTGAATGACGCTCGTTGCTGAAAGGCAGTAGTTTCTTCGTTGCTTTTATGAAAATCTATAAGATATATACAATAAGCCCATTGACTATCCCAGGAGAATAATAGGAGCAAAGGATTTCAGCCTTTAACAGACGAAAGGTTCTTGAAAAGGCCCGAGATACATATGCAAATCCTCAGAAATTAAGCCTTGGGCATTCATAATCTTCGGAAGTCGTTGATGCGCGCTCTCCGCAATGGGCGGGGGGGACAAAGAAAAGCGATGAAAACCCGTGCGCGCGCGTAATAACGAAACGTAACGATGGTGGAGACCGACGTGACGACTCGCTCAATTCTCACGAGTTAGTTCGGCCGACGAGAGGGCCCGATTACTTAACTCTATGCGAACGGGGCCAACATCCAGGACGAGGCGTCTCGTCCGCTGGCTAAGCCGACGAATCGGCGCGAGGGGCTGGGAAGCAATGTTACGTCAAAAACATAGAGCGAGACGAGTCGAGATGGCGAGTGGCGAGAGGTGGTGGCGCGCGGCCGGAAGTCCGTGCTTAGGCTACCCGGAGAATGCCCGGAGTGGGCCAAGTATACAAAAAAGAAAAAAAAAAAAAAAAAAGTTGGTTCAGTGAACGAAGAAGACGCTGCCAAGGGAGGGTGGGACCGCGTTGGAATCCTTCGAAGCTGCGAACACTGGCACCTCGACCATAACTACCACACCCCCCGCCCCACCCCCGCGAGGCGCACACTTCAGCATTGTACCTCGTATACCTGTACCTCGCCTCGGATAATGCGGGCGTCCGAGATCATCCTGCGCCCTTGTTCCCCTCCGCCCCGACCCGCGCAACACCCTCGTTCGCTCTCGCTCACTCTCTCGCTCACTCTCTCTCTCTCTCTCTCTCTCTCTCTCTCTCTCAGTCCCAGCATCGAGAACCAAGCACAATGCAGCCGCTGTCGGCGTGTGTGAAAAAGCCGAAGGCTAAAAATGTTCTTGCTTACCTACGCCTGACCGGGCCAGCACAGATTTTCGGATTTGCGGTGACTGGTGTGTTGACTCTGTCTACCTCCCTCTCCTTCGTTTTTCCTCTCTCCTGCAGCGATAATCCATATACGCGGGACTCGTCGTTTCGTAAGCCCCGGTGGTTGCTTTCCTCACCATACAAACCTTCTTTACGGATTATATTTCGAAAGGATACGCGAGTGAGCGCGCACAAGTACAAACGACGCCCTGTCCTATATTTATATAAGTCCACATATGAGCATGTAGTTGTATACCTGTGTGAAGCACGGTTTGCTGCTAGTCCGATGGTAAATAATATGGGCTTTTAATTGACTTTCAGAGTGTGTTTACTTGTTTACGTAGTACCATCATATTTGCACTTAACGATCGGAAATCAAAATTTACAGAGTACCGCGGCAAATCTTTATTTCAATGGTTATGAATAAATATTTATTTATATTTAAATGATTTTTACTTTACTCATATTGTGGAACGTAGTCCAATGTAATTAGAAGCCCCCTGCCCCTCTGCCGCCCAAAATTTATTTTATTTATGTAATTCGTGACTGTCTAGGTGGAATACACAAAAATTATCGATGATTTTACTATTTTTTATTAAACAAAAGACAAAGAAAAAAAAAATAAAATAAAAAATGACGTAAATAAATATTTTTTCAGCAGCGATAATGCTAAATAAAAGTGCCAAACTCTTGGGGTGGGTTTTACAATTTCCAGACCATAAATAACACCAACATTTAACATGTTTTTTCAAAAATTTTCGATTTACGCACGAACGTTTATGTATACGAGGTAGGAAGTCCTTCTGAATAAAATAAGAAACATGCAAACTCCTGGATGTATACAACAACGACCCTCTGCGTATCCTTACGATGCCATGCTCTAGGTCCCCGACATTAAACCTATAGGGTGTCTTCCAAATACAAAGGAGAATCAACAGAGCGCTCCCGGCCATAAGCGAGTCCGGTCATATCTATCCTCCTCCTTCGTTTCGCCTACATGCGAAGGAGAGAATGGTGGGAGGAGCCGGAGAGAGCTAGGGAGCATGCAAGGAAGCCTGGTAGCGCGGTTGTTGAGTGGTCGGGGGATAGGGGGATAGGGGGGTAGGGGGAGAGGGGGAGAGGGGGGAGCAAGGGAGGGTGGCTTTCATTTAGCTCCGCGATCTATCTCGGCTCGCGAAGGGCTGAAAGGAAAATGCGCGGCGAGGCCTGGGGACCCGGTGATCGACTGTATGCATGACATTCCAAAACGAACGCGTCCCTCTCCCGTGCTTGGGAAAGAGGCATTCTGGCATGTATGGATTTTGATGGCAGCGCAGGTAAATGGCGCGCGCGTAAGGATGACCGGTCGGTTCCACAAGTGCCTTCGGACGCCCGTCGTATCTAATGGAAGAAAAAAAAAAAGAATGAAAGAACGAAAAAAAAGGAAAGAAAAACAGAAAAGGTGGGGAGGAGAAGTAGGGACGGGGTGGAGCGGATTGAAATGAACGACAGGGTGGGAAAGGAAGGCAGATGCAACCCTTGGCAAGGAAAAGAGCGGGCAGCTGCAGACGTACGGGGTCTCCGTGTACGAATTTCGTCATACGAGGCGCTACCGCAATGACGAAGAATGGACTGGATGGGAGTGCGCGCGAGCTCGACCGTTCGCTTCCATCCCCTTGGCCATAGAAAGGGAGGTGAGTCGACGAAATGGGCCGCGGGGCGGAGGGGGGGGGGAGCCTTATCTCAGCCCCTTATCTAACCCTCGAGAGCGGCGCGGCCCAAAGTATGCCACCGCCGCGGCCGCCGTCGCTCTCTCCACTACCGGCACTCTCGCACCCTTACGACGACTGCGACGACTCGCGCGCAACGTTTCAACGCACGTGCGATGACACGGAGGCGATGAAAAACTACTGTAAAAAAGGTAGTACGAGTAGAAGGAGACGTTAAGCGCGAATTTTTTTTCTCTTCCCTCGTTCGAGCGTGAGCGGGCGATAAACGAATCGCTTTTCATGGGATCGTGCGAGTGTAAATCTGATGTTGCACGCCGTAAATTCACAGGGCCTGACTTTAATAACGCTTCATTAGCCGTGCGCCGCGCTCGCTCGCGAGAGAGACATACCGTGTGTGCGTGTGCGCGTGCGTGTGTGCGTGTGCGCGTGTGTGTGTAATATATATATATATATATATATATATATATATATATATATATATATATATATACCGAGTGTGATAGAGAGAAAGGGAGAACGAGGGTGTACGGGTGAGAGACGGCGCTCGATGCTCTCGCGCTCAAAAAACAAAAAGGAATAAGACAAACACACACAGAGAGCGAGACCGAGAGCGAGAGAGCGAGCGAGCGAGAGAGAGAGAGAGAGAGAGAGAGAGAGAGAGAGAGAGAGGGAGAGAGGGAGAGAGGGAGAGAGGGAGAGAGAGGAGAAAATGCCTCGGATTTATCAGGGCTGAATATCGTTGAAGGCTTAATGCGTTTGTGATGAGTGCGCTTTGCCTGAACATGATGTTTTAATCGAATTTCGCAGAATGGCTGTACGTCCTTTTTTTTTGGTACACGCGACACTTGTGCGGTCGCTTAGAAGAACATTACCGTACGCTTCGAACGCCCGGCTCTTTAATTTACAATCAAATTAATTTCATTTTTATTCAAATTAAATGCTATTTCATTTCCTTTATCATATGTTTACGAAAATTTCGTTCTACTATTTGCCGGGCATTTCCCGCCCATTGAATACTCGCCCACGTAATTCTATGCGCAAAAGAAAATAAATAAATAAATAAATAAATAAATAAAAAAAAAACGCCAAGTTCTGCCGTACGGTAACATAAAAGGACCGCATTATATTGTAATGCTCGTTCGCTTTTATAAAAACTGTAGATAATATGATAATTTGACGAGTATGACGTCGCTCGTGGGTTCGGTAAGAAGGCGCGAATTATAAAATGCCTTCGCGAGCAATCATTTAATTAAGCGCATTAAAAAAAAGAAAAGAAAAAAGAAAAGAAAAAAAGAAAGAAAAATAAAAATAAAAAAAGCATATAAAAAGTGAAAAAATAACAAAAACAAATGAAGAAGAAGAAGAAGAAGAAGAAGAAGAAGAAGAAGAAGAAGAAGAAGAAGAAGAAATGTAGGAGGAGGAAAAGAACGGTGGAAAAAAGGCTTGGAGAGTAAATTTCCAGTGCGGTTCGACGTGATGATAAGCTGTGAGCTGTGACGCTCGAAAAAAGCGCGATCCATAACCCGAGTCGTTAATGCACACCTCAGCGATTCTTTTTTACACTTTCTCCCTCTCCACCACAGTCCCGCATAACTGTCCACTCGACTCGGAGAACGAGAGAGCGAATGGTGAGTGGTATGAACGATATATATATATATATATATAGGGGTGGTGGGGAGGGGGTCAGACAAGCAAGCAGCCTCTTGGACAAGAGAGAATTACGTCGTTCAGAATGACCGTCGCCAAAAATAGAGTGCTCTTGGGCATTTAGAAGGAGGATGAACGGATATGGAAGTAAATGATGAAAATAAACGGGTCAAGTATTGAGAAAAAGTCAGAATGTTAAGCTGTATTGACAAGTTTAATCTTTCGTGACTGGGACCTTGTTTTTCTTCGCCAAAAGTACCAACTTGGATCTTTTTCTCTGCGGCTCTTGCATTTAAAATAATCGCGCATAATCTTATTCATAGCCCTATAATAAACGCAATTGGCAGACAATATAGGGCAAGAAAATTTAGCCGGTTACGCTCTTTAGTGATTATAAGCCGGGGAATTATGGAAATTTGGGCGCGAAAAAACTTCCTACGACCAATACAAACACGATGAATTGAGGAGCCATGGAGAAAATTTATATAGATTATAAATCGCTCCTACGTGGATTTATTGTCACGGACATGATTCCGGAGCATTGAAGACATAACAGGGAGAGTATATTAAATGGCATTCGGAGAAATGGCCGAGATTTAAAGAAGTTCGAAAAACGGAAGAAAAAGAGATTCTAATTTTCAATTACAATGATTTTGACGTCTATATGAGCCTGGCTCGGCCTATTACAACGTCATTAATCATTAAAAAAGTTTTCAACTACTATGGCCCTGATAAATAATGTCCAAAATTGATATTATGAATAAAATATGATAATTTATTCAAAAGTCAGCATTATTAAATGGAGGTGCTGCATTATTGTCAAGCAATAAGCATACGAAATTGCTCAATCCCCCATAATAAAAGAGATTATTAAAAATTATGAGAACAATGATTACGCTGTCACTCATCGCTATGTATTATCACGATTATTATTATGATTATCACGATTATCATGATTGTAATAATAACAATAATAACTGATGATGATGATGATGATGATGATGATGATGATGATGATGATGATGATGATGATGATGATGATGATGATGATGATGATGATGATGATGATGATGATGATGATGATGATGATGATGATGATGATGATGATGATGATGATGATGATGATGATGATGATGATGATGATGATGATGATGATGATGATGATTGTTGTTAATATATTGTTAATATGTTGTTATTGTCGTTATTGTTATTGTTATAAATATAATTCGTTGGTTCTTTATGTTTCCGTTGCGAGCAAGGGCACTGGTTGTTTATTTAAATACTCGTTTGAGTTGTTATTTTAAAGCCGACGAGGAGCGTTTGTAAAAACGTAGTGCAAATACCTCCGGCCGTAAATCTATGGGGAAAGTGAAGGGACTTTATTTCGATCGATAAAGCATGTATTAAATTAATGGAACGAGAGTTTCGATTAAAAATTCAAAAAGGACCATTTAATTCGGAAGGTCCCGATGTACCTTTTTGGCCTCCTCTCCTCTCGTGCAGCGCGGGCGACACCAACGCAAAAATTTATACCTGGGGGCGACTGCTCCAAAGATGCATCCTCGAGTCCGAATGGGAGCCCTCAGATGAGGAAGAGAGATAGTAATAGAGGAGCGGCGGGCAGCGGAGAGAAGCAAAGCGGATAGCTGTGGGGGCATTCAAGAACGCCCGGCGCGGATTGTGAAACGAAAAATATATGGTTTGCAAAAGAAACGGGCGCGCATGGGTTGCGCCCCGCGAGAGACCGAGAAAAGAGAAAGAAGGATGCGAGGCGGGAGTGTTGAGGGAGAGGTCGCAAAAAAGATGCGGAGAAGGTGGAAAAAAATGAAGAGGCTCGCGGTGGAGCGGGAGGGAGTGAGCGAGATGAGCGTCGAGGGAGCAGAAAGCGAAACCGGGCCGCCGTGATTTCCAAAGAGAGAATGGATTCTTTGAATTTTCGAGCCCCGCAAGATTAATGTCGAAAGTTGCGCGCGTCTTCGGACATCCATAACTGCGAGCTCGTGTCCTTCTCCCCTCATTGTCGAAACGCCCGTCGAAGCCGCCTAATGACGGATTCTCTCTCTCGCTCTCGCTCACCCGCTATTATACGTGCCTACGTGAAGGCGCGCTCGTGTGTGTGTCCTTGTTCGATGCTCCCCAAACTACGAGGAAGCGCCGCTGTTCTACTCTCCTTTTGCCCCGCGTCGAGGGTGCATATCCTCTCTCTCTCTCTCTCTCTCTCTCTCTCTCTCTCTCTCTCTCTCTGTGTGCGTGTGCGCGCGTGTGCGTGTGTGGGCCGTGGAGGATTCCTCCGGTGGTCCGCGGCGAAGCCAACGATAGCTGAGCGGAGCCTTGCTCTCAATGACGAATGAAGTCGCCCAAATGCTCGGGATCTCCCGGCCTATCTGTACGCGTCGTCCTTACGAAGCCGTTGGGTCCTGGCGAGGGAAGGCGTTCGTGTAAGTTTCCAGAGCGCATTATCGCCGATTCATTCATCGTCCCGATGACGCGAGAAAGAGGGAGAAGGGAGCGAAACACGCGGTGGGTCTTTTATTATGTTCGTCCTGGGCTTTCGGATTATAAGAACTCAATTCGACCGATTCTTTTTACTCTACGACATTCCCTTTTATTTGTTATTGCTTGTAATTGCGTATTAGCTCTTACGTGCAAGTCGTACTTTTCCCAAGCAAAAGCGTTCGCCCTAGCAGTTGACTTGACGGATTTAATTTATGATTCCCCTTCCCCTCCCCCCTTCCCCTTCCCTCTTCATCCCTTCCCCTTCCCCTTCCGACCAACCTTTCTCACTTTCTCAATCCGGCACACATAAGCACACGCATTTCCGCGCACACATATCGAAGTTCATTCGTAGTCAGAGACTTTTGGGAATTAAGCAATTTGCTACTAAATTCCAAAGCTGCTAATTTCCTAATATAATTATAAATATCATTAGCCTTCCCGAGCTTGTTGGATGCATGAAAATTAATAGCCTGCAGTTCTTGTACGTCTACTCAAATACATTTTTCGGTATGATTTTTTGGTGTATCAATAGGTAGATCTTATGAATATGATTAAGTAGCACGTTTAAGAAGTTGAGAAGATGCATAATTGCCGATGAGTATCGGGAAAGATTTAACTGGGGAAATCGCGATTAAAGTGCATATTTGAAAACGTTTTTTTCGACGAGCGAGGAGCCATTTTTTTCGTTTTTTTTTGTTTTGTTTTTTGTTTTGTATTTTTTTTAGACCCTTTTTCAAGATTTCTCGGAAGCTTTGACATTTTTCCTTAATAAAGTAGTTGTCGGGAGGACGATTTTTAATTGAAATTCTAATTACATGTTTTTCAAGGGTCCATTTATAAAGCTCCGATAAAGTCGGAATCTTCAAAGGTCAACGTCCAATATTCTACATCCAAAAATTTGGTTCGTTAATTTTTTTGCGTTTTCTTTTTTCATTCAAATTTTTATGTTAATCATTTCATAATCTCTCTCTCTCTCTCTCTCTCTCTCTCTCTCTATCTCTCTCCCCCAATGGGAAACTCGTTTGAATACCCTTATTTTCGTATTATAAGAAGAAGATGAAGATAAAGATGAAGATGATGAAGATGAAGAGGAGGGAGAGCATGAAGTAGAAGGAAAGGATGAGAAACGACGAAGAAGAAAAAAATAAAGTGCACCTTTATTCTCGGAAGAGGATAATAAAACATATTAAACGTTTAAACAAACGAAAAACTTTATTTCTTTATAAAAAGAAGGAGTCGCTCATCCACCATTCATTGGCCCGCAGCTATATCGATTTTCCAATTTTTCCAGCATCCAATGGTCCACGGCGTCGCACAAAGCATCCATTCCTCGAAACTCGATAATAAAGCCACTCGAAAGCGAGAGCTCCAAGAAGAGTTATATATGCACACACGGGCGCATCGAGTACCAACACATCGATCTTCGCAGCTCGCGCCGTTTTCTCTTTTCTTCATCTTATTTGTCTCTATCCCTCTCTCTCTCTCTCTCTCTCTCTCTCTCTCTCTCTCTCTCACCTCTCGACAATGTCCATTGTTGGAGCCCGACATACATAGAGATTGAAAAGCACCGTTCTCCAATGCATGTGCTTAGTCGCGTTTCTTCGAGTGCTGACCGAGCCAGAGAGAGCAGCATCTAAGATACTTTTCTCAAAGAGCGTGACGATGAGCTTGTTCTGCCTCAGTTTTTCAAGTGTCCCGTTGTCATTATTTAAGGACGAAGCAGGAGTGGATGAAGAGAAAAAAAAAGATCCGTTACACGTGCGCGACATTATGAGCGATTTTCGAAAAGCCGCGTGTCCTCTACCAGGAAAGGTCGAGGGAGGCTTTGTGGGGAAAAAGAAGATGACGAAAAAGAAAAAAAAGAAAAAAAAGAAGAAAAAGGACGATAATGCTGAAAGGCAAACTAAGAACGAGTCTGCCTCTTCATAATGCCGCAGTAGGTACTTTATAATAATACCGGAGAAGGACCTTCGGGGGTGAGCTTTATCCAGGTATAAAGCGTACACACTTTTAAAGGTGAAGTAGTCGGCCGAGAGGGATGGAGATAGAGACGGAGCAACGAAGCGACATAGTAAGAGGGTAGGAGGGAGGTGGCCCAAGTTCTCGGGAGAGGATCCTAGGACAAAAGGGAGCGACGTTGAGCGTACGTGCCCTGTGTATATCTGCACTGATGGAGTCCATTTGTCTAGGCTCGCACTAAAGGGGATTTGTTTCCTAGATCTCTCTTTCTCTCCCTCTCTCTCTCTCTCTCTCTCGCCCTTGGCAGGTCCCTTCTAGGCGAGATTCCCCGTTGAGTCGCGTACTGCTGCATAGAAAGAGCCGGAGAATAGGTCGGTACTGTGTTCCACGACACAACTCTGGTTCCCCGTGTATTGGGACAACCACACTTGCCCCGGCCCCGAGTTGCCTCGTGGGAGGGAGTCGGAGCAAACAAGGATCTCCGAAATTCCTCTCGAGAGCGGCCTTAGGCTTTGTGTCGGGCCGCGTTCCCCCGTCCTGACTGTAGGGTCGTCGCCACTATGACACGGACGCCGTAACCGTAAGGTCGACGCCACGCGCGAAAACGTGCCGCGAGCCCTGGTAGAGGAACCAAGAGAGAAGGAAAAAGGAGATGAAAAGCTGGATCTTGGTTTGTTTACCTGACTGCTTAGCTCCTCGTTAATAAAACAACTCAAATAGTCTCTGGTTCGCGGCGCTCTTTTCCAGCCCTTAAAGCCTGACGGGACGCACGAAGTGGAAGTTTGTTTGATTAGGTACTGGACTTTGCGACCGGGCGGCGGCACTACTGCTGCACCTCCGCGTCGCAGTGCAAGCAAAATGGCTTTTGGAGGAGTCGCTAGGTGTTACGCCCCCGGGTGCTCCGACCAGTCGATACGACAGGTGAAAACGTCCCTTATCCACGAATCCCCCCCCCCAACCACACACACACACACAGAGAGAGAGAGAGAGAGAGAGAGAGAGAGAGAGAGAGAAATATATATATATATATATATTTATTTATAATGACTTAAGTATCTGCGACAATTTTTGCAGGACCCATCGCGAGAATAATTGCCTGTAAATAAAAACATAACCATTAACCATCGTCAGTCAAATTCCATTTACTTTTTTTTCACATCGTAGCCGCGTTGGCTACTAACCGGTGCGAGTTGCGATCGAGTCCCTCGTTCAACTAAAACTAGCAGTAGCCACACGCGAATGAACATCTCGTGGAATCGAGAGTATTAGAATAACGGATGAACGCCAGCGGAGACGTTAACCACGAGTCACATGAAATATCTCGTTGACTTGGGCTTTGGAAAGGGGGACGGAAAAAATGAGTCGAGTAAAGCGCAGAGGATAAAAATCTCGCAAAGTGGGTTACGTTGCGGTGATTCGGAGCTCGGGGATCTTGATGTATGAGCTCGAGCTCGAGTCCCTCCGCCGCCTGCCATCGACGGCACCTTCTGTCCACCCCAATCCCCCCACCCTCCTCATCATCCTCCTCCTCCTCCTACTCTTACTCAATCCCATCGAACTTACTAACCAACCTCATCTGCGCCCGTCTCATCCCACTGCCGGGTGAGACAACCCCGCCATCAACCCCGTAATCTATTTTCAATCGGTACTTAGAGGCGCATCCAGGTTGCGAGAAAGAGAAAAGAGGACACTCGACGCGAGCTGAATAGAGAGGACGTTCGCTCGCCTCGGTGGAAAAGCCGAGAAAAAGGATCGCGGCGAGCGCCGTTAAAGTCAATCGGCGCAAATTTATCGGCGCTGCGACGACAAATGACACGTGTCTCGAGGCGTCCCAGGCTGCCCTGCCATATCCTCCGTACCCCTACCATCGGCCCTTAGCGGGATCTCGCCACCATCGGTGTCCCGTCAGGCCGGTCACACGAGCTCGTAATCTTGGCGCATCCTCGCGGGAACGGTATAGTGCAGGTCGACGCGCAAACGGTGTCACCGCGTCGCCGAGGTCCGCGCCAGGAACTGACCCGAAAACGTCGCCTCGCGTCGCCTTCGTACAGACGCGTGCGCGCATCCATGCACACTGCCATAACAGATAGCGATAGAAGGAGCGAGATGGTAGGGGAGTTAGGTGACATGAGCCGCGGCGGTGGGGGCGGGGGGCAGTCCCGGAGCTACGACAATGCCCATAAACAATGAAGCTATCTCCGGGTATCAACACGACTGCCACGGCCGCCCGAGGATCTGACCCCGCGGAACGGGGCCCTGACCCCGCGTCTCTCCCCTTCCCGGCCCCCGAAGCCGACTATCCGCGCCATATCGCGCAGCCCTCGAGTCCCTAGAACGACAGAAATGTCTCAATGCGGCCGAGGAGGCAACGAGACAAAGGCCTCCTTCGCTCGGCGTCATGTGCTACACGCCTGGGCTGCCCCCTGTCCTCCGCTGGACTCTGGGTATTATATTATAAAGGCGCACTTGGCCGGATGATTTGTAGGCGAGCCGCCAACAGCTTTTCCCCGCAAGGATTTCTCTCCCGTCCGATCTCCGCGGCCCTCCCCGTCCCGAGCCACCCCGACAACTCACGCTTTACATTAGCGGGGCTTTTACGGATCCGGCAAGGGTCGAATCAGAAACCACACGAGATTCCATCTTTATGGGGATTTGGGAAAATTTAAAAAATATTTAAACCTCACGAGAGATTGACTGAGTAGGGCCTGGGACTGCGCCTACTTTCTCTGTTCTTTTCCTCTAGCGAAGTTTAAGGATTAATAATTACGCGAGCACGAAATTGGTAGTCTCTTTGTCTCTCTCTCTCTCTCTCTCTCTCTCTCTCTCTCAGTATATCTATCTATATCTGTGTGACGCTGCACGTGTGTGAAATTCAATTTTTACGTGTAGTCGAGAAGTCGCGTAGAACAACGATGAGCGACCTTGAAAATTGTGCGACACACCTGGGTAGGTCATTTTCTATTTTCTCGCCTCCGAGAGGCGTTGAGTTTTTATTTTAATCGTTTACTGGCCGACTGGCCTTCGAAAAAAAACACGAAACACATTATCCGACCTATTGTCGTCGTCGGATAATTATTTTAAGGAATTTTCCAGCGTAACGAATCGCAAAATCGTCGTCTAGTACCGTGACATGGTCATTGAATTCAAATGTCTATAATGTCACTTTAAATGCATTCGATTTAGTTTTATTTCTAGCCAAATTACGAGCTTCCCATGCGTTGAAAAACTCTAATACTTCACGGCTCTATAAAGTATTGTCATTATAATATTATTCGTAGCTTGAAAAATAGAAAGAGCTCAAAGCGTCATAGAAATTAGAATAATGAAGGCACTTGAATTACGCAGAAATTTGAGAATGAATGGAAATGACATAAAAAGGAAATACAATTGATTATAAATTACAAAGTAAAATGTTCGTTTTATATCGAAACCAGTGACGGCAAATCCCTGGCCGTAAATTTCAATTTTATCACCGAACATCCGCATCCGAAAACAGGAAATTTCTGGTTTATGCGCAACAAAAACAAAAATAAATAAATAAATAAAATCAAATAATCCGATTATTACAGATTGTAGCTGGATCAGTCGTTAATTTCATGAAATCCGTAGATTTCTTAGGAAGAGATGAGATGCGCGTTACCCCGTTACTGCAGTCCGTCTTAATGACGGCAACTCGCTAGTCTCGTCTCATTTTCTTTTCATCTCAACGTTTAAATAGCCCATACTGCACACACGGTGAATTAACGCTCGATAAACATTGAAATTATTTCAGCATCCATTGGCTTATTAACAAAATCCACATAAATGACAGAAAATTTCTGATACGCTTCTTATTCGACCCCCCACCACCCACCCCACCCAAGTCAACCGCCAGACACCAACCACCGGCCTCACTCGCCAACTCTTCTTTACATCTTCATTTGTAGTTGTATTTTATTTGATGACTATAAATTTCGGTGCGTGACAGCGGTGAAGAATGAAAAGTGATGAATAAATACAGAGACACGAGAGAGAAAGCTTAGGCTGGATAAGAGATATATCGATAGATAATCTGATAACACATTATAGATTAGCAATAACACGTATAGAATACAGTCGATGAGAATGAAAGAAAAGAAGGAAAAAAAAAAAAAAAAAAAAAAAGAAGAACAGAAACAAAGAAGAAAAAGAATCCCGCCTGGCAATGTAATAAATCGTCCGTCCCAAGTGCTCCAGGAATAAGAAGCTTCGATATACGAATTGCCAGGAGTGAGAGTGGACAGCCGCCAGTGGTGTGTCGGCATGGTAGCCTCCGAGGCAAAGGGAAACGAGGGCCCAAAGAATTTTCACACACCACATCTTCCACTCGTCGAAAAAGTAATAAACCCAATTCATAAAGATTTATCATCGGATGATTTATTGGAGCAACGTTTAGAAAAGGACGGCGATATAAAATAATAACGAAGCTGTGACGGTGTTATTGTGACACTGCTCCTATGGCCGCGAGGTAAACGGTTCAGTCACTCTAATACCCTTTGGATTGCCAATTACCTGGCCACGGGCATTTTTTGTTTTTGTTATCGTTTTCTTTTTTAACGACGAGTGCGCGCTCCCACCGTCGCCGTATTGAAAAGGATGGGAGTGTGATTATTGGTCCACACGCGAAAGATTTTGCGGTCAAGCATGACAGTAAACAGATCGGCGTCGGCAAGGAGCCGCGCGAGGAAGGACGTTTGTGCGTTCCGCACAGGAAGTCTCGAGCTGCTCAGCAGCAACTTTACGAGCAAGAGGAAGGTGTTCTTTATGGCTCTGAGGTGGTAGCTGATTAGCTATAAGTATGATTAATTTATTTTTATAAGCACTAAAGCAATAGCTAAAACATAAAACGCACTTTTTGCCAACTGAATTTTTTAACTTAACGACTAGGATATTTAGGAAAAAAAATTGCGAACCAATTTACTCGAAATTAGTAGCAGACTTTTGTGGTATCGCCTCTTTATTCGTTTCGCTCGACCTACGGCTACGTAACTATTTTTAAAAGTAAATAATTGGCACAACATGCTACTGTCCCCACCACCCACCCATCCCACTCCTTAATTTATTATTATTTTTTATTCCTCGTCTCCACGAGCCTCATCATATTATATTCATTGGAACATCCTTTCCAGTGACATTTTGCCTCATTGTCAATTTGTATTGTTGTGTTTACTCGTTACGAGTGTCGAGCGATCATTATGAGATTAAATTATGTAAATTAAAACCGTTTGACTGATTTTGTTTCAGCGTCGGGGGAGAGCCGCAAAACTTCTTACATTGCCATGAGGATATTTTTGTCGCACCTGTGCCGATTAAAACTCTTTGCTCTATCGATATTAATAAATACACATTATTGAGAAAAAAAACTTGGTCTTTTATAATTATCCTTTTATTGTGCCCAAGACTGGCGACATTGCACAGTGAATAGCATCGCTTCGCACCAATTAGCCCTACGATTTGGCTACGATCGAGCGTAAAAAATCGAAACCACGCGCCCAATTAAATGTCCCGACGCACACGCGCACGCACACGCGCACACACACATACACTTTTGCAACGATGCTTAAAGATCAATGATTATCTGCCATTAATTAATGGAAAATTTGCACCGAGTCGAGCTTTGGCCATGGCAAGTGAGAGCAGTCCGGGCGATCGGTGCAATTTGTTGAAGGAGGCGAGAGAAGCGGCGAAAGGAAAGTTTAACTAAACGGAAAAGGTTGGATTTCATCGAACGAATACAAGTTTTTATCCTCGTCCGAATTTTATCATTAATTTTATCCTCGGGGAATGTCGTGCTCGTGCCTAAAAAGCAAGACATCCGCACTAGTTTGACAAAGGAGGAGTGAAATTTTAACAATCAGGTAGCGCATATCTCGATTTCATGTTGCTATTAATTAAAGGAGAAGACGCCTTTGCGAAATGACGAGAGTACACCAAGGTGATCATTAAGTGTCAGCGGAAGAGGCGCGCGCGCGCGTGCTCTTTCAGCTCTTTTCCGTAATAATTCCGTAATAATCGGAACGCCCGGGCATTGTGTGCATTGTGAACGTCGACGAAGGTCGTTGCGGAGGTGTCGGGCGTGCGAATTGACGCCGTCGGCGGAAAAGGTCAGGTGCGCAGTGGTTGCATCGTCGGGTGGTGGTGACCTTGAGGATCGTAGTTACGAAGTGGCGATTTGTTCCGGTGGACAGGGGACTTTACCTTCTCGACGAAATTTACGAGTACGGTAGGCTATTCTCGAGTTTTCTTTTCCACTGGAACAAGTTGCGCCACCGAGGCCACCTCCGACCTACGAGAGATAATCCTCATTTAAAAAAAATTTTTTTTTTCTGTACTTATTCTTAAAATAACAAAAAACCCTCCTCAAACACGTTCGTTATATTTTTTCGCTATTATTCATATTTCTCTCTTTGTTGGCGTAACGTGTGAATTCAAACGCTTTCAAGCCAAGACTGAATAAATAATGGTTCAAATAGTTTATTAACAGCTCGTCATGTTTCTGATGGCTTTCTATGAAATTAGAAAGATTTGCCAGTCAATTATTAAAAAGCCAGCTCTTTAAATATTATTTTCTATATTTATAATACCATAGTGTGCGAATGTGCTCGAATGGAACGTAACTTACACTATTTGAGAGGCACGTTTTATTGATATTTACATTCCCTACCCACCTACATACCTATCTATCTACCTATCCGCCTATCTATCAACTTACCCCTTTCCTACTCCTCACACCGGCAAGCCACGCGAATTCGAGATCGGTAAGAAAAGATTTTGTGAGAAATTGCCAATAAAATCAATAATCCATCCTTGTTATAATGCGCATGAAGAATATTTTTCTGGCAGTAAAAATCTAAGCTTGATAGATATAGCCGATAGAGTAAATTTAAATGGACTTAATATTTTTAATCAGAAGGAGGCGGCATTCATGGTGCGCTTCGATGGATAAACCATCCTCCGTATATATGGAAAACATACAAAAAATACCTATAAACGTGGATTGAAAAATCATTGCTAATCGTCCGAACCTATTCGTCGAAAACCGCAATAAAAATTTCGCCACGATAAAACAACAGGGAAGGGCTAAATTGCGGGGAGCGGTGACTGAAAAAACCCTAAGCGCAAGAAAAATCACATCATATTTATCGCGGATGCGTAAATGCGTGCACCGTTAATAGCGCGAAGCCCGCACAATGGCCGTTCGATCCAACACGATATTTTACGCAGCTTATTAATCTCATATTTCTCCCTCCCCTCCCAATCGCTTTTTCAACAACGTACTCGGCTCCTTCGCTTTTTACCAAGTACTCGATATTACTCTCTCTCTCTCTCTCTCTCTCTCTCTCTCTCTCTCGCCTAATGCATTATACCATTACAAGTCGTCAATGGACTATCGCGTTCCATCGGTCGTTCCTTCGTGTCCGCTCGTTGGTTCGTTCGTTCATTCGATCGAGAGCGTCCGCGTTCAATCCTGCTCGTTTTTACGGCCCCAGTGCACACATACGCGCGCCCGGGTAAATCAACAACAGCGAGTCGCCGCAGATACACGTCTCTCAATTTTTGCAAGACACGCTCAAGTGGCAGATAGACGAGGTCTTAGAATTGCAAGCTTCCGCGTCAGCGGCATTGGCAATGGCCGCCGAGAGCTGACAGGTGTGTCCGATTGGGAAAAGGGATTCATCTTTTCATCCCTCCTTCCTCCTCTTCTTCGTACTCCCCCCCCCCACCCCTATCACTCTCACTCTTATTTATTCCCCTGTAACGTACATTTTTTCTCTCTTCCATTTCTTTTTCCTTTCTTTTTTTTTTCTTTCTTTTTGAACGACATTGCTCTCGTCGTACCGAATTACTATTCGCTCTTCTCGCCGCCATGTCCACCTTTCCGAGCGCAAAATAAATGGCTGTAACTACAAAACGCTCGTCGCGCGAGAATGAGCGCGAGCGAGTGAGAAGGGAGAGGGGAAATCGACGGTATGTTGCTTAGCCTCCAATCGAAAAATTGTATTAATCGCGCGATGTTTGTGTGCTGAGCGTAGGTCAGGGAGCTACCCCGACACGTAACTCGGACATTTCAATAAATTTTCCCGAGTCCTACCTACTCTCTACGAGGATCGCGCGCAGCCAAACCGCGCTGTCTTCAAACGTTAATTAAGGAAAACGTATGGTCTCGATCCGGCATGCCTCGTTCCAAAATGCATAATACCGATGACTATTGTACGGCCTCAAGGTGATGCGCCAAGGAAGAAAATGTAAACGTATTTCCCAGTGACTAGACTGAAAATGCTAATCGACGACGGACGAGCATTGCCACGCGAGTGTGCCGACTGTCTATATCGCGTAACGGCGCTAAACTCGGTCGCGGCTCAAAGCCAAAGTTTACGAGGGTAAAGTAGACACGTAGCCGCGAGTAACTCGAAGAGCCTCAAACCGACTTTTAAAAGATTGAGGGAGCGAGAGAGCGAAGGAGCGAGGGAGCGAGGGAGAGAGAGAGAGAGAGAGAGAGAGAGAGAGAGAAACAAGACGAGAAACAAGAGACGAGAGCACTATCACCTGCTTCGACCTCGAAATTCAAAGGGAATAGCTGCTCGCCTGATGAGATAGTGTCTCAGAGAGAGAAAGAGAGGAGTAACGGTGGATAGAAGGAGATACTTGAGGGAGGGGGGAGGCCTTTGGCGCGTCCGACTTAGCTCGGCGGCTGATAAATTAGCGGAGTCGAGACGAGCGAGATTCGAACACGTGCGAGCATAAAAGTGGATGAACGGCCAGACTATTTCTTTCAACGAATCCTCTGATCTTCCTCGTCGGCGGTATCCTCGCTCTTGACACCCTGCAAGCTGGAACTTTGGCGCACTCTCCTATCCCACGGCTCGCGTACAGCCAAGCGGGAAAAATGACGAAAGAGGAGTCGGTGCCGGGGATACCGATGCTTTTAATAGGACATCGGTGACAGGAGCAGCAGCTGACATCGGCGGGGGCTTCCAAACTCGCGTAATTCGCTCCGACTGAGTCAGCCGGTGACGGTCGACGGACCGAGCTGGGACTCCCCGGGCGCATCATCGGCTCGCCGCACTCGGCGATTCTTCCACCGTAGTAATGTCTTTCCTGTCCCTCGTAACGGCTGCCCGCAGCTTCCTCCGCTCGTTTCCCGTCCCCTTTATCTCTTCCGAGATGTCTCATTCGCTTCCCGTAAACTCTCGAGCTGCTCGTGCCCGTTGTTCCTTTACATGTTCGAGATGTTTAAAGCAGTCGAGAATTATTTGGTCGTTCGATTTTTATACCTGCCTCGGGATTATTTTGATATGGGTATTGATGGCGGCGAATCGTGGCGTCGGGGCGGGGGTGGGGCTGGAGGCCGCGCGTGTGTGTGTAAATACGAGCGTGGGGGGAGGGAGATGAAGAATCAAATATGCGAACGCTTGACTAGGAAACGCTGAATTTTTTATGAAATCGACGTTTCGCTCGCATACTAGGACGTATTTACAAGTACTATCCTTAAGTGGGCGTCACCGCTGGACAAGAACATCGCATTTGCCAATTGCTCGAAGCTGCTAACGTGCTCACTTTTCAACGAAATTCAAATGTCAATTGAACAGCGAGTTGAACGAGATATGTGCCGTCGTCTCAGTCTAATGCACAAAATCAAATTTGTCGAACGGGCCCAATCAGCTTTTCCAACCACACGAGCAATTTATTTCATTCCCATTGTTTACGTACTTTAGACACAATCCTTTCAACACGCAAGCGATATTAAAAGCGAAAAGCCCAAAGCCCTAAAGGAAAAAGGCTAATATGACATTGTTAAGCATAGAGGGGAAATGGGAAACAGAGGAGCGAGTGTCATCTTGGTTATACAGACGTCGTCGTCGGGCACTCGACTCTATTTATGAAGATGCTTTCGATAATTCAATGAAAGCGAACGATGTGTAGAGTATCTGCGCCAGGGCGTTTAAATGTCCACGAGGCGGCAGCTGAGAGAATACAAAACACGACATACACGGACGCGCGTGCGCATCTGCTATGCGTGCACACTAGCGCAGAAAGTACGCGAAGCGGTGAATAGGATAAATATTTGAAGGCAAACTAATAATAACGCTTGGAAGGATGTCGTCGTTGATGTCGTCGTTGTCGTCGTCGTCGTCGTCGTCGTCGTCGTCGTCGTCGTCGTCAGTCCGGAGCAGCGCTTACGCGCGAACTCCAACAACATGAAAGAGAGCCGCCCAGCCAATCGCGATGCGACTGTTCATCGTAACTTCGCATAACTGTTTCTCGTATTACATCGCTCGCTGCTTCCTCGCGTTCTTTTCTTTTACTTCCCCCATCCCCATCACCATACTCTCCTCTCCCGCACTTCACCATGGAGCGGTACCACCACACTCGTTATTTCTTCGTCCTCTTCTCTTCTTTGTATCTTCATTTTTCACAAGACTTTTCTGCCTCTCCTTCACCCTTTTCTCCCACATTTCACTCCTTTACGTCTTTCTCTCGCATCGCCTACTCTCCCCCGGATGGTCTTCTAAATCTTTCAAGATTCTTCATTTAGAAATAAGTAATTAGAAAAGAAACACTGTTATGGATGCTACGTATTACTTTATATTACTTTTTAACGAGCGTTATAAACATAAAAGTGCAATGCCGCCGTTCCAGGATTGAAATATTTTTTTCACTTCATAGTCGAGAGACTAACGTGCGTCTTGTATATTTTTCTCATTTTTCCCAAAAGTTATTCAATGAACTTAATGTCCCTCCCTAAACGACTGCATATAATAATTCAAAATTAAATTATGTTACGCACCTTGTTTATGCATATACATAAACTCTAATAAGAGCCTATATAATATCCATATATATATATATATATATATATATATATATATATATATATATATATTATAAATAAATATATCCTGTGTTTACTTTTTCTCATGTGCTTCGTTTCTTTTACATTTCTCTCTCTCTCTCTATCTCTCTCTCTCTCTCTCTCTCTATCTTTTCAGCGGCTGTACGAATAAACAAATTGAGAAAACAATTTCTCCTTCCTGGAGACTCAAGCACCTCTCCTTCGATTTCTACCCCATTCGGCTCTCTCTCTCTCTCTCTCTCTCTCTCTCTCTCATTGTGTAAAAACTTAGTTCGTAATAAGGTTTATGTTTATAATCTTGTTTGTATTTTTAACATGAGTGGTACAACGAAGCAGGATAAGGCAGCCATGAATATTAAACAGTATTATATTACGGTATGGAAGTATATTCAAAGGGATTCAATTAGGTACTATAAAACTTGTATCTGTTGCAAATATCAATCGTAAATGCAGCGGACACGTTAGAATTTTTCACATTATTGCTTTATTACGTAGGCCGTGAAACGGAGGAAATTCGCAGGTATTAAAAAGTGTATCGGTATGTAGGTAGATGTCGACGGCTTGACGCGACGCTCGACTACTAATCTTCTTCGTGCAGTTAGGATAATTAGACGGACTCATAATGACTGTATGTACGATCGGCTCCAAGTGCTTTTCACCATCGAGCCGAATAAAGGATGGCGAGCAATGAGCAGCTGCGAGTTTCCGGGGATTCAAATTTCCATTTGAACATGGATCGTATGGAATCGACTGGCTTGGGGTGGGCGATTCGTAGTTTCCGCTTGCAAACGATTAGTTACTCCAGCTTCCGTAACCCTTGAATGTTTTTAATTTTTATTTCAAGTTTGTGTTCGATAACAAATGTGCGTTGCCTTATTGGTCGTTGTAAGTGAGAAGGAGCTTATGCGAGTGAGCAAGGGATAAGAAGCTTTGAATGATTTGAATTTGTAGATAAGTATAAGATATTTGTAAAAACATTTTTTATAAATAAATACAAATAGATTGTATCTTTTATAAATTATTACTTTTATTACATCGAAAATTATTGTGAGCCAATAGAATTTTGAAATCATCCTTTGTTCTTATACACTTACTATATATATATATATATAATTATTATGTGTAATAATTATAAATGTGATGGTAGATGATGCAAAAGGGCATCGAATTGACAAGTGCCTACACTCATTACCATAAAGTTCATTACAATTATAAAAATGCCGACAAATATCGCCTACTCTAGGGCCAACGAACGATATAATTAATTCATTTGACATTCACTTAATGTATTATCTGATTTCTTCACAAATCTCCAATGTCTAGGAATCTAACGTCTTACGTAACTTCTTGCGTAAATGGAGAATCATCGTTTCCAATCGTAATGTGCCCTCTATATTAATTACATTATATACATGTTTGTATTAGCGCCCTTAATCGCTTATGGTAGATTAGGCTCGTTGTGCCCATTAGTTATGGGATTCGCGGCTATCCAAATCCACGTCTCTGCATCTTTCCTCCACCCTCCAACAGCGCGAAAAGTCAAAGGCAAAGGTATTTCATTTGCCGATCGGACGCATGTTGGTGCGAGAATAATTTCGTGAATAGAGAAAGAGAGATGCTGAAGCTCGAGAGAGTTCGTGCGAGTAAGCGAGTGAGCGGGTAAGCGCGAGGGTGATCTCTCTCGGCTAGGGCGCTCGGACCTAGAAGAGAAGAAGAGAGGAGGGAGAAGGAAAAACTTGCCCCGTGGCGACGCCTTCGCCTCCGCGTCGTCTCCGTGGGAATGGATCGGCGTCGTTCTTTCTCTCTCTCCCCTCCCTTCTCTTTCCCACTGCCGCTCGGCCCCACCGAGCCCGAGCGAGTCCAAGCGAAATCCGAGCACCGAAGGGAAGCAATCGAAGTATCGGCGACGCT
>NW_011948424.1:1388634-1396273 GCF_000503995.2 Ceratosolen solmsi marchali | reverse complement strand
CTCGGCTACCGAGCTCCTCGCGATCCGTCGTCCCTCGCAACCCCCCCCCACCACCAGCAATGTTTAATGCCGTGCATGCAAGTGCGAGAAACGGATTTTCAGAATGCAAAAGCGGTGGTATTGACGGTGCATTCGTCTACCGCCGCCGCCGCCGCCGCCGCCGCCGCCGCCGTCCGGGCTTCTCCGTATAAATTTTGTTTGGGCTCGAAATTTTTCTACGATCGCTCATTAGCGAGCTGATAAGCCGCTCCACGCCACCCCACCCACCATTTTATGCACTTCGTATAATGTAACGCCTCGACTATGCGTGCGTCCGCACTTGGATAATCTTGATCGGTGTTATAAATATAAATAGTGAATGCCGCCGCCGAATGGGAGGAGATTTCATCGTCGATGTACTATTACACACTGTTTTAAACTTACATAATAAAAAGCCCTTGTTTAGGCTAGCCCGAGTACGTCAAAAACAATTACTTCCAACACGCACGGTTCTTACAAACAATCTTATCAGATATTTCCTTCGTACAATTACGCAGCCTTTGATCCTGACCTCGATCTAAGCATTTCCGTAGTCAATTAATCAGTTATAATCTGAATTTTGAAATACCCGTCCTTCAAGATTGTCTGCTTAAGTAATAAAATGCCAATGACATTGCCACAATTGATTAAATCTAGTATTACTGCACACTTTTCAAATCGACGCGCATGATTTTTCAAATTTGCACGTTTTGCTCCAGAAGCAAAAAATAAAAAGTAAAAAAAAGAATAAAAAGATATTAGAGGAGAGGAAAAAAACATACAGAGAGAGAGAGAGAGAGAGAGAGACAGAGTGAGTAAGAATGAAGGAAAATGAAGGAGAAAATCCATTGATGACGACATTGCGAATGTAGGTCAGTTTATGCGTATACAATTGGCCGATTCTTTCAAGAAAAAACAATGTCACTCGTATTTTAAATACTACATTGGTTTGCGCAAATACACGCGCGTCCTTATGATAATGCAAACCTGCTTGGACAGTATTTTAAAGGCTTTATAACAGCCAAGTGTCTTACACTTGTAATTCCATCGTGAAAATCGCATTAGGCTCTTAATGCAACGTGAAATGCAAAAGCAAAGTTAGTTCGACGTGTTGGTGAAGGGGGCGGTGAGGGTATGGGAGGGTGGGTAGGGCCTGTAGGGGAACTAAGGCATATAATATACGGCTGAAAGAGCCACAGATTCGCACTTTATCTTCCTTAAGCTCGTACAAGACGTTCCCAGAGATATGTGGCGAGGCTTAGCGCTACGCAAGGGTGAAGTTTTGCGCGCGCGGTGCGAATTCACAATCACGGTCGTGGCGCCATATTTTATAATTGCTAACAACCGCGAGGCAATTTAGATGAATGTGCGCGGCGTTCAGCCCCTTGCAAAAATTTGCTTTTTTGCCGGGCGTACTTTATGCGACTTTTCTGTCTTTGACTTGACGCATAGCGAGAGCGCGACTTTGATATTCTTGCCGGTATGTCCTCGTCGCATCTCAAGCGTCTTTGCTTTGTACTTTTGTACCTTTTTCTCATCTCAGCCACCCGAACGCTCTTTCTTTCCCATATTTTCGTTTCTTCCTTCGCCTTTCCGCCCGCATGAGAGCCTCTAAGTGTCTGTATATATGCGACGTCGCTTCTCTAATAATCAAAATTCCGACTTATTATTAGATGCTTGAATGTTCCGAAAGCGAATACTCGGGGTAATTGTTAAAACAATTGCGTCAGACTGTCATTAGCATTCTCGCAAATGGGAATTTACGATTGACAAAGTTATTGCGTACGAGGAGCTCTCTATATGCGGGATTATTTACACCAGTGGAGCCAAAAATCGTAACGCTACGAACGATCATGAAAGCCATTCGAGGACACCTTGAATATCTCCGTCTCCACTCCTCCTCCCACCATTTCTCTATTTCTTTTGGTCGATCGAGCGCGATCTTTCCTTTCTCTCGGCCACCAACCTCCTCCTCCTCCTTCCTCCAGAAGAAGTATCATGGGTCCGCGTCTTTTTATTGGCGAGGGCGAACTAGAGTGTGTGTGAGAGAGAGAGAGAGAGAGAGAGAGAGAGAGAGAGTGAGAGTGAGAGAGAGAGAGAGAGTGAGAGAGTGAGAGTGAGAGAGAGGGAGTGAGAGTGAGAGAGAGAGAGAGAGTGAGAGAGTGAGAGTGAGAGAGAGGGAGTGAGAGTGAGAGAGAGAGAGAGAGTGAGAGAGTGAGAGTGAGAGAGAGGGAGTGAGAGTGAGAGAGAGAGAGAGAGTGAGAGAGTGAGAGTGAGAGAGAGGGAGTGAGAGTGAGAGAGAGAGAGAGAGTGAGAGAGTGAGAGAGTGAGAGAGAGTGAGAGAGAGAGAAAAACAGCGAGGAGATATAGAGACGTGCCTTGCTTTGGGCGGCCTGCGAATAAAACATTTCTCCTATTTCTAGACGCACGCTCGCTGCTGCTCCCCCTTTTGTCTCAATAGCGTATGCTTTTTGTCCGCTCGCTCAAGTCGAGGCCCAAGAGGAGCGCGCAAAGACGGCCAAAGACGGGTCACAAAGGAATTTTCTATCTGCTGGCTCGACCGACGCTATTCGACATACGAGCTCTGCGCCCGGTTTCGGCAATCGGATTACCGTATCGCACGCTCGCCCTCCCTTTTTTAATTTGGCAATTTTTCTTTTATCGTCACTGCCTACGACCGACCAAAAAAGTTCCACTGTCAACGGGAGGCCCGACAAGCCGAACATTCAATCGCGCCTTTTTCGACTGGGCCACCTTCCCGAGAGCGACGGCCGTCGTCCCGGTGATTAGTCTCACATCGATTCGTGTGATTTTACCGGAGCCGTAGCGAATTGGGCCCCGCTTAGGTCTACTCGGGAATGGGACCTCTCGCAAACTAGACGACCCAACCAGACCTTGGTCCTCGATTGTAAATATACGCGACTCCTACTTTGTCCTTTTCTCTTTCCCGAGGCCGAGGAAACCTTGGGGATACGAGAGGAGGCGGTCCTCGAGTGAAACTTAACGCCGAAAATCGATTTTTCGAATCGACAGTTCCGAGCTCCTCTCTCTCTCTCTCTCTCTCTCTCTCTCTCTCTCTCTCTCTCTCTCTCTCTCTCTCTCTCTCTGTGCTTCACTCGTGCACACGCACATACACTAGAGCACCGAAAACACCATTCCTCCCTCCCATTCGCTTGCCTTGGCGCGACGGATTTTTCTCTCCAGGTCCCTCGCTTATGAGAAAATCGCCTTTTGAATATTCCATTACCATGGGTAAATGAAACGTCGCACAACAAGCTTCGTTAACTCTGCCATGTGTTAACCATTTTTTTTTTCTTCTTTATCCACCTGCCATCATCAATCCCCTTACAATTCAATTTATACATATTTTTCATTTTAAAGCTTACCATGCCCTTTTATAATTATTACGAATGAGTAATAATGCGCTGTGTGTTTGTTAAAAATTTTCCTTACTTTATGGTAGATTAATAGCTACTGTAATTTCTCGCGTTTCATATTCAAATAGCCAACGTCGCACATGTCATTTGATCCTAAAGGAATATTAAATGCGTATTTCGTAAGAATTATCCAAGTCGGGCTTGAAAATTCGTAGAAGGAAAGCGTATGGAACATCGATGACATGCGCCCATACGTGCTGCTGCTGCTGCTGCTGCTGCTGCTGCTGCTGCTTGAAAAAACAAAATAAATAAATAAAAAAAATACTCTTTTATATATCCTCATGGCGATATATTGGTTCGCTGTAATAATTTAACGTAGCGGCGAAATTTCCTTATCGCACATCGTCGCCCTGCCCCGACTTTGTATGTATTTATCTTACCCCTCCCTCGCTTTTTTCCTTTTTCTCTTCCCTGCCGTTCGACCAACCCTATCTCTTTCTTCCTCAATCTCATACGTTTGGGCACGGCATCGATTTTCGGCGCATCTCTCCTTCCCTCCCGCCCCCTCGCTCACTCGCTCGCTCTCTCTCTCCTCTCTCTCTCTCTCTCTCTCTCTCTCTCTCTCTATCTCTCTCTCACCGAATCTGCCCCTCTCGCGCCCCGCAGATCCCCGAACTTTCTTTCGTTCAACAATATCGACGTTACTATCTCTTCGGGGCGAACTCGATAATGACCAGCAGACGAACGGAGAATGGCCCCGAACGAGACCGGATTTTTAGAGACGTTTATATACACACGACTGTGGGAGCCAGTGGAGGAGCACCTCTTACGTACATTTTTTATGCCCTTTTCCCTTCATCCTACCCTGCTGCTTTACTATTCCCCTCTTTTCTCGAACCACCGTTTTTTTTTTCCTTTCGTTTTTTTCACCCATACGACCACACTTTCTTCTCATCTTTAAATTTCTGCGTTTTTCTTGGTCGGGCACTTGTTCCTTTACATCTCACGCTTGAAAAAGTGGGAATTAATGGCTTGCGGTATCGGCTAAAAGGTACTACTTTATAAATCAAAATTACATTATTAAACAATACAGTTATATTAGCTGGAAAATTTAAATATAAAATGTATCGACGATATATAAGTAATACAATTTCTTGAGATATGCCGTCTAAGCTATTAATTGTAGGAACGTGGATGGAATTTGCATAACTTTAATTATATTTAGAAATTATTACACATTACCTAAAATTAAATATCCTTAATATTTATTGTAATGGCTGCATATGCAACATAGTTAATTTAATTAAATTGCTAATGAATTGCTATAATACATTGCACTTTTCTGTAACATTCTCTCCTCTCTCAATTTAACTGCGGCGTTTATTATTTTTATTTACAATTCATCTCTCATTTATTCCTTCGTGCTCTTACTTTTCCTTATCCTATATCAAATCTCAGCCTCTCCTTCTCTCCCAACCTCCCGCAATATCACGCTCTCCTTCTCCCCCCCCCCTCTCTCTCTCTCTCTCTCTCTCATTCTCTCTCTCGCTCTTCTACGTTCCACTCTTCCACCGGATATATCTCGTGCACGCCCACATTGCGCGATTTCAATTTCAGTAATTCTCTCTCTCTCTCTCTCTCTCCATCCCCCTCCCCTCTCAACGCACTACCTATCAGCCCTCTTGATTTTCTTTCGCGATTGATTGATGCATCCGGCTGCTCCCTGCGTCGATACTTTTTTGAATGGCCGAGCGGACAACTAGGCTCTCGCCACTTGCGTATGAAACATTCCAAAAATGAGCTTTTTACGAGCTGAGGCCATTGCCGTTACTGTCGGTGCTCGGATAACACAAACAAGAGGCCTCTTATGTACGCGAGCGCGTGCGCGCGCACGTAAAAGTCCACAGAAAATCCAGAGCCGATTGTGCCTTTAATGGCCGGGGGAGCAGGCGAAACCGCAGACCGATTTTGTCGGAATTCTTTTGTGTCGTCGATCGGCGCGAGATATTTCATTAGCAACGAGTTTCGCGAATTCATTTTCGTTTCCCCTCCTTTTATTTTTTCCTTTCTATGCGCCGATGGTTCTCCAGTCTGCCCTTCACCCCCGGTCCTTCCTTCCGTCCCGTACCCGTGCCGTTCATCCGCAGATTCGCTCACTCTGTCTCTCTCTCTCTCTCTCTCTCTCTCTCTCTGCGGTATATCTCTCTCTCTCTCTCTCTATCTCTCTCTCTCTCTCTCTCTCTCTCTCTCTATATATATATATATATATATATATATATGTATGTATGTATGTATGTATGTATATATCGTGACTGTACAGAATGGAGGAAAAGCGGGAAGCGATTCATCGGCAATCGCGACGCGCAGCCGCATCGTCGACCCAAGCTCTCGACATATTTTGCTTTTATCCGGCTCATTGGTGCCTAATGACTAAAACGCGCTGCCCAGTAAACTGCATTACGCAGCCGCTAAATCATACGTAAACAAGCCTCGTGGGTATTTGCTTTAGCGAGGAATAAGAGAAAAGGATGAACGAGTCGCGAGGGAAGTAGGGGAAGGAGGAGATGGAAAAATTGTATGGGCCCGATTTTTCTTGGCAATGCTGCACCACACACGGATGCAATAAGCATTCGTGTGGTTTCTATCTATTCGAGACGGCAGTAGCAACAGAATTTCTCGGGCCGGCTGCCATCCCATGACTCTTTGTTCCACTTCGACCGCAGCCCTCGACTCATCCGGATCATCGGATTCCGAATGATTTACCCCGCCTCCTCACCCGTACCTGCGTACCTACGTATTTACGTACGCGCGCTACCTTTTTTTCACCGAAAGTGCCGCAGGAATAGCAAGGGAGAAGAAAAATACACGAAAACTGCAAAGAATAGAGCCGAGGCATCGAAGCTGAAATCTACGGGTCTACGTACGATTTCGTTCCATCCTTCCATTATTCTTTTATATCGGCGTATCGGCGCGCGTCAATTATTAAGATATTTCGCCCTCGTTATGGTTGACTGAGCACGATTGTTCGTTAATTGTTTCGTGCACTATATAATAGCTATCGTATTTATCGTGAATTCGTCATCAAAAGGAGGGAGGAAGCTTTTTACTCGATGCCCATCAATCGCTTATATATTATTAAACGTAAATATCATTCGAGTATTTTTTCATTTGCGTCAATATTTTCATTCATCCACGAATTCGTTATTTATATTCATATTTATATTCAGCTAAGCCAATCACGTATGAATAATGTCCTTATCAACGCTATACTTAAAAATTCGTCAACCATATGTATCGTGAATAGGAAATAACGGCAACCATAAATGCCTGAATTTTCCTTGGCAGTGTTATTATAATAATATTCCCGCTTTGATGGTGGTGGTGGTGGTGGTGGTGGTGATTTTGTGTGCGTGTGCGTGTGTGTCGTCCGTGGGAAAGAAGCCGTCGATTGCCGTCCGAGCCATACGGACACGCCGCCAATAAAGCGCATTAACCCGAAGAAATGGTAATTGTAATATTAGCAGCCGTAATGCCTCCGACGGACGTTTTAATTATCGAAAGTTCCTTCGAGCGATATCGATATAATTGTCGGGACGAAAGTCGAAATATTGAGTTGGGAATAGCGAGTTTCGGCCCAATGATCCGAGAGTGAATACAGAGTGCATTGGAAACAAAGTAGAGGACGGCTGAGGCGAGACAAAGAAAAAAAAAAAAAAAAAAACGATGCGGAACTAACGCTGGCGCCCACGTGGCATAGAGTCGCGAAGGATTACCGCCGATGTGGTGCGGAGGGAGTGGGGTGGGAGTCGGGTGGGGTAGCGGTTAGGTGGCGGTGGTTTTGTCGATGAGGTGGTGGTGGAGGAGGAGGAGGAGGAGGAGGAGGGGGAGGAGGAGACCCCCCTCCCCCGCCGTTGCGCGGTCGAAACATCGAATGGTGCTTTCGATGACACCCGCGCTTTATTTCCAACGTTTGGCAAGACCGTTTTCATACCTGGGAAAAAATGAGCGCTGGCCAACTCTTTATTTTACGAGCGGCTTTCACGGATACTTTCACGAGAGATCGTGAAAAGATGGGTCTTTTACGACTCGGTGCGGAAATGACACGTGGCTCAGCTGGACGTGTTCCGTCCGTGTTCTGTTTGTGTTCTGTTCGTGTTCCGTCCCCCGGCTCCCGCCAAGCCATTCTCAAAGTTTACCCATAGACTTTCGGCGCGGCTTACCGATCCAATTCCTCCGCTCCTCCT
>NW_011948424.1:1386143-1388622 GCF_000503995.2 Ceratosolen solmsi marchali | reverse complement strand
AACCCATCGCTCCACCACGGCTCTACCGAAACACACGCGAGTCGTCCCGTCCCGCGGACGCTTTGATGCATTGTACGGTAATTACTTGGCGAGGAGCGCTCGGCCATGATAGAGGACGACTAGCGACTAGTTTTGAGATAGCCATCGATTCGCTCTATCGCCCCTTAAAAACGCCCATAATTCTACGGATGCTAGGTTACTCGGATGATCGTAAACGTCATCATTCGAACAATGGCGCCCCTTATGGTATCAATTAAACGTGAATCATCAAAGAGAATATAATGCCCCGTGATTTGCGAGGGAACGCTTTCGAAGGTTCGAAATAGGTATCCTTCGATACACGCGTCATCGGGGAACACCCGAGATATGTCTAACCAAGGCCCTTCAACAAAGTATTATTCCCATCTCCGGATTCGATCGTGTTGGTCCCCGTTTATAAAAAACAGTATACAAACATCGAGGGACAAGCCAAGCAATGAGAACGAAATGAAGAAGAGGAGAGAACGAAAATACCAAACACATACGTAATATAAGCGATAAAATCTGAAAGAAAAATAAGTGACGCACTGATCGAAAAGAGAAAAAGAATGGAAAAAGAAAGGAAAAAAAAAAAAAATAAATAAATAAATAAATAAATGAAAAACGAGAATAGAAAAGAGATGAGATGAAAAAAGATGAGGGAGATGAGAATAAACAACGCGACGCAGCATCCACCTGCGATCGAGTATCCGGCGCGAGAGTAGTTGTTGGCTTTGGCTGGGTGCGCGCGTGTGCTCGTCACGTTCGTATGATAAGAAGCACAGAAGGAATAAGCGAGGGACGGGGGAGGTAGGTCGCCGAGGGCCCTGGCCGCCAGTCGAAAAAGCCACGGAGTCCAAATTGCATAGTCGAGGGGTTGGCGGCTGAGGGCGGTGGTGGTCGTCCCCAAACGTAAAATAGGTCTGCGGCCGCGGCGAGGAGCTACGCATTCGTCCGCGTATATTCCGAAATATATAGGGCGCGTGATGTAGAATGTAGAAGAGGAGGCGAAGAGCTCCTCGGCCCTCTCTTTCCTGAGTTATTACGTCCTCTCTTCCTCGCGGCTTAATACGCGCGCGCGAGTCCACGTATGCGTTTATCTGCGTGTATTGCGCTCGTGCACCGGTAGAGGAGAGTCCGAGCAACGAGCATTGAAACCGGTTATACCCTGTAGGAACCGAACCTGAACCGCCCACCCCTCCTTCGCGCCCCATACCCACTACTACCTCAATCTATCTATCTCTCTCGTTCCTTTTCTCCTTTTTGACCCTGAACCTTATTCGTTTCTTATTTTTTTTTCTTCTTCTTCTTCTTCTTATTTGCTCTTCCTGACTTCTTTCTCCGTTTGTTTTACTTGTCCCTCTTCTTTTTTTTTTTTTATTCTTCTTCTAGTAGTCCATTCGCCGCCGCGTCTGTCCTTGCAAACGCTTATCATTCTATCTTATTTTTCCGCAATTGTAAATATCGGCCATGGATTTATTATAAACGATCGATAAAGTAAACCGTCCCGCAACCATAATTTATTATGCCGCTACGTCGACTCATTGTAAAAACATTATGTGCCCTATTACTTGGCAATGCACCAACCTTATATTGTTTAGTGTCGATGCGACATTCCAGCTAACAATAATCGATAAACTTGTCGATTATTTAAGTTTAATCGAAGCCACGATTTATCATCCCATCGCCGGGGCCTAATCGGTGAAATTCATTAAAGTAACATGGCAAAATGTTCTGCTATTTCAAATTGAGGCATTTATGGCACTCGAGAGATAAATATTTCTTCTATCCATAGGGGCAATTGTTATCATTACCTTAGCTCTTCCTATTATCCTGTCTCTTCCTTATAATAACATCCTAAAAGCTTAGTACGCAATATGTATCATTATGTGATTTGACTTTGTGGTCCGCGTACATTCCGCAAATGCACACCATATTTTTCCTACATCCTTGACCTTTATATTATCCTCTTTTGCCATCTAACTTCGTACCCGCGCGTTCATCTTTCATTTTGCCGCGATGCGACCTCTACCTTCGGACCTAAGTAGAAGAAGATGATGAAAATGATGACGATGATGATGATGAAGAAGAAGAAGAAGAAGAAGAAGAAGAAGAAGAAGAAGAAGAAGAAGAAGAAGAAGAAGAAGAAGAAGAAGAAGAAGAAGAAGAAGAAGAAGAAGAAGAAGAAGAAGAAGAAGAAGAAGAAGAAGAAGAAGAAGAAGAAGAAGAAGAAGAAGAAGAAGAAGAAGAAGAAGAAGAAGAAGAAGAAGAAGAAGAAGAAGAAGAAGAAGAAGAAGAAGAAGAAGAAGAAGAAGAAGAAGAAGAAGAAGAAGAAGAAGAAGAAGAAGAAGAAGAAGAAGAAGAAGAAGAAGAAGAAGAAGAAGAAGAAGAAGAAGAAGAAGAAGAAGAAGAAGAAGAAGAAGAAGAAGAAGAAGAAGAAGAAGAAGAAGAAGAAGAAGAA
>NW_011948424.1:1376143-1381143 GCF_000503995.2 Ceratosolen solmsi marchali | reverse complement strand
CCCTCGTATGTCCCATGCAGTCAGTCGACATGCGTGGCTTGTCCTATTGATTTTCATAAATTTTCCAAATTCATTTTGTAATACTTGTCCTTTTCATTTAAATGCCCGACGCACAAGACACTTACACGCCAAACCTTTCAAGATATCGCCAACCAACGACACGAGCTGAATTTGCATTTTACGTTTTAATTTTCAGTAACGTATCGTTTGCTCCTCGAATGCATTACCAACGAAAATTAACTTGATCTTCTCGAGCTAGTAAATGCTCCCTTTAATTTTAAATGCATTTCAGATTTAATTGGACGCGTGAAAATCAATCCTTTATGCTAATTAAATGTACATTACAATCGCCAAGTATAATTGTTTTCTACGGCTATAACATTTTTTGCTTCATTTTGTTTTTCCTCTTTTTCGTTTCATTCTTTTTCATCATTTTTTCATCCTTTTATTTTTTTTTTGCTTTTTTTTTTTGTTTTTTTTTTGTTTTTCAGTTTTTTTTACTTTTCTTTCTTTCTACATTTTCATAAAGCCGAGGCAAAAATGCCATCTGTCAATACGGCATTAATTATTAAAAAGGGATCGAGTACTGTAATATGACGGAGCGAAACGGTTAAGCTTCGCTATCACAATACTATGAATTTCTCATTCTTTTGTTCTCGGCCGGTACAATGAATATTACGTTATGCCCTTTCGTGACTGTTCAATTCTCGTTTCGCTCCAAAAAAGTACTATTCTTTGTACTTTGGTATATAAAATTTGACGCTCATCCGAAAGAAGAAGAAGAAGAAAAAAATTGTCGAAAAAAAAAGACAGCTCATATATTAATTAACAATAAACAAGATGAGAAGGTCGAAAAAAAAAAAAGAATTCACTCCATACCACATTTCATCAATCAAATAATCAAGTAGTAGTAGTAGTATACTTTCTCAATGTGCGTTGTAATTGTAATCTATACAGTGCACGACCTATTTTCAAAAAAAAAAAAAAAAAAAAGAAGAAGAAGAAGAAGTAGAAGAAAAATAACATCTCTCCACGCGTATCTCCGTCTTTATCTCGGCTTCTCTCCCTTCCGTCCCGCCCAATCCCATCGCACCTTACAATCCCTCCGCCCCCTCACTCTTCACCGCTATCTTATGCGCACTACACACCTGCGTCTTCTTTTCCTTCCATCGACTAAATTCATTTTTTCACTTCATTCCTTCTCGTATCTTTTCTTATCTTTTTTCTTTTTCCTCTCTCTTTTCTTCCTTGCCCCTCGGCGTGACTCGGCACGAACGCAACCCAATTCGATTCGAGCCGCCGCCTTCTTCTATTATCTCTAACAAGAAACCGAAAGGCTCGTTCGCTTCGCGCGAATGCGTACTTTTCGTTTGACGAAATCATCCGCTCCTTTCGCTCTTGTTCGCCGAAACCGTTGATTTTCATCAAGCACCTATGCGATTAACACGGCACTTTATCTTTTTGTTTTGCACTTGGCGTGCGCTGGTGGTGGGTGGTAGCCACCACGCAGTCGTCCAAAAAGTCCGTTAGCTAAGAAAAAGATAGAACCTTACACCGTCCCTTTTCGTATGTTAATCCGTCGCCTAAATTATCATAATCATTTGATCTCTTTATCGTTACGTCCTTGCCCATCAATAATACCATTATTAACAATAATGTTGCCTAGTCTACGATCTACGATTAACAACGCCTCTCTTATCTCTCCCTTCGCCAACCAACATCCCATCAAACTTCCTCTTTACTCCGAATTTTCAGCCAATTAAATAGTATCGTAGGCTTAATTAAAGGCTCTCTCGATACTGCCGATCCAAGGATTAGTCGATTAATCGATCGGCCGATTAACCGATTAATCTCCTAAAAGCCACCGGATAGCAGAGTTTTGATAATAATTCACTTTCCTTGCATTCACAGCAGTCGGGGTGACGAGCAGCAGTACGATGAGCAGCAGCGGCGGTGGTATTGGCGTCGGCGTCGGCGGTGGTGGTGGCGGTCTCGGTATCGGCGTCGGTGGCGGTGGCGTCAACGGAGGCAGTGGTATTGGCGGCAGTGGCAGTGGCATCGGCGGTGGTGGTGGTGGCGGCGGCAGTGGCGGTGGAGGAAGCGCCGGCGGCAGCGGCAGCTCGGGCAACACGGCGATACTAAATGGGAACAACGGCGGTGCCATATCCCCGGCACTGCCCCCCTCGATCTACAAGGGAGGCGATCGCTTCTACCCGGGCAACGTCCATCACGGTCACGACCACGGACAGCACCAGCCGACGGATCAGGGCACATCGCCCGGCCTCTCGCACGTGCCCCAGCAGCCGATGTTCCCCAACTATCCGCACCAGCAGCCTCAGCCGCCGATGTACCCGGGTCCACCGGCCTCCCAGCCACCCAAGACCTCCATCACCCAGAAGAAGAAAAACAGTGCGTATTTTGGGGGCAATTTTGTTATGAATCCCCATCCCACCCCACCTCCCTTGGCTTATTTACCCGATCATGGACCCACCGCGACGGACCACCTTCTCCTACCCAGCGAGCCGGCCACTCGTCTTATCCTTCCTACCCATTATTCATCCTTGCCCTCGTCTCGACAAAAGTACCAGGCCATCGCTCCTAAAGGACCCCAAGGAGTCCGTTACCTTCACCCCCCCCCCCTCGTCGTTTTTTGTTCTCGCTTTAGGCATTTTCTCAACGTCGCTGTATACGCGGTTCCCCGACTCCCGCGACTCATTAACCGTAATTTCCCTCCATGCCGTACACTATTTACCGCCCCGCTCGTAACTTTTAATTTACATTTCATTTCCGTGGCGGAGGAAGAACAACTTTAGGCTAATAATAATTAATTAATCTGGATAAAATCATTAAAAGGCAAAGGGAATGGTAACAAAATGTAATTTATTAGCATAGTATTAATATCGAGAATGTACGGGCTCGAGATGCATACGTAAAGAGAGAGAGAGAGAGAGAGAGAGAGAGAGAGAGAGAGACCGGAGTGGGGGGGGGCGTTTAAATCTTTTGGATATATAAAAGTGATCGTTCGGCTCAAGCAACAAACGACTGGAAATCGTTAAGATCGCTCAACGCGGAATCATACATTTGCACGTACGTGCGAGTGCGCATATATATATATATATATATATATATGCTAAGAAGACATGCTTCGAACAGGATGAAATTTATTAATATACCTAAAATAAATAATTGAAGCCGATCGTCGACTTATCGCTGAGATAGCGTACAATTAATTGCAGGAAAATTGATGAGGAAAGAGACTTAAGCGACTCTGTCGTAAAGGTAGGAACGAAGTACCTTGTTATAAAGTCGGATAGGTAAAGTCCCATATTCATGATCGTGAAATCTAGTTTATCGTAATTCGTATATTAATTATTATCTTGGCCTATAATATTGGCTTGGCACATCCTTAATAAAGCAGAGATCTCCTCTCCTCGCCCCTTCGTAACGGAAGTCACAAAGGATCGGCTAAAGATGTAATCCAGCTGAGCATCGGCAACGTACACCAAACCATTGTAAATAAGCGGAAACCCCCTCCCCCCTCCCCCACTTCAATTTCCATTTCCCACCCGCGGGACAATCGCAAGTCCAAAACCCGACGCACCACCCTCCCCCTCAACCACCACCGTCTTAACGCAGAGCTCGCGAAAAAGGTGAGAGAAGTAAGCACCACCCGGGTACGGGACTGCTAGGAGCGACCTATGGGGTGAAGACCGAGGGAGGACCTCTCTCATCGTCTGGCACTATTGTTTTCCAAAACGAGAGCGACAAACGAGTCTGGTCAGACTGCTCGGCCGCCCTTATCAGCTCCGCGCGATCAGCAACCGCGGCACGACGAACATAGCCGCGGCCTCCGTTCTTTCACGGCCGGGAACCTACGTGCCTTGGTACGCCAAGGAGGGACTGACCGCGCAAATATCGCTTATGTATATTTATTTATTCCGGCTTTATCAGAGCGCTCGCTCGTATCGAGTCACCCACCGACCGGACAGCCGCATTGCCACTGCGGTAGGCGAGTTATGATCGAGGGGCGAGGGAAGGAACTGCTGCCGAGGATGTTGGTGCGAGAACGAGGTGGGAAATGGTTGATTATGGCGGTAGGTGGGAGTTGGAAAATTTGAAAAAGGACGGGCGTCGAGAGGAAGAGGCAGTGAGAGAAAGAGAGAGAGAATGAATGAATGAGAGAGAGAGATAGAGAGAGAGAGAGAGAGTCAGAACTGTGGGGGAGAATTGAAAAAAGCGGCACGAGCGTTGAGCGCATATCGAACATTTCCAGCCAATATTATTGAAAATAATCGCTCGGAAATGGGAGTTTATTATTATTATTATTATTGTAGAGCGGGAGCCTTTCCGATAAGTTTCAATGAGTTTAAATGGTGTATGGGCGGTTCGATTCCCAGTTTCTTTCTTTCTCTTGCCGTTGCGAAAGCTTAGAAATGACACGGGAAGTCAATCGGGTTCCCGGTTACGGCCTCCTATACATTTAACCACTTGCCCAGTCATTTATTACCCAAGGTGCTCTGCCGTACGCTGCATCCCCCCTCTTCCACCCCACCAACCCGAACCTACTTTTATCGACGTCGGAGCCACGTTCGTTTCTCGCTCTCGCACCCGCCGCTCATTCGACATTTATTCAATTCCGTCGCGCACGTCCGTCGTCCTTTGAAAAGACCAACCGGCGCGCGGCCCCGCTCCTCCGAGAGCCGTCGTACCCTGACTTTGACTAAGAAACGCGGACATGCCCAGCTTCTCAAAGTCAATGTAACTTTTCAATACAGGAAAGAAAATGATGGAGCTTAAGTGGAAATTATATCGAAAGGATATAACTGATAATTTACGGCTGAGTGAGAAGAGGAGCGGACTTGCGGCCGCCGCCACGCACTCGTCCCAGCGCAAAATATAATTATTACTAGTTGAGCAAACATGCCGGAGCGGCCAATTAATTAATTAATTATTTATTCGCTTCTCTCCCGTTGTCTCTTCGATACCCCCCCCCCCCACCC
>NW_011948424.1:1362507-1376103 GCF_000503995.2 Ceratosolen solmsi marchali | reverse complement strand
CCCGGTGCCCTTTCCATCCCCCCCCCCCCCAATTCCCCGCTGCTCTTAAATGCGGTGGAGCGGACGGTAAATACGACCGGCTGTCGAGTTTGGTGAGAGCGCGCGGAAACGTCAGTGACGCCGCCACGACGGCTTTGTCGCACTCGTTTTTCTCCTCTCTCGCCATATCTCGAGTGAAAAGCCGACGCGCCACTCCTTATTTTCCTCCGCGTCCCCACCTCAAAGCTTCCCTCCATCGAGGAATTGGCCACCCCCTTCTGTGCAAATTAGCCTTGGACTTCCGCTACGTAATGGGCACGCGCTTTAAAATCATCCGCGGCCTCGAGATATGAGCCCCCTCGGTTATACTTTTCGTTTTTCCAAAAGGGGTTTACCAACCCATTACGAATTATCGTTTAGGAGAGAATCGGCAATGCCAGCTCTTAGACTCGTCGAGTCGAAGAGCCATGAGCGCGCGTTGCTCCTTTTTACAAGGGAAATGTTAAATTATCGAGCTCGCGCTTATCCTTCATTTCCCCCTGTTTTTCCCCTTCAACGCTCCCATCGATCCCCCCCCCCCCGCATTACGAAACATTAACGGCCACGGGGGAGCGATGCACCTAGCAGCGCTACGGACGGGACAACGATCGAAGTCCGCGATCCGACCTTACCAATCCACCTACTCGCACACTCGCATTAGACTTGATTTTCCCAAAGCGCCGTTTCATGCCCGCGCGACCCGAGCTTAAGAGAAAAACAGTGCCTGCACGTTGAACGGCTGCCGTTACTCGCTCGTTAAATTATTCGGCTATTTTCTCGTATTAGCATTTACGAGGATAAGAAACTTTGGCGTCCAAATGAATTTCCAGCGATTAGTCGAGTTATCTTTGATCGATAAGCCGAGAACGGACTGAGCGAGGTAAAAAGAGAGAGAGAGGTCGGACGAACGAGTTTGGCGCCATATACAATAGCTGCGTAGCCTGGAAAAACATAATAACAATTAATAGTCCACCTCTTCCTCCTAGCGCACACAATAAATGCTCTTATCATCAATTTTAATAGAAAAGCGTAGACCGTGGAGTAGTGGCGACCTAAGGAGACTGAAACGACGCTATTTCGAGTAGAGGCGTGTGCGCGTCGTCGCTACTAGAGCGGAAGAGAGGCTCACGCTCGAAAAAGGGACTTAATTAACTGGCCCCTCGTGCTCCAAAAAATTAGACATAGAGAGACCGAGTGAGAGAAAGAGAGAGAGAGAGAGAGAGACAGAGAGAGAGACAGAGAAACAGAGAGAGAATTTGTGAGAAAAAGGCTCGCATTTCCCATCGTCACTTAGTAATTTCACTTTGAAAACGGCCCGACGGCTACGAGTTTCGATCTCCCCCCTACCTCCACCCCTAACTCCACCCCACCGATAGCCCTACGGCAACACTGAATTCCGGACCCGCGTTCCCTGCGCGCATTACTCATGTCCCGCCTTCTCCTCGGCTTCATCCGATTATTCACAAATTCGTTCTCGATCGCGCAAACATATCCCGCCTCTGGCCCCTTGACACTCGTCATTTCCGCACCTGCACCCGACCACTGTCGATAGTCGACGATTCTCTCTCGATTCGCTCGCTCCTCCTTCCTCCGCATAATAATGAGCATTGCCAAGGCCGAGGTCTCGCGAACGACATATACAACCCCGTCGCTTCCACGGCTTTACCGACCGTTGCGAATTCTAGCGGCCCCTTGGCACGCGGCGCTCCTCTGTTTTTGCACGTTTGCTCCCCGCCTACCCCCCCCCCTCCACTCCACTCCCCCTATACGTTCCACACGCCATCGTCGCCAATTCTTCCACCTTTGTGGAATCGACCGAGGCGGCAAACCGCATGATTAAGGAGTGGAAATGCCTCGTTATCGGGGCTCCTTCTTTTTTAGGACATTTGGGAGTGAACAAACTGCTTTTTTCTTTAATCCAACATCGAACGTATTATATGCATTAGCTTACTAGGCGTCCCATATCATTTTCACGCATTTCTTTTTCAACCTCCACGATGGAGGACGATCACGCGAGTACTTTACTCGCGTAAAACGCTAGCAATTTCATTACCGAGCGGAATGAGCGACGGCGCCAAACCAATTGCTCATTTACATATCTGTGAGAAATTTTTAACGGCTCTCTTACGCTTCCTCGTAACGTATAACAAACAGTTGCAAATGCCCCGATATTACATATCCTGCCCGCACCTCCCACACCCATGGAAATGTACAATAATTTCCCGATAGGAGTCCATGCTGCCAACACGTACGCACGCACGTGTCACGATAACTCAAGACTAACGTATGAATTCGATCTTTTTCAGAAGAGTACTCAGACCACCCCAACGAGGTGGTGAAGAACGAGGAATTGACGTACAACGGGGCGAGCTCACCGAGACTGCGGTTCCTGATCCAGGAGCAGCAGCTCGCGTGGACGCTGGCGCTGCTGTGCGGCGCACTTCTGCCCCATTTGCTACGGTGAAGCGACTCATGGGCCACTGGTCGTCGAATCGAGCCTCGTCAACGAGCAAACTAAACAACGGAATAAAACCCCCTTCTTCTGTGATTGTAATCCTACGTTTGTAATTCATTTCCGCTGGAGCGCCGGTTCCGTTCTCGGAACGCACGAGCCTTCGCGTATCCCGTTGCGTGTATGCGCCTGCAACTACGACTATATATTTCCGATTAAAAACGAATGTGTGCGAGTATGCGCGACTCCGACCTCCCACCCATCCACCCACCCACCAATCCACCCACCCACCCACTCACGTGCCCCTAAACACCCCTCACGCCCTCACCTAACGCCGTTGTTGGTGGTTGTACGCTTATACGCGCTACCTCCCTTTTGTTTCATATCGCTCGTAAGGCCCAGCAATTTGTGTGTACGCGCGCGCAACTGCGGTTAAAGTGCGCGATGCGCTTGCCAGGGCGAAAGCGATCGTTCGACTGGGTGCGCGTGTTAATCGTTCGGAGAGGAGAAAGAGGAGTGCAATCTCGTGTCCTAAGAGAACAGTGGCGCGACAAAGGGCATACGGCGTTGAGAGAGTGACGGAGAGTAGCGTTATAGCGATGCGAGAGAGAGAGAGAGAGAGAGAGAGAGAGAGAGAGAGAGAGAGAACGTCAGCCATATTAACTCTTAATGTGAAATGATGAACACTTAACTACTAAGCACTACACTACCATAGTACGCCCATTACTATTGTCACTACTGTAAGTCTAATGAAAGAGACGGTAGTCGTATCCTGGTTGTCATTCATTATCACTGCGGTTATTCTGTAGGTATTTATTCCGAGTGCTAGGCGATTGCCTGTGCTGTGCGAAAAAACAGAAAAGTATCTTCGAGAGCGAGAAAGCGCGAGCCCCTCGATGAGAATACAAAAAAAATGAATTATTAAGTAAACAACGTGCCTCCTTACTCTTGTGCGCACTCTGCCGAGTGTGTTTGTTCCCTTACGTTATTTTGTTCATTATGTTTTTGTTTTTTATGTTTTTTGTTTTATTGTTTTTATTTGGTGTTTTTTTTTTTTGTTTTTTTTTTTTACCTTAAATTGCCTGGATCATGGAAACCTGATGTGACAAATGTGCTCTGAAGAAAGTGAGCCGCACTCGGGAGCAGTGCGCGAAGATCGAGCCACGCGACTAGGACTTACAAATACAAATGTAGAAAATAACTTGTGAAAGAAAGAGCGATAGAGCGAAAAGAGGTGTAGGGGTCGAAATTGCGCGGTGTGCGATACGCGTGTATTCATAAATCAATCGAATCGAAGTGGGAGGGGCCCTCGTCCATGGCCCTGTCCAGCCACTCTCCAACTGCGCCCGAAATCCACAACAATCGAAATCGCTTTGAATAATTATAATTTGTATCCATCGTCTGTGTTCCGAATCTCATCTATTATCATTTTGTCCTTACTACATTGCATACCCACGGTAGATCCATAACACGCGAACACACACACACACGCGCGCGCGCGCGCACGCACACACGCACACACAGACACACACAGACACACACAAACACAGCCAAACGCGCCTACGTGCATATGTAGACGCATAAAACGCGCGCGCGTGTTATGCATGGATAAATGCATTCCTACGTACAACACACGCACATACGTATATAAATATACTTGCATTCGTTCGACACATCCGCCGATATATATTTGTGTTCCGACTAATCGTTAGTAAAATGTAATTCCTTAAGATTTTCTTCTCGATTCACGGCGATTCCGAAATATGAAAATATGTAACCTACTTGTCGTAAGGGACAATGAGCGCGCGATTCAAGACAACGAGAGCACGAGAGCAAGTGATTGGTTGGTAGGAGAGGGCAGGCAGGAGGGAGAGAGCGACGGCCGTCGAGAATTGCGACGGGTGGTGAGGGGTGGTGAGGTAACGAAAGATAGAGATATAGAGATATAGAGAGAGAGAGAGAGAGAGAGAGAGAGAGAGAGAGAGAGAGAATGAGATTGAACTGACCGACAGCGCGCGCGCCTTAGAAAAATAAAACCGCATCATTCCATGCGAAGGAAAATAGAACCCGGGACATTGTCGTGGCGCACTCGGGCGCGTGTCCCGGGCGCAATAACGTAAATAATCTTAGCACGTCTCTATCTAAATAAAAAGAAAAAAAATTATTAAGAACGAGCTACGTAAATTCCTAATGAGCACTTCAGCATGAGCGGCTCGACGGGGCAGAGGCCAAATGGGGAGCGATTCTCGCAATGAGCGGCGGCGGTTCACCTAAAAAATAAGAGATTCCTCGGGCATCTCTGGGCGAGCATTCGAATGGAATGGATAAAAGTTAATTAAATAAAATGATTCAATGTCATCTTCAGTCTTTGTGAGGGGCGTGCTCGCGTTGTCGCTCGTAATACCAAGAGCGCTTTAACTAATAGGCGTTGGAGTACGACGATCTCAGAAAAGTGACAGAAAACCAAAAACAAAAAAAAAACAAAAAAAAAACAAGAATGAGAAAGAGAACGAGAAAGAGAATGAAAGGAAAGGAAACGAAAATGAAGATAGGAATAATACCCGAAGAAGGCGATGACGATGAAAGAACGAAGCAAAATCGGATCGAAAAGTGTGCCAGTGGACGCCGCGAGAATATTACGAGCTCAATGTAACTGTCAATTTCGCAATATTGTTCTTTGTGTTTAAATTTTCTGTTTTAATTCTAATGGTTATTTCGTGTGCGTTACTAAGCGACCATGACGATACGCGAGATCGAAAGAAAGAGAGAATGACAAAGATAAAGATATAGAATATAGTAATGCCTGTGAGTGAATGAATTGGGGTTGGAAGGGTGGGGGGGGGGGAGGGTGCGAATGGGAGAGACGAAGGTGCGAGAGTACGCGCGAGAATGCGAATGACAAGACGAAGAAGGATGATGAGAAAAGGAGACGGTGGTGAAGGCGGCGTAGAAGAAGAAGGTAGAGAGAGAGAGAGAGAGAGAGAGAGAAAGAGAGAAGAAGTCAGAGATGAATGGAGGATGAGGAGGAGAATGATTACATGGGGAACGAGTGTAAGAAGAAGAAGAAGAGTGGAACTGAAGCCGGAAGAGCAGGAAGAGAATTTATAACCGAAACTATTGTATCATAGCTGTATTATACCGAAACACCTAACTATAGATTTGTATTATATTTATTATCTATTAATATTACGACACTATGAATATTTACTCGATATTCAACATCATCATCATCATTATTATTATTATTATTATTATTATTATTATTATTATTATTATTATTATCATTATTATTATTATTATTATTATTATTATTATTATTATTATTATTATTATTATTATTATTATTCGTGGTAGTAGTAGTAGTAGTAGTAGTAGTAGTAGTAGTAGTAGTAGTAGTAGTAGTAGTAGTAGTAGTAGTAGTAGTAGTAGTAGTAGTAGTAGTAGTAGTAGTAGTAGTAGTAGTAGTAGTAGTAGTAGTAGTAGTAGTAGTAGTAGTAGTAGTAGTAGTAGTAGTAGTAGTAGTAGTAGTAGTAGTAGTAGTAGTAGTAGTAGTAGTAGTAGTAGTAGTAGTAGTAGTAGTAGTAGTAGTAGTAGTAGTAGTAGTAGTAGTAGTAGTAGTAGTAGTAGTAGTAGTAGTAGTAGTAGTAGTAGTAGTAGTAGTAGTAGTAGTAGTAGTAGTAGTAGTAGTAGTAGTAGTAGTAGTAGTAGTAGTAGTAGTAGTAGTAGTAGTAGTAGTAGTAGTAGTAGTAGTAGTAGTAGTAGTAGTAGTAGTAGTAGTAGTAGTAGTAGTAGTAGTAGTAGTAGTAGTAGTAGTAGTAGTAGTAGTAGTAGTAGTAGTAGTAGTAGTAGTAGTAGTAGTAGTAGTAGTAGTAGTAGTAGTAGTAGTAGTAGTAGTAGTAGTAGTAGTAGTAGTAGTAATGGTAGTAAAATATCAAATTTAATAGTGAATAATTGCGAAATGGAGAGCACGTCCAAGATAATAATGCGCCTGCTCCGTCTTGTTTTTATATTTACTTGAAAAAAACCGACGACAAGGCATTTTATCCAATCGCCAACGCACGATTTGACACCGTTCGTTTAACCCAATTTTCCTATACCCCGTCCTTAACTTTATTTTTTTAATCGCAAACTTTTATTTATTATACAGTGTCTACGAAATAAAATAAAAGGAAAAAAAAAACAATCAACAAAAAACAAACGTAAAAAATAAAAAGCAAAAAAAAAAAAAAAAAAAAACAAAAAATAAAAAAAAAATAATAAAATAAAATATAATCGAGGTACGAATAATTATTATTATGTGCTCCTCGTGTATGCCCCAGCGACCGCCTCGAACGCAGACAACAAACGTGTACTTTGAGCATTGCGATGTTCTATCCTGTTGACTTTGTATTGTTTGCCCTTACTTATCGGCCTCGAGCATATCAAGTTGTAAAAGTGCATTTTCCTTAATTATAACCATATGGAGCTGTAATGTCGGATGAGATTTTCCGTTTGATCGTTCCGAGTTCGAGGTGACCAATGAACGGAGATTGACTGTTCTGCGCCAATTAAAATTTGCGCGGCGATTCTTTTACGATTTTTATCTAGGATGTATAAAAATTATTTTATCCCTACTTTACTATTAGAAAATAATTTTTATATGTGTACATAAAAATTGTAAAATATGTAGCATTATATACATATGAAATTATAAAATTCTTATTTAAAAATTATTTTTTAGTTGTTTTTATTTTACTTTATCCATTATTATTTTATAAGTCAATGTGCATGAGTATTTGAGTTTGAGTCCTTAACCTCCTTTCCTTAAACTACCCCCCCCCCCCCCCCCCCCTCCCCCCCCCCAATCGCTCACTCGCCATCCGAGAACCATGACAATTGCTGTTTTTTTTTTCATCATTCTTTCTTCCTTCCTTCCTTCCTTCCTTCCTTTCATCCTTTTTCTTTTTTGTCATTATTTTTTTAAAATTTTTGTTTCCCGCGAGCTCACCACCTCAATGCCGAAAAATAAATAAGAACTAAAATCGATATATCAGTAACGCCACTAAAGGTCTTAATAAGCTATGAAATTCATAACCAACCGAAATATTTTTGTCCTTACGATAAGCTCGGCAAACCCAATCGTCGTATTACTATTGTAAATACATACGCTTAATGTACTACGGCCATCGACTTTTATATATCCCAAATTATATCTCTCTAATCAATGAAATGCTGATACGAATGGTTGATAAAAAACGCATCTAGAATTAATTAAAATTAAATTAAAAGATTGATATAAAATTTCAACGTTATAAATAACATTTGTTTGCCGAGTTATCATCGTGAGTCTATGAGTTTTGAACGAATTTGAAAGTACAAAAGTACAATATTAATGCATTCTCGATAAAAAACAAAAAAAAAAAAAAAAAAATTAATACAACAAACAACAAAAAAAACAAAAACAAAACAAAACAAAAAAAAAACAAAAAAAAAACAAAAACAAAACAAAAACAAAACAAAAAAAACAGTGTTATTATACACATTGATGTATATTAAATTTTATCTCTCATCGCTTAAAAAGTCTAGATATTACAGACATCATATCATTATTGTTGTTTATTTGTTATAATTTACCTGATAAGATAAACATTATCCCACATGTCATTGACATCGACTGAAGACTATAGTCAAGTAATGATAAATCATCGTTCAACAGTAACTCTATGATGGCCTTTATATTAGGGAATAGAAAATTTGACGAATCAGAGTTTTGACAAACATATGACATTTCTATTAAGACATTTCGTGAACCCCTGTATATAGGCAACCACGAAATTATTAATACAGCGCTGTAGAAATAGAAGGATAATGAGAGGGGCCGTAAATTCCTAAACGCCTTGGAACATGTTGAAATAGAAAAATCCGTTGAATGTTCATTAACGGTGATTTAGCATTATCTATCGTGTCTTCGTTCTTCGTCACTTTTGATGTGCGGCAGCTTTTCTAGCTTTTTTTTTCTTTACGACAATTGCTCATCCCATCTTGTGTCCATTCACCTATATAATCATAATAATTCTCTTTGCATCGCTCTCTCGAGCTTTTGAATGTTTATATGCTTTTAATTTGTTGCACCTGCTCTCTCAGACTGATCTAAATGATTTTCCGCTTGCAGTGTTAATTTTCCACGCTTTTGAGAGTTTGTGTGGAGAAGATCGATTATTGCAAATTATCGATATAATCATATTTTATGTTATCGATTACATCGCATAATTATGGGACAAACTGCTTGGGACGATGTTTTCGATTTTATTCTCACGTAAACCATAGCTATTACGAGTATTGAGAATTATTTAACACCGCATGAGATGAGAAAAATAATAGTCGTAAGAATGGTGAATCTCCTCGAGTATCGATTAACATATCGAACGACCGGCACTTGAATTACTCTCGTCATCTGTTATTTCTTGGCCATTTAAATTAAATGTCATTTCCATTTTCAAAGCACATCTTGTCTGCGCAAATGCGTTTGCGCGTATATTGTGCGCGTGCGATGCATTCGAAGTGATTTACTTGGGTTGCACAATGAATGTTTTAAAATTGTAATTTTTTATAAGGAGAAGGGATATATGTAAAGAAAAAAAATCACGGGCTCACGTATATCAGCCTATCACCCAAGTTTGATAAAACGCATTTATTTCCCACATTTATATTAACATTTATATTAAAAAATTTCCTTTTTCTTTTCACGTTAATATGTTTATTATTTCCTTCATTCCTTCTTTCCTTCATTCTTTCTGTCTGTCTTTCTTTCTTTCTTTCTTTCTTACTTTCTTCTTTTTTTTCTTTTTGTCAATTCGCTCGCTAAATTGTCGAACCCTAGCTCAAGCGAGCTAGAGCAAGCAAATTTCAATTCTTCAATGAATTACTTCGCATAAAACGTAATGCAACAATAACATAATGTTTAAACTATGAATTAACTTTAAGCCAAGTTAAATAATCGTACAATATAGTGATGTAGCATTAATATAAATTAAGTATGATGTGGCTTTAGATAGCATTGAAATTCGTTGTTGCTAAACTAAAAATTTCTTAAATCTTAGTACTTGAGCTGCATTGTTTCTTAGCGAAGGAGAAATTTATTGTTAAATGGTGTTGTCCATATTTTCATAGCTAAATTCCTACACGTCTAAAATGCCGTTCCTTACCGAATTTCAATTATCCATTGTGCTTCGTCGAATCCCCTCATGTATTTAATATATTATGTACAGATTATGTCTAGAGCAGACGTGGGAACGATAAACTATATTTCTTGATTTTTGTAAACACTTACCTTTTAATAAAGTCTCGTTGAGAGAATCGTAAATGACACTTGATAAATTTGCGTTCTAACTCGATGATGTGATTCTTCAATAAAAAGAAAGAAAAAGCTTATTTACATTATTAATCCGTGAATATTGCTGATGAAGTAACGATTTCTTAATATGCTCTACTCCTCTTCGTTTCAATAGCATATTATGGTTTCATATAAGAAGCGCAGCGACGATGGAAAGACATGAAGTACAAAATTATGTTATGTAGCAATGCGAGTAACATTAAATACTACATTAATAGTTAATGATTAAAATGGCTCCTATTAATATTAATAAAGGCAAATTTTTATAAAATGTGATGAGATTTGGAAATGTATTCTATCAACTGACGAGGCCCACGTCTGATCTAAATAAATTTAGAAATCTGACTTAAACAATGGCATTCGGGGAGCGAGAAACAAACACAATTAAGTGAAAATATGCCGAAAGAATGAAATGTTCGAAAAAAAAAAGCCTACTTATGTACAGACGCAATATCGTTCGTCGAGCAGTAATATACGTTACGCGCCCACGTGTCTCTGTAGATGTACGCCGCGAGTTTGTAACGTATTAGCATTATAATATACGTATATGCATATGTATATAAATGTGTCCCCATGAAAACGGATATATATATATATATATGTGTGTGTGTGTGTGTGTGTGCGCGCGCGCGTGTGTATGTATAAAATATAAATACATATAAATATTGCGAGAGCGAATAATCGGTGTATTAATGAATTGTCGAAAATTTATGTAAATAATGTGACAATGTGTGCGGGGTTGAGGGGGTGGGGGGTGAGAGATAGGAGGGATGATATAAAATAGTGAATGAAAAGGTAAGAAAAAAGAGAAAAATTAAGTACATAAGGAATGATGATAAGCGAAAGAAAAATTAAGCGAAGAGAGGAGGTTTATATTAAATGCATAGTAGATACAAGATAGATTTCGAATAACAATTTATTATAAAAATGAATGTACGTTGATGTCTTAAGATTTTTAAAGCGACGGATTTACGCGGATGGGTGTTTGGGAGCGATATGGATCATTAGGGTTAGGGAAACACGACGTCGATTTATGTAGAGAAGGGTAAAGCCCAGAGATAAGCTGGGATGCATAAAGTTATTAATTAATTATGATTATTATCCGTAAAGCAGCAGGTACTAATTAACGGAAAGCGTTCGAGCACGGGAAAGCAAGCCACCGCCACACTTAACCAGATCATGAATTTACGAATTTCACACCACGATGCATAAGATTATTATTTTGTAATTCCCGTTGATTCGCCAGGCGTGGCGACACACCCGCACGCGCCGACGAGGCTTTATTACTACACATCGTTCGTGATTAACGAGACCCGGGCGCCTGATCCGCCACCTCGCCCAATTAATATCCACGGCAACACTGCTCCTCGGTCATGCATTGTCGCTCGGTTCAGCCGCGGTAACCGTGACTCCAGCAGCCCCGTGGCCAGTAGCGCCTACCTCGAGCCAAGGCCAAGCGTGCCCTAAGGTCAAGCGTATTCCCGTTTTCATGAGATCGAACCCGAGCGACGGACAATTCGTATGCGAGAACACGTTTCAATGGCCTCTTCCTTGAACTCGACTCCCAGCGTTAGACGATGCAGCGGGTCGTGGTGTACGCATGTGCATCGTGCCCAAAGCGAAGTCGTGTGCGCGCGATAAGCATCTTTAAAGTCTTGGGTGGACGAATTTTGCGATCGGCCAGATGGTGACAGATGGTGACAGATGGGAAAGAGGGTAAGAGGGTAAGATGATGTGACGGGGAAGGGCAGGGAGGGAGGGAACGATGTGTGGGGTGATGTGTATGTGGGGGGTGGGGGGTGGGGGGTGACGATGATTAGGAGGAGCGGCGGATCGCGCGCAAACGGTTCCGGTAAGCAAGGACTTTTAAAATAGGTTGCGTGTGCCCACATAAGCACATACAGTACAGTACGTCGTTCATACAATGCATTACATACAATACAAAGTAGCGTAGAACTCATAACAGTAGTCCATCGTAGCGAAATAGTGTTTAAACGGAAAGAACAGAAAATTATTAACAGGATAAACAGCGACATAATATTGAGAGTAAAAGAAATAAGTGAAACAAACTTACAGCTTATCGTACGTAAAGAATTATCGCGCGAGGCAGTGTTAGGCGTTACATGTGCCTCTAAAACAACTGGCGAGTAACACTTGCCGATGTCAAGCGCATACCACCTCTGAAAATATATAAATTAACAATCGAGGCAGAGATAGATGCTTCGGGGTGGATTTGTTTCCTTACGTGCAACAAGCGACGTGTAGTAAAAACAAAAGCAAAAACAACAAGCAAAAAAAAATAAAAAAAAAAAAAAAAACAACAAAAACAAAAACAAAAACAAAAAACAAACAGATAAATAAACATAACTAAATGAAAAGAAATGAAAAACCAAAGCATTTTAGGGATCTCGGCTGAACGATGTCAATAATCATTCATTTATGGCGAAATTTATTAAGTGCGTATATAATCTTATAAAAGAATTTTGTTCTTTGTGACAAGGAGTTTTGAGAAATGAAGTCGGGGCGAAAAATTCTCGTACAATATTTGTTTTGTGGTGTTGAAAAAATTGTTTTCGCGAAATGCTTGTAATCAGCTATTATACATTAATAAAGTGAAAACTTGTTTATATTTTTCTTAAAAAGAAACGATGAAACGGTTTGACGATGAAAAAATTTACGTACTCGTATACATACAAGACGATTGTAAAAATTTGATAATTTTCTAAAACTCGTAGAAGTTAGTGTGAAGAGAATGTAAAAACGATGAGAATGAAAGAAAATAAAAAGATATAAAAGTTTACGCCTGAATTTATTATTGTATTTATTATTTAACATTGGATATTTTATTTTTAACGTTATATGTAACGTTATCTTTGAAATGTAATAAAGCATTATTTTTACAGTGTGGCCAACCTATACCATCGCTCATTATACATTGACAATTTCATATACAATTATTAATCAATATGGTTTATTTAGTCACAAGTCCACGAGTTACGTATCAATTTACTATATCTTTTTATATATTTATATCCACGCGCGCGCGCGCGCGCACACACACACACACACACACACACACACACACGTATATATATATATTCAATATTCTATAAAGAAATAAAATTTTCACTTTTATACTTGAATTGAGCGACAAAAGTAAGGATCGTCGCTTAGCTCGAGAGCACATCTACAATTTTCATAAAGACGGATAAATTAATAATAAAGTCAAAAGGAAGAAAAAATGATATGAAAAAATATATATGAAGTAAAATGCCATATAAAGTCTTATGAATATGGACATTTTGATTGAATGTCCAATACTCGTTCAATCTTCGTTAAATAGTCAATCTAATATATTATCTATAAATATTCGTAAATAATTACTTATATTCGCCGATATTTTGTTATTGATCGTTATGGGAATTAATGGTCTATCGCGCGATATTAAAATTAAAATTAAAATAATAAAAATTAGAAAAACAATAAAGACGCAACTAGAGAAAGTAAGTGAAATAAGCTAAGTTGGTGGTTGGCAGCTTGGTTCATCAGACTTTACTAGCAACGCATAACGTATGCGTCGGGAATCGCATGAGAATCTACTTTATAAGCATAACATGATAATTCCATACAACGAGTACAAATACAACGAGTAATTTGTTCCTTTGGGCGAGGTTGGATTGAACAAATTCATTCGAATTATGAAAAACAATTTTTTTTTTTTTTTTTTTTTTTTTTTTTTTTTTTTTTTTTTTTT
>NW_011948424.1:1331801-1362486 GCF_000503995.2 Ceratosolen solmsi marchali | reverse complement strand
GTGTGAAAAAATATTTTTAAAATTTAAAAAAAAATTTTTTTTTTTTTTTTTTTTTTTTTTTTTTTTTTTTTTTTTTTTGTATAGAAATAAAAGTGCTGTAATTATACACAATTAATTATTTCACTGATTTTTTAATTATATTTTATCTATTAAAAAGTTGCTATATACGCAGCATCATTATTGAAATTAATTTCATTATTATTATATTCTCGAGTATTATTTATTACTTTACATACGCATGTTATAATATGGAATGTTTATTTTTCCTAAATGAAGAAAATATCAAACTTAAAGACAAATCTCTTAAAGATACTCTACTCCTATCAACTTCATAATTTATCTTATCTCTCTCTCTCTCTCTCTCTCTCTCTCTCTCTCTCTAACTGTAAATTCTTCACAATGTAACGAATTGATATTTATAAGCGTATATTTTATTATTTTGCCAACGGAACCGAATCACAACGAGTATTTCGCCGATTCTAAAAATCTTACGTTAATATTTCAGACCAGAATCAGTCGTAACGTATTCAACCCTTCACTAACCAATACGTCAATTGTGGTTTGATAAAGACGTAAATTAACGCCAACGAGCCACTTGGCTCATGATTCAGTAGGTTGAGAATTTTTAGCTGCGCCCGTTCGCCGCCTTTACGAATTCTGCGACCGAAGACTTGCAACAGCACTTCCACAACTATCGTCACGCATCGCCGTTTCCACGAATTCGATCGCATTTAGCTCCTTTTTCGCTGACAATTATTTATTCTTACCATTCGCCACTCGAAAACATTGTTGAACGTTTAATATTCTTTGCATCGCAATGCAAAGGCATTTGTGCTGTAGGTTTGTAGATTCGATTCTGAAAAGTTTTTATGGGGATATTTGTATTCCGCAATGACGACTCGATCGGGAAAGGGCTTGAATTTTTGGAATTATCCTTATTATCCTTATTTCAAGGTCAATAAAAAAAATGGCAATTTACGACATGAGCTATTCGCGTGAATGTGGCCGATCGACATTGTGTATTTTCAACGAAACATTCATTCGCTCGTTACGAGACGAAATTTTCACTACAATTTACAGTTAAGCAATGCTCGGTAAAATGTTTATCTTAAAATTATTCGTTTAACGTATCGCAAAGTTGTCGACTCTTTGATCAAATTCGAAATAATACTTATTGTTCAATAATTTTTTAAACAAAGGATTATTCATAACATTGGCATACGATAGGCACAAATAATTTTGTATTCAGTGCTTTTGGAAGAGCATTTAAGTATGGAATTTTAAAAATTGATAAATATACGGTAATGTAAGAACCACTGCATAGTGCGACGATGGTAAATTAAATTCCCTTTTATGGGATTTGTGTTAACTTTTAATATACACATTTTTATCTTCTTCTTAAATAACAAAATGTTGTAAAATTCAATTTTTATCCCAAGATAATAGAGAATGAATCGTATTAAAAATTTGAAACAAGATTAATATGAATTTATCTTGCGAATAACGATAATGTTGAAGTTCGAAGCATAAAAGCTAAAGTTTAATAACAGTTTATGCTTTTCAACAATTTTACATTAGAATTTATAGAACGAAGGATAAAAATTATCTTCGTTGCCTCTCGACATTGAATCCATCGACATTGCAGTGATGTGACGAATGTTGGCCATCAAAGTGAAAATTTCATATAACAACTTTACCTTAATAAGTATTTAGCAATTAAATGCGAAGGAAATCCCTCGTAGCAATATTCTACGAAAATTTAATGTCTTTATGTCTGTTAGATGAATTGTCCCGGTAGTAGAATCATGAAAAGCCTCACAACAACAGTAATTTCAAGAATTATGTCAAAATTAAATTTCATATAAATAAAAGATTGTTTAATTTTTTATAATGATTTTAAATAGGCAAACCCATCCGATAATGCTCATTCAATGTTTAATATTAACTTTGCGCACACAATTACGATAATATTACACTGTAATATTGTTGATGATAATTTCATTAAAAATTTTATATTCTCAAATATTATATTCGTATCGGCGTATCGGCATATCGTATCGTTTTAATATAAAATCAATAGTCTTATAATAATATTTTTATGACGAATTGATATTGTCTTATAATAATTATTGCGATTTGTCATTGACCCCAACTTTATCCAATATAGATAGACCGCATTATACTTACTGTCTTTATCTATAAGCATATAAAGGGATAAAAATAGATAGAACAAAGTTCGCAGACGAGCAATATAATTGCGTACAAAATATTTTAAATTACACCGTCGACGTTGTAAGTAAATACTACTTTTAATTCTTCAATTATTTGCAACAACAATATTTTTACGCGAAATCAACGTAATGACTTGCTATGTTATCCATTAAAATATGTATTACCAACAATACATTTTACACTATTATTTATTCAATAACATTTTAAATGAAATTTTCGAGCAAACTACTTCATTTAATGATATAACTTTTTTTTTCATTTTTTTTTCTTTTTCTTTAATTTGTAAAGAACATGGAATGTGCTTATTGTATATGAAATTTTGCATGTAATGAATAAAATATTTTTATGAATTTCCAATCTAATTATTTTTTATCGTCGTCCAAAGTTAAACATATATAGTTAAAAAGAAAATAGAATAAACTCACGCAACGCCTAATAATAATCCAAATAATAAACTACAAAATCGAAGTAATTTGAAGTAATAGCAATTGTAGATAACAAAAAATAATTTTCACTACTCTGCCCATTAATGCCAAATTGCCTTATAAATTATGCATTATTTAAAAGGAATAAAAATGATAGATTTGTGGTATCAATTTGATGATTAGAATGAAAAATAAACATACATATACTTTAAAAAATTTTTTTTTAATCCTCTTTATCTTGAGAATTTTCTACGCTACAGTTCATTGTGAAGTTTTTGATTTTTGTCTTTTACGACGATTGCAATTGATGTAGAATACCGAGCGATTTCGAGCATCGGTGAAACGAGCATCCACTGCGCATGTGAACATTATCGTTCTATAATTGTATCGCAGAATTTGATATTCGCGGGCACGTCGCTTTCAAGGTTTGGTGGGCTGGTCAGCCACCAAAGTTCCATTAGCTTTTGCGAAGTTTGGGATTCGATGGATCATAAGATACGAGTTTCGGATTACAAACTCATGGATCTGGTGGATTAGTTGTTGGCTTATACTGTCGATAAAATTGGTAGGCATAATCAGTTGGAAGTTTCAGCTTATCGAGATTACCAAAGTGTTGAGTATTAATTTAAAGTAATTTAAAAATAATGTACGCTTAGCTCGTACACAAATTGAATATATAATTAAACTTTTGATGCAAAGCAAAGATACATTGTTATATTGTAAATATTTGTATTCTTATATATTTTATAATCTTAACAATAGTTATTGGCCAATGTATTTTCAGATTTGCAGACCCATAGATACTTTAAGCTGTTTTATGCTTTGCGAGCAATTTTATTTTCGATATAAATACACACCTTATTATGTTTTAAATATTATTTTATTGATTAAATAAACGTATATTAACATTATTATTAATGTATTTAAAAAATGTTTACAGGCATAGATATAATCTTTAAGAAGTCTTAATTTTTACTGTACAATAACATTTTTCTAACACATGATTTACCATCGGTAGTTTCAATATTTCATATATATATATATATATATATATATGAAATAAATATATGAATTTTTTTTATATATATAGTAAAATACAGTGTTTACTATTTTGAATAAATTGTTAACAATAATAACATAAAAGTAAATGCGTTATGCCGACTTTTTCGATTTATATCGCAACAAGCGATAAATAAGTGGCGTACAACGACGAAACGCATGTTTTAACGGGAATAATAATAAGATGATCAAAAAGATCAACGTTCGTTAAGATTTAGGAATACGTATGTAGAAAATGTTGAGTATGTAAAGTGTGTAGAAAAAGAGCTTAACAAGTAAACAAATATTATTGAATTAAAATTGGCATAAAATATAATGAAATAATGGAAGGAAGCACGAGGATGGGAGCGCGCACGACAATTGAAACGATGAACAATCGTACCGTGTTGCAATGGTAAATTGGAATGATTTTTAAAAACATAGCAAAAAAAAAAAAAAAAAAAAAGAGAAAAAAAAGAAAAAAAATCAGCTCTCTTATCGGATTGAAATTTACGTTAAGATTTTTTGAGAGTGTCGACATGTGAATACAAGTGGAGAAATTGTTTGAAAAAATTGGAAAGTAGGGATTGTAGGCGATTTCATGGGCATAAGTATATGAACAAATATACAAACTATTGATATTTCATTGTCAGATTTCTCGACATAAATTACTCGCTCGATTTCAATAATCGAATCCATTTAATTACTTTATTGCAATTATTTTATTTGAAAATCCCTATTATTCGTTACAAGTGGTATAATTGCTATACTATTTTTGGCTTCGGGAATCCGCCACCATCTTCCCAATTTATGTTCTTGTCCAATTGCAGCAACGAGATACTTTCCATCAGACGTAAAAATAAGGGAATTAATAAACCCATTTATGCTTATATCAAATAAAGGATGCAAACTTCTAAATGACTCTCCGCACTTCCATAGTTTTATCACACCATTTTTAGAACCTACAACAGAGGCAAAATATCTAAATTAAAAATTATCAATTCTATTATCGTCTACTATTTCAGAACTTTTACTTTTGTTGATACAAATCAACTAATATTATACATTAGTGTTTAATGGGAGCAAAAAAATTTTATTCACAATTTTCTTATCAATTTAATTAATTCTTTATAGATAAATTAGCTTTTGTGAAAGGCTATTTTTCAAGGGATTACTGAATAATTTATACAATTAAATATTTAATATTAAATTTTAGTTAACAAGGATTACTAAATCGATTCTCTCTTATTTCAATTCGAAAATAATCAATTTTTGATACTTTAAATTTAAATTATTCTTTTTATGTTATGTCTCGGTAACAAATAATTTAATCATTCCATGCACTCGTCATTACTTGTGATCTTATCAGATATATTTTGTTTTAAATATTTAATTATAAAATTTTTATTATATTTATTATCACACGTGTGTAGGTATAAAAAATAATACTCAAATATTTTTTACTATTAAACCAACCTGAAGCAACTAAATCTGTATTTAAGAATGTAGCAATGCTAGATATCCAATGGGGTAAACTATTAATTTCATCCCTTCCATGGGCTTCGGATACACTGCATAATGGTTTTTTTTTTAAACAACCCCAAACGCACAATTGTCCGTCATCTCCACAACTTAAAAAGTTTTCCTCGTTAATTAATTTTACAGCATCTATACTACCACCATGTGCATTAAAAATTAATTGTGATTCTTCAACAATTTTCCATATTCTCACTGTTCCGTCGAATCCACCACTGGTAATGGCTCTTTCACGCGATAAAGAGTCGATCGAAGTTATTCCACTTTGATGTCCAAAGAGAGTATCGACATAGGCCATCTCATCTAAATTCCATATTTTCACACATCGATCCAAGGATGCTGAGTACAGTGTATGCGTATGCATTCTAAATACTAATCCTGAGACTATATCTCTGTGACCCTGCAAGTCTTTTATGTGACTTAAATCTAATGCTGAAAAGACTTTTATATTTTTCGAATCATCAGCACCTACGACCTAAATAAAATTACGATGTAAATTTACAATTAACAGATGGGATGTAAAGTTAGTGAAAAAATTATTCGTACTGACCAGAAACTTATTATCTGTACTAACTGCCATACACCGTATACTAGACATCCCTGCTGTACTTTTACTTTTACCCTTTAGTGATTTTAATTTTTGTCTATCATGCAGCGACCCTTTTAACGACAAACACATGATAAACATATAATATGATAAATTTTTAATTAATTAAACTTTATAAAATTCCTTGCTCTTACATTTTACTAAACTACCATCTTTAGATCCAGAATATAAGAATTGCCCATTACTAGAGAGACAAATACACGTAATTGAATTTTTATGATCTTTACACCGAAGAATGAATGGTGTATCGTGTCCTACATATGTATCAGCAATTATTTTCCTTAAGCGACCTTTCTCCTCTAGGTAATCTTGTTTTAATCGTTTTGTTATAGCTCCTTCTTCAAAGTCCGCTCTATCTCTTTCTAAAATACAAAATGAAATTTAATTTGAGAATCTTAATTTGTTATAGACATACACGCGCGCGCGCACGCGCGCGCGCACACACACACACACACACACACACACACACACATTCTTTAACGTTATATATAAAATTTTATGTTTTCTTATATTAAATTATATACCTTCTTCTTCTATTTCTTCTAAATATTTTTTAGCTAATCTAAGGCGTTTTTCCTGGGCTGTTTCTTCATCTTCATCTTCCGAACTACTATCCAAATTTCTGTTATCCCTACAATGATTTACTTACATATAAAGCGTGAAACCAATTATATATAAATAAAAAATATCAATAAAATATAAAGAATGAAAACCTTTCTTCCTCTTCAGCAATTTCTTCATCTGTACTACCAATGCTTTCATTATCATTAGCGTGCTTTTTGAAACTTCTTTTTTTTCCCTTTGATCCTTGATTTTTAGAATCCTTATGTTTCAATCCATTTACCTATTACAATTAAGTATTTGAATATTTGAAAAATTTTTTAAAATAAGAAAATATTTGTATTCTTATACAATATAATTAATATTAATACATTGGATATACAACGATTGTTGAAAAGTAATTAATATTATAACAACAATTTATGTATGAACATGAATTTATAATATATATATATATATATATATATATATATATATATATATATATATATGTATGTATGTATTTAAAAAATTGCTGTAAAATAAATATAAATGCATAAATACAATTCGTTTAACTGATAAATTTACTGAAAAATATATAACTGCCTAATCTCGATTTTAACCTAAAACTTTATTAAATCGGATTATAGAATATTAAATTACAGTAATAAGAGATTAACAATTACCTTTCGTGTAAAACCCTTATTATCATGTTGATTTCTGATAAAAAACGACATTTTCCTCACAATTTAAATAAATATAAAAAAATATTTTTATTAAAGTATATTACAGAGAACACATGGCTTTCGAATATTTTTAAGCGTCAAAATGTATTCATAATACTGCGCATGCGTATCAATATATTTGGAAGTAAGGCAGCTGAACACTGAAATGCTTCAAATTCGTTGTGAATTTGATTAATTTCGTTAATTTTGTCCTTCAACAGTGTTGTTGGCAAATTTAAAAATTCACAATGAGCTTTGTATCTTTATGTTATCCGTAGACAATAACAGAACATGCAGAAGAATACGCCAAAAAAGAAACGCGTTCTCATGGTTTGTTTTGGTGAGTGTTTAATTAATTAAATTTTAAAAGAGTTAAAAATTTGAATGTCCCGTAATAATGATAATTAATTAAAGATTTTTTTTTTTGTTTAAATAATGGAATTTGGTATTTGAAAAGACTAGACTTTTTCCTACAAATTACCATAATATGTTTGAATTTGTGAGAAATGTCAAATTAAGGAGAATATGCATTTTAGGCAATACTTGTCGATCGCCAATTGCCGAAGCTGTTTTTCGAAAATATATTACGGATAATAATATCACAAACGATTGGGAAGTTGATAGTGCAGCATTATTTGGATATCACGAGGGGAAAAGTATTAATACAAAATCCATTGAAGTTCTTAAAAAAAATGGAATCACCGACTATTATCACGTGGCTCGAATTGTAAGTTATATTTTTGCAAGCAAAATAAATGAACATATATATAGAGATATTGAATAGGTAAAGACATAAAAATGTTCGATGTTATACATTCGTTGATATATCTCTCTTGTAAGATAAAAAAGGATGACTTTGATACTTTCGACTGGATTTTCGGAATGGATGATTCCAATATTGAACATTTGGGCCGAATACAACCACAAGGGAGTGCAGCTAAAATTGAACTTTTAGGTCAATATGATCCAGAGGGGGAAGTCATCATTGAAGATCCATATTTTGTAAATTTACTAGCGAATTAATTAAAGTGTAAAGATCTTAGGATTACGCTTTTATACTCTTCCTTATTGCAGGATACTAATCTCTATAGATTCGAAAAAGCTTATCAACAATGCTTAAGAAGCATTCCAATATTTGTTAAAATATGGCAATAATAAGTTTTATCATGAAGTTCTGTAGTGAATAAATCGATATAATTGTGTATCATTAAATAATGATTTGCTTCGTATTTCCAAGAATAATTTATTTAAAATTTATTTCCGAAATTCATAATTTAACGAATTGTACAAACACATATTAGCTTATGATTTAATTTATACAATTTAAATATCATAAATTTTATTTTTAATTAACATTTATATTTATTGATTTTTTCTTTTTTCTTTTTTTCTTTCACATAAATTTCTGCTTTCTAATCTGTGCAATAATCCGTGAAAATTATATTGATTTTGTAATAATAATTTTAATTAAACCGAAGATGATTTCCATTAATCTGGCTATATAATATAATTAGTTAGGTGGGAGTGGATCATTTGATTTTCACGTAACTTTTTCTTTTTTCTTTGTGCAAAGAATATAAGAGATATAAGGAATTTAATTTTCATTACTCTATTTTATTAATGTAATGACAAAAAAAAAAAAGAAAAAAAAAAGAAAGAAATAATTACATAGTTAATACGGTGCAGCTATATTAAAGGGGTTAAAAACCTCGCTTACCTTTGAGCTTCTCAGCTCCTCGATATATCGATTTATTGGGACCAATTCTAAAATAATCACACCTATAATCAGTATTGAATTTTAAGCCCTCAAAGACACTTTATTCTAAAGAGTTCGTGCTCTTCTGTGCAATTTAATATACCGCGTCTTGACCCCGATCTCGATTCTTTATAGAAAATGAAAATAAATAGCTGACATTAGATTTCTTCGATTTGCCTATTTATTTTTTATTAAGCCTTGCCAATCCAACTTCAACATTATCTTGCCAATTATACTTTTTATATGAGGCCATTATACTTGTTATAGCATTGAACGTTCACTTTAAGTTCGACTGCATAAGCCGTAATAAGTAGATGTTGATATGAGATTTCACGTCGAGCTTCAATGCTGGGGCCTCGTTAATTTCTGCCATAATCATTCGTCCCTCTCTCTCTCTCTCTCTCTCTCTCTCTCTCTCTCTCTCTCTCTCTTTGCGTGTGCGTGTGTTTGTGTGTGTATGTTCGCGCGTGTACTTTAAGTATATAAATGGCGATTTTAAGGTCCCATCTCGTCCTCAACAGCCGTATCGTAGCTTACAATGACCTCGACTTCTTCCTACAATACCTGACTGACTTCACGTCCAATATCTCAGGATTCAGCGATGATTGTACCGTAATCGGCATATTTTAGTCAAAAAGTATGCGAACATCGTACGCTTTATCCAATTGGCTTTGAACTGTGAGAATTAAAAATTCACTCTCTTATTAATAAAAACGTATCTCAATTATACAATCCTTTCAATAAACAGTCTATAATTACCATACGCATCTCTTTTATTTTTATTAAAATTCTTCCACAATCTACTGCATTCTCAATTTCATATTTATAAATCTTCTTATAATCTGCTTAACGATAAAATATACGTTCGCACTTTTAACGTTCCATTCAATCATCAAACTTTTTCTAAAGATAATGTTTTAACGGTACCAAAGGGCTTACAATATGCGCAATACTTTTATATCTACAGACTATGGGTTATCGCTGATTAGATTTTATATTAATTGTTCGTGCTTTTTTTTATTGGCTACATTGGCATCCACGAATCATTTAATAAGTTTAATTGTTTCGCTACTTTACCGGGCTTGCGTATATCACGCTTGCATGTATTTCGCTTACCGCACGATGTTTGATGATTTTTCAAGAATCGATAACTCTTATCTCATGGCTTTTAACTATCGAGCCATTAAACATCGACGGATAGTCAGTCACCTTTTCAGAGCTGCACGACGTAAGATTCAACGACACACAACCTACCACAACGTCGTGACACCGCTTTCTCTCTCTCTCTCTCTCTCTCTCTCGATTTCACCCTCTAGTCCATACATACAATGAAATAGAATAATCCTTTGTACATTTTTTAAAATCTGATTTTTATTTATTTATTGCATTTACCTTTATAATTCATGCATTTATATATGTACATATGTTATTGATATATAAATTATACATTTTCGAGTATTATCTGACTTATATCAAAGAACTATCTATTGATGGTAGCATATGATTAGGCAAAATCACTAAATTCGCTCTAAGCGATTGTGATAATTGTAGGACTTTACATATTAGATTTGTAGCTTACGAAACTTTCTCTTTATAATGAACTTTTACGTTACTCAAGTTCAATTACAAAGAATTGCATTTACGTGCGCGTGCGCATTAAGTATGATATATATGCATATATATAGCCATGTTTAATTTCAAGGTTAGAATGCACAAAATTTTGACACTACAAAACAAATTCTTTGCAATAAATTAATAGAAGCTACGCATATCATAATAATGATTTTTTTTTTTTAATAACTGAGATAAAAGTGAGGAAAAAAGAGATTCAATAAATAAAATTGTCAAAGCCGTGTAACATTATAATATAACATTATATGTTGTATATTATATCTTGAATATAATATTCTGTTGTATATTATAAGGTAAATGAAAAACACGATAAAATCATTATATAAAAAATCTAATTTATCTCGTAAAAACATTTAAAAATCTTGACTATTAGGAATGAACGATTGAGTTTACATTTTTAACTAAATAGCTGTGAATTTTTATAATTAAACATTAAACATTTATTATTATTATTATTATTAATAATATATTGCACATACGAACTGAAATGAATTAATAAACAATATTGTTGTTTGTCAAAGAATTTTTAGTTACATCAATTCAAAGTATCGTAACAGTAATAAAAAAAAAAAAAAAATTTGAAAAAATTTTGTGATCTAGTGAGAAATAAATAAACTAGAATATTTCTATTTGATTTAAACATTACGTATACATGATTACATGCAAGATTTAGAAATTTTCGGACATTCAAACAGCTGTAGGTGCTAATAAAAAAGAAAAAAATACAGAGCTATTTAAACTTTTAAATTCTGTTTACTTATGCTATTTAAATAAAATAAGAAAATCCAAAAGACAAAAAAATAAAAAAATAAAAAAATTAAAATTAAAAAACAAAGTGGTCGCATAAGGAGAAAAGATTTGTTTTTTGCATTAGAATATGATAGCATTCGTCGCAATCACTCGGTCGTATTTTAGAAAATTAAAATAAAAAATTTTAAGATGCCAGGCCAGTGAAAGCATCCTCTTATTCCTAAAAGAAAACTCTAATCTCATCATTTTCTATTTAGACGTTTATCTTATGATCTTTCATCGACTTAAATGGCTTTGATTTTCTTTAACAGCAAGCGTAATCTATAATTTTATTATCTACATCAACGGCTATTCATTCTTACAGCTCCACAACCACGTTATTTCATATGTAACTAAATAATATATACTTGTCCTTGTTTATAAGTATTCTTGGCAAATGGTCATTGTGCATGCTTAATAATAGCAAGGGGAACAACTCGAGTATAAGGGACATAAAAATCGTTTGACCGATGGCCCGATTGTAATAAATTATTTTATTCGTAAACCTTGTTGGCCAACGCCTCGCAATTTCATTAATAATTCATTTGGTATTAATGCCACTACACTAGAGACGCCCAATTACCATACGAACTTCGGCCCCGAGCGAAAAAAAACTATTATAATCGCATGCGCGAGGCATAAAATACATTGTGGCACCCGGGCTGCTCGAAAACACAGACTCATTGCCTCCTCCTCCACCCCCCCCCACCCCCTTCTCCGCCAATCGCATAACCTTTGAGGCGAATCTATTTTATACTTGCGCGACAAGCTCGACAGCCTCTATCCTCCACCTTATCGCCCAATTCGAATAAAACGAAGTGCGAGAAAGTCGAACGCCAAAGCATATTTTGGACGTGGACGGACGCTGCCGCGTCGCTACGACGCGCACACGCGCACGCACACATGAACGGACGCACGGGCATGCGCAGGCGATTTCGAGTGTTTGGTCGCCCTCGCGTTTCAACCGTCGACGTCCCGCGTCGTCGTCCCGGAGCCTGGCGCGGCACATGTACGCCTCGCGGGCCGAGCACCCTCGCCGCCGCCGTCGTTGTCATTGCCAATGACCCCGATGAGTGGAAGAAGGACTATCGTTGTCCGAGCGAGTCGTGCACGACCCGCAGCCGAAGTCGTCGTAGCTTCGAGGCCCGGAACCGGGTCCACGACCCTCGCCTCCCAGCTCCTACTGGCGATTTAAAGAAGCCCGGTAGTGCCAAGACGAGGTGGTGCGGAGGCATATGTTAAGCCGCGTGCGGGCCAATTGAGTGGAAGAGGACGAGGAGGAGTTGGAGGGTGGGAGGGAGGAGAGAGAATGCACGTTGCCCGTTCAGCATAGAGAAAGGGTAGAAGATGATCGGAGGAGGTTATCCTTGCGTAGGAGAAGCCGACGGCGAGCATCCGGTCGTGTGAGGGAGCCGCAGCCGTCGAGGAGAGCGCCGTCCGACCTCGAATGCCTCGTTTGTCATTGGGCTCTGTTGGTGTCTTGGTCGAGGGCGAGGACGACTCGCGCGATGCCGGTCGCCACCGTCACCGCCGCCGCCGCCGCCGTCGCCGCCGCCGTCGTCACCGCTTCCGTCGCCGACAGGCGCGGTCATCTTCTTCGTAGAGTTCGCCGTCGCCGCTGATCGGGCACCAGCCGCCCCACGTCTGGCCGTTGTCCGGGCCCTCCCAGCCGTGCCTCTTCTCGACTCCACGAACGATGAATAGCGGCGCAATAATGACGGCGATAGCGACCCCGTCGGTCGACCTCGCCGGCTCCGACGACTGGACCGAATTCTGCGAAAGGCACGCGAGAGCCGCAGCCTCCGACTTCGCCAAGGCCTTCTGCACCTACGTTAATTTGGATCTGACCGAGAGCGCCAGGGCGAATCTCTCGTACAAGGACTTTCTCAGGAAATTCGTCGAGACCTTCTGCGATCACTTCGAGGTGGAGTACCTCAGACGCACCGCCAAGTACGTGACGCTCCCAACGTGTCTGCACTATTATTATTTAATTGCATCGTAGTAGGAATTCTTACATTTAATTGTCGAAGCAACTCGTCTCGTATGCACCTTGCTGTTGGCTTACTTATCTCTCTAAGACCATTAAAACTCTGCTACTTTGCGATAATGAAACTCACCGATCTCTCTGTGCCAAATGCTTATCGCACCACAGGTTTTAATCATTTTTGTGCGACGATGGTAACAACAAATACCAATAAATTAGAGTACAATAATTTATGGCATTAACGTTTTACTAGTTGCAGCATAAAATCTTAATTATTATCTACTCTTACTCTCCTGGAACAAAAAATTTATTGACTATTTAGTGGCTATAGTGGTTAAATTTTATAAACATTGGATTAGCAAGAGCAGTAAGCATTTGAAACTAAAAATACTATAATTAATTATTGTTATAACGTTTAGTTTTGTTTATCTATAGTTGCTTAAGGCTAAAGGCCAACCAAAAAATACAGCGCTTAATTAATTTTAATAAAATTAACTTTTAAGTTACGTATCTCTATTTTTCATTAAGTCAGCCTAGCAGATTAGAATGTAGATTAGTAGAATAATAAAAAAGAGCTTTTGCCTATTTATATAGAATTGTTAATTTCTAATTGGCTTACTCGACGAACATCGTGTATTAGGAGTCATTAAATTCACTTGTAGCTCACTTACCAATTATTCCACTTTCAGACATGACAGAATATAAATGGATAAGCTCGCAACAGTCTGTAACTTGTAAATTGTAGGGTCATTAAACCGTACGCTTTATTATAGTTTTCCAGATGTCTTCTAAAGGGAAGTCAATCGCTTTGATTATTTGATTTTGATTTATATTCTTGTAATTTAAGCAACAAATAAGACTAAAATTTAATCGAATAAGAAAAAACTAGTATTAATAAATCTTAATACAACCTTGAGTATAAATTTCAAATGATTTTTCAAACTGTTTCGCGTGTATTAAGATTTTAATTCCTAAAGGTTCTCTTTCAATATTGATTTTTGCAATTAATCTTGTACATTTTTAAAATATAATATCCAACTAGATTTTTACAATAAGTATTCCCTGTTGTCTTTCTTACATCCCCCCCCCCCGCCTCTTCCAATGGAATACTACATAAATTTCTCTAAATTTATTCAAACAATCAAATAAGTGTATAATGAATATAAGTGCTTCGAATATAATTCAATCAAATAAATTTGAATTATCAAATGTAATTGTATAATATTCTAAATAATAAGATGTCAAAAAAGTAAATTGTTTCATTGTCGTCTAGCAATTCTTCATTGCGTAAGCTTTGTAGTGAATTTGCATTGTAACATTTTAAAGTTTAAATTAAAAAATAAGATGATTAATTTTTAAAATTGATCCAGACTGTAAAAGACGAGTATTATTCCATTAATGTAATTGAACGCCAAATTTAGTTTCAGTCTAAGGTTTAAAAATTTAAATAATTTAATGCCCGCTCGGCTGTCATGTTTGCAACGTTAGACTTTTATGTACTTGGAGGTTTTCTGTATCTTGGAAAGGAGATTATGCGAACTTATCATACAGTCTATGTGATTTGGTTGCTAAAATTCTATATTATAATAATCCAGTGTATATTTATGCATCTCGACTAAAATAATATAATTGCTATAAATTTTTAGCTTTTTAAAATATCTATGATCATTATAAATTATGTTGTAACGAGTTCTGTAATTATTTATCGATTAGATCTCCATCTGCCCATGATGTTAACACACGACAATTAGTATCCAACGATCGCGAGGCTAGTTCTACGAATCAAAACAATAGAATACCACTTCGTACTTCCTCGCACGAGGAATTCAGTGACTATTCCGAACACGATGGTGAAATAGTGTCTGCAAAACCTGTGCACAAGGCTTTCTTTCGACGTCTGTCGTTCAAGGGTCTCAAGAAGGGTAAGGGCCTGTTTCACAAACAACAGAGCGACGAGGTGGAGCTTTCGCACTCTGATAATCGACGAATGGACAAACATTCCAAAGCTAAACTGTCCAAGATTGTCGTCGAGTGCAGAAAAGAAGGGACTGTGAATGCAATGGTTATTGAAAATACAGATGTGCCTCAAAAGTTTGAAAAGTGTAGACTGGCGTTGGTCAAAGCCAGCGCTGGTTACATGCTAGAATTCTACTCTTCTTCGAAAGCAAAACCTCGTCACGGTATATTCTGCTCGTCCATTACTGAAGCTCGGGAGACGACGGCTTTGGAAATGCCCGATCATGAGAACACATTTGTCTTGAAGACTCTCGAGAGGGAATTTATAATAGAGGCGCGAGACCCGAGCGACATGAGGTCATGGTTGGCCACTATTAGGTACTGCATGAGGAACATCTATGGACTAACGAATATTATAAACAGCGGCGTTAACGACTCGGTAATGAATGACAGCATGATGCATGGATCGGCATCATTGAATATGGAAGGTGACAGGGTGAGGGCTAATTCAGCGAGCAAGAGCACACGCTCTACGCTGGATCATGTGGACGAGCAGGGAAATCCACCGGAGCTCCCTCCAAGACTCAGAGCTCGAAGTAACAGTAATTTAGAATTGTGCTCCTCTCAACAGGAAATTGAACAAAGTAAGCTCGCTCTGCTGCTTTAGCAGCAACTTATTTTTCTATTCTAATCCTATCTCCAAGTATTCCAAAAATACTTCACGAAGGATAATTTACTTTTATTGATCTGCACCTTTATTGATCTACACACACCTTCGATTATCATAATTAAGTATAGTAATTAATAGATGTTAAAAATACTTACTCCTGACTTCTATTACGTTCTAAGCAGTTCCTGGTAATGAAATTGAGGTCGACCTTTCGAATAGCCTTAGAGAATATCCGTGGTTTCATGGAACACTTCCTCGATCCGATGCTGCGCAGCTTGTTTTGCATAATGCAACAGAGGGTCATGGGACGTTCTTAGTACGACAAAGTGAAACACGTAAAGGAGAGTATGTTTTAACCTTCAATTTTCAGGGTAGAGCCAAGGTAATTAAGAATTTATTAATATATAATTTTTTTTTATTTCTGTATTCGTAGGCATCCTGTGATTAAGCCAATAGTAATAGATTAAATTCTGTCGGTTCTCTAAATTTTAGTTGACTGTAAATTCTAGTCTCCTAGTGCTTATGTTTAAATTAATGCGCAAATAAAAGTATTTGTTTGGAAATTTTTACCGTCTTTTCCATTTAAAAGGATAAAGAAAAAAAAAGAAAAAAAAAATAAAAGGCAAAACAATAAACCAATCCATACTTCAAACGACTGATTTTAATTTTAATTATATTTTACTATTATTTCTTAATTATTCTACCAATGAGAAAAATTGTATTATATATATCGATCGTCAAGGATCGTCAAGGATCGTCAAGGATTTTTATTCCGAGTAGCTACTAACGTCACTTAAGTTCTGTAACGCTATTACTATAAATGTCGACTGTTTATCAATTATATGATGACATATTATTCGCTATTTATGAAAATTTTGTCAATTCGTTTGCTCATCCAGTGTTTTGTATATAACGAATTTATAAATAAGTTCAACTATTTATAATACTTTTAAGAACGCATTTTCCCATCTAAAAACTCTTCAGCATCTACGGATGACTCTGAACGATCAAGGACATTGCCGAGTACAACACCTCTGCTTCCCGGCGATCTACGACATGCTCGATCACTTCCGTCAGAACCCCATACCCCTGGAGTCTGGTGGGACGGCCGACGTTAAGCTTACCGAATACGTCGTGGCCAATCAACTAATACGCAATGCACCAGGAGCATCCGTCTCGAACAACCAGCAACACCAGCATCATCATCATCAGCAGCAACAGCAACAGCAACAGCAACAGCAACAGCAACAAGATAGAAGGCCCGTAGCCGCACCGGATCCAAGAGAAGTAAGAGTCAGCAGCGGAAGTCTAACTCCCCTCGAGTGAGTGCCGATAATGCGAGGTGCTCGGCAAACTCTCTGTTGATCTCTTTCTCCCACAGTCAGAAGTCTTGGTTTGACACGGACAGTGAGTAGATAAAACAAAGCTAAAAACGATGTCGTGCAATCGAAAGTTCAACCTATCCGATCCACACAATCAATAATTAATTAATTAATTAATGGCAATGGCCATCTCGCTCGTTTATCGTCAGCTTATTACCATCTTTATTATAATGCGAAATAATCGTGATTATTTATTAAGACGATACCTCCCTTTCAACAATTGTGCCAAATCTGAATAATAAAACACGTTTCAATCGTAGCGAAGCTTATTATTTTTTTTGTTTTTTTTTTTGTTTTTTTGTTTTGTTTTGTTTTTGTTTTTTTGTTTTGTTTTTTTTTTTTTTTTTTTGTTGTTTTTTTTTGATTTTTTTTTTGTTTTTTTTTTGTTTTTTTTTGATTTTTTTTTTGTTTTTTTTTTGTTTTTTTTTGATTTTTTTTTTGTTTTTTTTTTGTTTTTGTTTTGTTTTGGATTTTCGAATTTAATTTAATTTAATTGCTTATTAGGTACTTTTACCTTTAAAGTCTATCGGTTTTCACGAGTGATGTCTCTCGAGGAAATTGCTAAGCCAACGAACATACACGGCGAACAAATCATAAGGAATTGTACTACTATCTATCATATAATATTACAAAAGTTAATTAACTCTATCTAATTAATTATCAGCGCACGTTATTACTTGTCCAAATAGCTTTATATTCTAATTGAAATAAGCTGAGATTTTTTAAGCTTCAAGTTAATTTATCAACAAAGGAAAGTTGGATTTTTTCTTTAAAGACGACTTATTCGTCCAAGCTATCGTGATTTTTATGAAATTATTGCTGTTCGAGTATATTAATATTATTAAATTAAAATGTTCAAAATTTATTAAAAAACGCTATAAATAATTTTATTTGCTCACGACTAATCTAATCGATCTTGTCGGTGAATAATTTACCGTAATCAACATTATTATAGTTACCAAATTTCAACATTTATCATTAATTTAAACATTCATAATCATTCGCCTTTAGTTGTCATTGTTCGTCGATCAGTAAAATCAATTAATACACGAGTTGTTATTAAATCGATCGAGCGATCCGAATGCATTTGCTTTTACTGTTTTAATTCTTAATGTTCTTCGCAAACCTACTGTACTTGATAGATTAAATTATATTAGAAGATATAATTATTATTTTAATTATTGAATGAATAATAGTTTTATTATGAGTGAGTATTTGCAATTAATTTCATCGAGAGACGTTAATGTTTTTATCTCTGAAATAGTATTTGCAATTTTTTGTTTAGTGACGTAATTGTCGATTCAAATTATTTTGTAGCCATTTATCGAGGGCAAGAAATTTTTCGTTCATTAATTAACGTTAAATAATTTTCAATTTTCAAAAGAATTTCCACTTGCAATAAGATGTAAAAAAACAATGTCGCTTGAAAATTAATTTAATCCGAGCAATTTGTTGTGAGCAATTTGTTTTTCCTCCGGGATTCCAAATGATTGAAAATATTATCTGCTAAAAAATATCTCTCGATACTCGGAGAGTTTCGGATATTCGGATATTCGATTACATTACGTTAATATGCATATGTTAATGCAAAAGGAAAACAAATGGAAAACGATTGAGCTTTAAAGACTAGGAGGAGAGGCTTTTATTTTTGTAAACGATTTCATTAATTACAATTGTCATATGCCAATGCAATTATAAAGACTGACAATTTGATAATTCGAAAGCTAATTAATGCATAACGCGTTACACGAAGGACCTTCGCGATGTCGTCCGTTGCACATATTTATTAATTAAACCCACGCGAAAACATAAACAAACATAAGAAATCCCCAAGAAAGCCCGACACTCTGATAAAATAGCTTACCTAATAATTTACGAAAAGTGTAGCGAATTCTCGGTACTTCTAATGCCCCGAAGTTAAAGATTGACGAATCTAAATTAGGACCTGTTGTTTCTGATGCAGGTGCACACATACAGTGGCTCGATAAGAATGCGGACCGAGTTGCTGGAGCAACTCGAGCAACATCATCACCAGCAGCAAAGCGGTACGAGCGTTGAACAACAACAGCAACAGCAACAGTCATCGACTAGTAGAGCTGTTCAGAATACCTACAGTTTCCTTTGACGTTGGATGCGCAAAACCTTGTCTACCGGCTACCACCCGGTCGGCCATCCAGACTGACGATTTCCATCCAACGGGACGCATCGGCGCACACGAAACACATACGCATGCACGCATTATTACAATGTAAAATCTCGGAGACGAATTTGCGCCGGAGCTCATTGTTTCTTTGTCACCAATTATCCCTTCGTTTACTTTCCGAGGTTATGTCATTTCCGAGTAATCCCTAACATTATAAACTAATAATAATATTAACTATTTGCCAATAATCGCTATCTGACGAAGGATTAAATAAAAATTACGGCAGGACTATTTGTTTAAAATGCTTGTGAAAGATTTGAATATTTTGAAATTTTAATGCTTCAATTCGTTATTTATATTCAATGTGATTTCTTCCGGAAAAGTTGTTTTGTATTTGAAAAAGAGAATCAAATTTTTATGTGCTGCTATGATACGGCCAATTCTTATTTCCGGAAAGTGATAGAAAATCCAGAAGTTACAATATATTTAATCGTCTTTTCTAATTATTGCATGGATATAGCAACTTGATTATCGCTCGATGCCCATTAATTGCTGAATTTTTATGTTTTAGTCTTAAATTAAACGAATTATAAAATTCAACTTTTTGCTTTTGTAAAATGCTTTTTACATAGGCTCTGGAAGGTTTTATAGCTGTTGCAATGAAATGATAGTAATTTTTAACTTTCCTTAGGTATTGTTGTAGACAATTGTATATTTCTTTTAAACATTAATGAATTTATGCATAATTTGCTGTCGTAAAGACATAAGCGTAACCATTAGGTATTTAACGTATCATACGCCAAGTGTCCGCTTTCGCGCTTTGATTACGTCAATTTATTAATGACATACTAAAGAAAGAGGCATATGCTTCGCTTCTTTATTAAAGCAAAAACAAAAATTCCTTATACGATTGCAAAATCAAAATCTTTGACTAAATATTCGATTGCTTTTTAATTATATATATATATATATATATATATATATATATATATATATATATATATATATAGCTTATATAATAAATATCGTTTACAAATATATTTTATAAATATGAAATAATTTAAAGTGGACGGGATAATAATGAACTATTAACATTATTTTAATGAGTAGGATTTATCGCTCCATTTTATGATTAAGTGCTTTTGTGATTATTGAGTTGTTGGTAACTAAACCGCAAATTCTTATTCTCAAGTGCCATCGCTCGATCAAGGCTTTCTTATCTCAGATTTATTTTTTAGCATACTTCAATAAAACCCTCTATTTATCCGATTAAATAGTCATTTTCTATTGGGTTTAAAATTGCATAATATTTGTCGCTTAGTATTTCACACCAATCTAATAATTATTGATAATTATTTCGTACCATGTAGTCATCATCTTTATATATATACATATTCTAATCTAACAAGTTCTAATCTAAGTGATGTCACAAGTAATCGAGTCATTAATAGAGTTTTATTGTATGTTACGAACAATTTTATTTGGACTTTATACAATTGATTAATCAACTTGCAAGTAATCTCGACAATGAGGATACTTTGTTATATATATATATATATATATATATATATATATATATATATATATATATTAACAGATCATTCCACTTTGAGGCGCAGTAAAATTACAAACTTTTTATCAAAAATTTTAAAGCAAATTGATACTTTAACTGAATTAAAATTCTCATATATTCTGAATATAAAGAAAGGAAAAAAGATTTTTATATTAAACATTATTAATTCAATGTAATTGTTTATTTTCAATAAATTAGTAAAGACTTTTTTGACAACTATTTTTTCCATTGCAAATATAATTTTGAAATATGCATAAGGATTATTAACATTATTAGAATTAAAAATCAAAACTAGAATAATATTCATACAATGACCAGAACTAATTAATTTTAATAACAAAAAATACGAAGAAAAAAAATAGGAGATTTTCAAAATAAAAGTATATTTTATACAAATTTTTTCCTATGTTTTTCTTTAACTGAACAATAGAAAATAAAGAATAAAATTCATGGACTCGAAAAAAATAGTTGTTCACATGCAAAATCAATTTATTCAAAATGATCGACTGTAGGAGCAATTAATTTGAAATAGAATTTAACTCTTCTTAGAAATTTACAATCTCATTCTTAAACGTCTGTCTACGAAATTAAAATGATAAATATACCAACTTATCCCTTATATCATTTTGCATACTCAAATCGCAAAATCGAACACTTAGGCTACGTACGTCATATAATCGACAAACTATATAGTAAAAACGAAACTTTCATGCGTAATAAAATAAAATGCCATAAATCAACAATGCAACTAAATAATTCAGGTGACTGTTCATTTATACGTAATTTTTAGTAATACGATACTATTTTATATACAAATATTTTGTTAATTAGATTCACCGAGGCCATAATTCTATATGGCTTTATACATAAAGTAACAAAGGAAACATATAGAAGACGTTTTTCTTCTGCGTTCATTCCTTTACACCGATTAGCTGATAATACAGCATATGTATTAAAAATTGTGAATTTATCAGCGTCGACTTTTACTATCTTACACACTCCTTCCTGCACTTAATTAAAAATGCCATTTATTGTTTAAAGTGCGTAGGAGGGCGGGGGATAGGGCGCAAATTGATCATTATGACTTTTAACAGACGGCTATTCAATGGATTTGAATAACCGTATAGTCATAAAATAAAATAATCTTTAAATTTGCTATCCTGTACAGTTTTAGTCTTTAGATATGCTAATTAATTTTTGCTATCGATATTAACAATGCTTTCATTAAATAATCACCAAGTTAGCTGGTATCGTCACTTTAATTACAGTAATCAGACGAGTACATTTGCTTTCACGAAATACTTCAATATCATAAAAAACATAAAATATAATTAAGTAATAATAAAACATTGGACAATATCTGTAGAAATATATTAGAGTCTAGATTTTTGTAAATATAATTCTGTAAAATTAGTCGGATTTTTTTTCGATTATACGATAAACATAACAGATGAATGAAAAATATTTTTTTTGTTTGTTTTTTTTTTTTTTTGCAGTTTTAACAAGACTTATTTTCCCATCAATGTTATACTTTGCAAGCTAAATATTTATTTTAGGGACAATTTCTTTCAAGTCATACTCTACGTGTCAATCATATATCAATCAAACATGCTCATAAACTTTTCTAATCAAATAGTGGAGACTGATATTTATCTATGCTAAATGTGATTTTCATTCTACATTATACATGTTGTTTAATTTTTTTTTTTTTTGTTTTATAATTTTTATTATTATTATTCATATTACTCCGTCTTAAAAAAATTTCCTATCTATTTTCATAATATGATCGACCTTAAACTCATTACCATTAAATGTGTTATATATTTAGATGTTTTAAATGTACATTATAATTTAATCGCCACATGCCTGGGTAACTTAACTAGCTAGATTCTTTAATCTCTATAGAGTATTTAATTCTATATAATATTTCGTACGTTAGCTGCCCTAATATATAATATTTAGTATATGGACAGGAATCACCATCAATCTAGCTAGTGACTAGTTGTACTAATTACAATTACGATCTTTACGTAATAAAGATTAGTCAATGTAAGATAGGCTTCGATCATATGGTAGTTTCGTAATATCTCGTATAAACCAAGTGAACTACTAATTGAATAATTAGTTTTATGAATTCTTATAATAAAAATGAACAATACGTATTATTATGTAAGAAAATGTCAAATGCTTAGATATTGGAGTGGATACATAGAATTGTCATGTGGGATCAAAATTTATTAGAGAACATAATGTTTTGTAATTTATTTTCTTAACGACGTCTCGGTGCAATACATGATTAAAAATTATAAGGATAGATGTTTAGACTAATTAGACGTATTTTGTCATTGTGTACGGATTTTCATTACCGTTGATTTGACGACCTTTTGTCGTGATAATAATGCCTCGGCTTTTATGGTCGGTGCTCGCGTTTTAGATTTTCGACAGATCGATCTTCAGCTCAGCCTTCAGGTCTGATAAAATCTTATGAATATATATATATATATATAGATTGCGCAACCTACGGATCGAATATTATTTAAAGTTTGTATATTCGCTATGAATTGAAGAATCTGTACATGGCCATTCTAAAACAAAAACAAACAAAAAAAAAAACAAAAAAAAAGAAAAGATGTTAGAAGCTAGATTAACGTCTTTATGCTAATGCCAGCCGGAAAAAAGTATGATTTATAATTGAGATTTTATCGATAGGAGGGTACATTGTATTCATAAATGTACTTAACATCTCATTCTTATTTTGTAATGATGGATGCACGCAACCCGTAAATATATCTATTTGCCAGTAGATTATGCCGTTTAGAGCAAAATATAGATCGTCATCTTGTGATTTATTTTTCGGTGATTCTTGTCCAAACCAATGTTAAAATATTTTTACACTTTTACATTTTTACATTTGCCAATGTCATAATTTATCCTCATTATTTGCAAATACATTATAACTAGTGTAACAACTATTATGGCCATGCTATCTTTAAATTCTAGTTCAATATCAAAAGGCTACGTCTTTTTAAAACTATCTTTTATATTATATACGTACGATAATTTAAAAAAAAAAAAAAAAAAAAAAAAAAAAAAAAAAAAAGTAACTCCAAGTCAGTGGTACTCTTAACAGTTTGCAAATAACGATAATTTACCGAATTAAATATTGTATTGTGTAATTTTTGGTATTGGTTTTAATTTAGTGATTTTAAATCGTGTAGTTTTCATGCTCCTCTCTATAAATATTATTTTTTTTTATTAAATATATGATAATTATTAAACATTTAATACCCCTAGAATTATGCTTCTATACTTTTTCATAGTTAATTTTAATATTGCAATGAATAATTATCGAACAGATACATCGATAAAATGAGACTTGTATAAAAACATCGTCAATTGCATTTTGATTTGCTTCTTTCATGAAAGCCTGTAGTTTTATTTTATAAACGCGGAGCTTAGAGATTTCCTCGACCAGTATTGATCTTCGAAACAGTAAATTAATTCATTTTCCCAGTATTTCTTTCTCATTTCATTCGTCGTTACTATTGAAATTCAATTATTTTCAATATTTCACCATTGGCAAATGCAATGGTAGGCTATTTATCTGGTAATTTCTTAATTATCATAATTTTGTTCTGAAATATTTTTTAAAAATATCGATAATATACTTAAATGTTTATATCAGTGGGAAAAATGTTTGAATACCTACAATTATAAATTTGACGACTAAATCCATCTAATGTAATTGCATTTTAGAAATATTTAATCGATTATTATATATATATATATATATATATATATATATATATATATATATATATATATGTATAAATTTACGACTTTTTATCTTTAATGATAAAGGTTTCATTTTAAATGTTGTAAAAGTCTCAGTCAAGCATCAATTGCATAGGAATATTTACTTAATAACGTTATAAACTATAATATTATATATCGGAATTAAAATTATGCTGTGCTACTAGCATTCCCAGTTTTATATATATATATATATATATATATGTGTGTGTGTGTGTGTGCGTGTGTGTGCGCGCGCGCCTGTGTACGTATGGGTGTACCATACCAGAATAATATGCGACAAAAGGGCCTTTGTGCCTTTGAAAGAAAATCTAATCAACTCGAACTGTAATTATTGTACAGTATGCTCATTTTTATAATATTGTAAAAAGAGAAAAAATTTTTTGCTTTCTTTTTTATGTTAATATTTTAATTTTAATGTGTACACGATTATTTTTCACGCGTATTTTACAATTTATTTATAAAATAATATAATATGAACATACTGTTGACAACATTCACTCTAAGATTAAAATGTAGATCTGTGCTAGTTACAAAGAGGAATAAAAGCACGTAATTTTTTGTTTAGTTCTATTGTGCTTGTTTCGTCAAATGTGTTATTATATAATAAGCAGCTATTTTTCGATTAGGGACTCTATATTAAGAATTGCGTATGTTTTATTTTTTAAGTATACTCATGCCTAACTTTTTTATTAGTAGAGCTGGAACAATGTAGTTTCGAGGTATGTTTAATTGAAAGCGAATCTTCATTTAATTAAATTTAAAGAGCGATTAAACTCATGCAATTTTCACGATTGTTCTAAAATGTAAATGATGCAATGTAATGTTCTTCCTTATGGTACTGCACAAAATTTCCGTTAGTAAATAGGATAGTTGTGTTTTAATGAAATATAATTTGAAATTGTAATTTATTTTCCTTTTTATTGTTAAATTTAATAGATTCCATCTTAATGTGTTCTTCAACGTTGTCACAGAGTGTAACACTTCTCTTTAAATATACTTAAATAATGCAAACATCGTGTACAGTATCATCTAGTCTAAATAAACTCAGCCTTTATAAAATTGTAGTTTTTACTTCTGTCCGCCAATAATTTATATATTTGTATTGTGAAATATTTATACAATGCATTTAATGTTAATTTATACTTAATTTGTACTATTATCATCATTATTATCATTATTATCATCATCATCATCATCATCATCATCATTAATAACTGGTGAAACCTGTAACATGCATATATTTTATTATTTGTTTAAATCGTCTTATATAAATATGTTCAAGAAGTTACATAAGTAGTTACATAATATTCTATAAAACAATTGACGTCATTGTCTGTTTTAATCATATATTGAAAACATAAAATGCCAGCTTCGTTGGTCCTTAAGGAAACTTTATTAGAGAAAGGTACGGCTTTCATTGCTCGCCCCATGTGTTTTAGCAAGTATTTTGATTTAGACTCTTTCTTACATTGAAAAGTCTCTATTAATTCGGTATTATGTGGAAGTTCAATATGACATTCACCAATAGTTCCTTTTGTACTTATCATAAAATAAGGCGATTTTGGTGATAGAAGCAGCTTGAAAAATATATTTTACATATAATTATTATAAAATATTAACGGAACAATTAAAATCATACAAAAGCGAATTTATCAATGCAAAATAATTTAGTACTTTTTGATTTTTATACATAACTCATATTGTATACGAGTAATTTTTTAGCTGAAGTTTGATATAAAAATTATTTTTCTTACCTCTAAATAAATACTACTGTTATCAAGTTCTGCGAAAATATCTTTCAACAATTCACTTTGTAAAAGAACCTTATTTACTACAGCTTCTGGATCTAAATCAAAGTCCAATATTTCGTCAGGATCATAACTTTTTAAAGAACAATCCACCACTATTCCATTTCTTTCAATAAGTATTCCCACGGGATAGCCAACACGCTATTAAAAGGTACAAAGTTTTACAATATTAATAACTCAACGATTTTTATCAAAGCTTTTATTTTAGATAAAAGAAATTCTAATTTATGATTAAATAATACTTTTAGACATATAATTATATGCTACTAATAATTGAAATTGAAAGTGAAACGAATACTATTTGTTCAATTTTAGGGTATAGCGATACTGAACTTTATACAATATGTGTAATAAAATAGGGTTGTCTGGGGTATATAAACGATACCCCAACATTGAAAGAGTCTCAATTAATGAATCTAAACATATTCGGAAAATGACGTCCTCTGTCAATATAAATTCTTCAAACAGTTGAACTGGTATGTAAGCACTGGCTTGCATACATTTTGCTTCTTCAACGGTAATTTTCATGCCATTTGCAGAGACACAAAATGTTGCATACTACAAAAATATATAAACAAATGTCATAGATGTTTCTTAAGCAATCTTTTTAAATGCTAATTAATTGTAACAAATTAAAAATAAATTTATTCCGCTGGTTTACAATATTACACCGATTGAAGTTAATGCACAAATTTGAATATTTCTACATTTCTGTTTATATCCACATTCTATTGTGTGTTTATCAATTAAATCAATAGTTATCTTAATATTAGATTTTATTGTAAATTAATTATTGTAAAATAAATTGGATAAACGCAAGTGAGAAACGAGAGATTGTTCCAAATTTTTGAAATTCGGTTTCTAATCAATATAAGTAGGGCGAATCAAAATTTTATTTCATTGTTTATTATTCATATATTATTACTATAAATATTGAAAATAAGAATTTTGAAAAGTGACATATAAATTTAATGCTATATAGTAAATTATTTTTATTATACCTCTTTAAAATTTACAGCTTTCAAGAGTTGAAGAACTATTTTGACATTACCTAATTTAGCCGTTAACTTATATTCACCGTCATTAATGATACTCATATCTAAAACGTCCTAATAATAATTCGCAGAATTTTTTCTCTGGTATAGTTTCGATGCTTAAGTGATTGCAAGTGATCGAAGCTAACCAAACTGCGAGTATATGCTTACATGTAAAAGTATTTTGTTCTTTAAGGACTTGAATTCTGAAAACGGGAAGAATATTAAAAAAATTAAATTGCTCAGGTGGTCTAAAATAAAAAAGATTTTTATTTACAAATGTAAATAAGTGAAATTTAGGAAAATTTCATACTCAAAAGCTAAGCAGGAGCAAAAGTTTATATTAGGAAAAATAGTATAAACTTCACTGCTCTGTCCCTCAACTTCAAAGAAACAAAAATCTTTCTGTTTCTTAATATTATGCTTCAATGGTTCTATGGTAAAAAGTGTTATCTTCCTTGCCTCGTATAATTCTAAGGCTCTTTCAAAAGTCGCTCCAAACATGCAACGTAACTTCAATAACGTGTCAGGTAAAACTGTGAATATATAATATAATGTTTATGTTATTTATAATATGTGGACATATTGTGTCCTAGATACGTAGATAAAACAAATATAATTTTGCCAACGAATCAATGTTTAACGAAATGGAATTCTATCTTTCATCCTAATTTGATTTTTGAAAGTCGATTTTATTGAAAAATTTGATTTACACGAATATTCGAGCAAACTGAACCTTCTGCGCAATGATAAAAAATAAAGACCAAATGTATTATTACATTTATTGTCTTTAGTATAATTTTCGGCAGCCTCTTTTAAAATATGACGCACAGCACTTTTAAAACAAATATTAATCGAGGCATTATCGTCGGCATTCATTTTTTCTCAACGTACATCCCACACATTTTGTTAAAACTTTATAAAAAAAAATACGGCGTCCACGTCGCTAAGAATGAAATAACAATTTGTTTGAAAATATTTTAGGATTAACCAAGAAATTTTGGTGCCAAAAATTTCGAATGATTACACGAAAATGTACATACTACACCGGTGCATAAATTGAAAAATGGCGTAAAAATGTCGTTGGTAGTCCAGGAACTTCTATCTATCCATTAAAATATTCGTTCAGAAAATATATATTCAAGTTTCGTTGTTTTTGTTTTTTTTTCGTTTTTTTGTCTTTCGTTTCTTGTTTATATATATATATATATATATATATATATATATGTATATATTGTTGTTGTTGTTGTTGTTGTGTTTTTGTAGTTTGCTAACCTTCGTTTTTAATCGATCAAAGTTACCCGCGTACGCTTTTCGGAGAGCAACAAATGGCGCGATATTTAAACGACATTTCACTATTCTCACGAGACTAGACAAGAATGTTCATCATCCTAATTTTGTTGAGCGAGGTGAAGCGAGGATAAGTTTCGATGGGTTACGACAATGATTGTTTGCTTTATATTATTAGCAATTAGATATCTTAGTCCACAATTTGTACGGGCAGCTACATTTTTTCGTAAAAGTCTTAAGGGTCGATAATGTAGGAATACGTCGTAACGATGTAGCGAATGCTAAAATTTTTTCACTCGTTGTGCCATCATGTAAAAACGCATACTACCAGATCAATAAAATGAAGGCGCATGAGGCGTCGCGGGAGGGGCGAGAGTGAGGGAATTTACAGTGCGTGTGGCTTGGCTGGTCGAGCGAGAGGGCGCGAGCGGGTGTTTGACGGTTCGACGATGAAAGGAGTGGCGAGGGGGTGAGAGAAAGAAAGAAAGAGAGAGAGAGAGAGAGAGAGAGAGAGAGAGATTGGGAGTGGGAGTGGAAGTGGGAGTGGAAGTGGGAGTGGGAGTGGGAGTGGGAGTGAGAGTTGGTGCGAGCGAGAGAGGAGTGAGGGATCGAGTGTACGAGGGAGGGAGGCCGTGACAATCGAAGAGCGATGAAGTAGACGTGAATATCGCAACTCTCCAGAGATTGTAGTGCGAATTCGTAGTATGTAAATTAGTTGTAGTGAGTGCATAATAATCGTGGTGATATCGTGGCGGAAGGTAGGAAGGAAGGAAGGAAGGGCGGGAGGGGGCGATGGCGCCAAGTGAGTAAAAGGAGTAAAGGAGTAAAACGTGAAAAGAGGGAAAAGAGTGGAAAGGCCGAGTGCGGTTGGAGCGACGTTCGAGCGACCTATTGCTCGAGCGTGGAACTGCGCTGTGACGAAGAGGCGAGAGAGAAAGAAAGGACGTCAGCGAAATAACAATGTGCCGTTGTGTTTGCTCGTTGTAATTGGCTGGAGAAGGAGACTCGGTATACGATAGCTCGAGTGTCCGGCTGTATTTATGCGGGGGAAGGGAAGAGAATAATCGGATCAGGTCGTCCGGGGGCTCCGGTGGTAAAACGGAGAGGGTCATCATTTCTGTCTGGCCTTAGCTCGGGGCGATGAGGGTCCGAGCGGGGAAGGCGCCGCGCGAGCCGTGAGTCAGCTGGTGCGTCCTCGAAGTGGTCTAGTGGGGTGTCGAGGGGTCGGGGCTGGCGACGTCGCCGAGAACTGGCGTGTTCGATCTGCAAAGATGACGAGCTGATCAAAGCCACGAGGGCCGTCGGCGGAGGTCAGCCGTCCAACGAGCGGCGCCCGAGTGTTTTTTATGAGGCGCGTGCGCGCGAGTGTTGGAGCGTTTAAGAGCGATTAAGCGAAGGAGCGAAGGAGCGAAGGAGCGAAGGAGCGAAGGAGCGAAGGAGCGAAGGAGCGAAAGAGCGAACGAGGAGGAAGAGAGCGAGCTACCGCGGAGCGGAAGGCACGAGGCGGATGTGCCCGTATCCGTGCGCTACGGGTGAAAGGTTCGTAGGCGGCTGGAGTGTCGTTCGTCAACTCGGGGCAGAGGCGCCCTGTCAAAATTTGCCCGGGTGTCGAGAGACCGATCGGGCTCTTTGGTCAGGAAGTAGGAGCGGTTTGGCGGAGTGAGTTCGATGCCGCAGGAAGCGTTATTGTAAGTCCTCGTAAGTCCCTTCTTCGTTTTTCTCTATCTCTACGCTAGTCTCCCCGCGCCC
>NW_011948424.1:1287539-1331777 GCF_000503995.2 Ceratosolen solmsi marchali | reverse complement strand
CACCTGCCCCACACTCCCCGTCATCCAGTTCCTTGTTCTTTCCCGACGCTTATCTCGGCATTTAAAGAGTGAATCACAGCTATAGAGGAAGTCGCCAGTGAAACGTCAGAGATCGTAGGCTATTTATCTCGGTATACAAAATTTCCTGCAATTTTAGCGATACGCTACGAGCAGCTTCCATTTACGTTTACCTCCGGTGCTTCCTTTTGATTAAAATTTATCGCCCATGAAAATAAACAAACACAAACGCGCCCGCTGGCACGCGCGCACATAACCACACGACTTGGACTTTTTTATTTTCAGCTTACTTATTTTTTCTTTAATTTATTATCGTCTCATTCGACATCACTGCCACTCACATTGAATAATTGAAAATTATTTCTTTATATCTCGATTACCGCAATGCTATATTGCACTCTTATTTATTTGAGCATAAAACATAATGGGAAAAAGATAAATAAGCAGCAGTGTTTCTTTAACGTCAAATGCCCGGGAATTATAATAATGAGGTTGGAAAAATTCTAGTCTGCATCAGTTTTTATGCATTACAAAAAAAATTTCTCCTCATACAACCTGCAATTTGTTCAAGTGTAACACCAATTTTCAACCATCCTTACTATAATAAAAACAAATAAATAATCAAATGTTAATAATAGGCTCAATTAGAAATAATATAAATTACTCGAATGACTCACGTATATTAATTGATTCTGTGAATTTTGTCTCCTTGTAAATTCTACGATAAATGTTTTCATTCTATTACTAATATAACCATTATGATTGTTATTATCGTTACTATTATTATCGTTACCATTACTATCGTTACTATTGTTGTTATTGTTGTTATTGTTATTGTTATTATTATTATTAATATTACGTGTGACCTTTTCAGATGAGAAATAAGAAGGAAGAATTTTCTTTCGCGCTGTGCTGTAATATTGAAAAATTCGTAAAATGCGATATTGGCTATAGCGATGCCCTAAATTAGCGTGACTCGAAAGGAGCCTTGTAATAATTATTTTGCATAATTGTGGTCTTAATATAGACATTTATTAAGAATCGTGAATAAATAATATAAGCACCACATGTCGATAATGCTAAATCATTAACGACAATGACTTATTATTTAACTTTATAATAAGTTTATTTAAATACCGTAGCGATGCGCGCGTCGCTATTATCGGTCGACTCGCTTCTATTCACGTAAAAGCCAAATTCGCGCTATAAATTTGCATTCCATTATTCAAGTACGCGTATTGTGTTGCGCTCGGGGGTATCTATCGAAACTCCTGTCACTCACTCTCATTCGCATAAACTTGCGCCGTCGAGATATTCTCGAGACAAGGGAGTATGAGTGAGAGAGAGAGAGAGAGAGAGAGAGAGAGAGAGAGAGAGAATTGACGAGCATTGATGTTTCAGCAACTATGGAAAATACGTTCAAGTCGAGCGTACGCCGATAACAAGATTCCCAGTGGCTTTCTTCCTGCTCGAGTGGCCGACATCCGAGTTCCCGGAACTCACCACGGCACAATGCTGGCGAGGACATTGCGCGAGGAAGGAGGTGTGATGGGTGGCTAAAGGAGCCGTTAAGACAAGAGAACTTTCGATTCGCCTATCGATTCGGCCCGCGTTAAACGGCTGCTCGAAGAAGCGGTATCCCAGAGGGTCGCCAAACCCACGCACCCTGAGCTATTTATAGTGGAACGCCATCAACGACGACGACGACGACGACGACGACGACGACGACGACGACGACGACGACGACAACGACAATAATAGCGAACCTCGGCTTAAACAGCTCCAAAATGAGCTCTGTGTGGAAGAGACTTCAGCGAGTCAACAAAAGGGCTGCCAAGTTCCAATTCACCGTATCGTACCACGAGATCACCCTTGTGACGACTACCAGGTGGTGAGTTAGCCGACCCAATACGTCATTAGCCCAGCGACTCTGTTTCATTCTCACATTCTCCTCCCAAATCATTGCTCATCTACGTAATACGTGAACATTTAGCTTTGATCTTTCCTATCGTCGCTAGTAAGTGCAAATTAACCGTTATGATAGCGTTAGCAAGTTATCGCGTACGAATGATTATTTATTATTATGAGCCTACAGTTGTACGAAAGTAGTTGCGCACTAGAGTCGTTGTAATTCAATGCAATGCTAGGAAGAAAAAATCAGCTGGATATAATAAAAAATGTTATGCTTGGGATGATCGTTTAAGTGCTCGATTATTTCATGAAATCCGCCTAGAGATTTTTCGTTACTTCTTAGGCGCGAGCTGCCAATCACGTTGAATTAACAAAACTTTCATTTTATCAATTACTCTTGCGCGATAATGATATTTTAATTGATAATTGGGCGGGACGATTAACAATGTAATAGTCGTGCCTCGGTCGCTGTACATGTGCACATAAGCGATAACAAAGATATGTGGCGTGACCATGTGTAATTGGCGAAAGGATTGCCTTGAAATCTGATTTGTAAATCGTGTGAGAAATCGATCGATCGATCGATTTTTCGTTTCTTCTTTTTCGTTCCCCCTGACTTTAATAATACTAGTTGAATTCTTTATTTTGACGTTGCACGAAAATTATTCTACAATTTCTTAAAAAAAAAAAAAAAAAAAAAAACTAATGAAATTTGTTCACTTTATATCACAATGTTCATTATTAGTACAAGCGTGTGTAAAATTTTATAACGTTTTGCCAAAAAAAAAAAAAAAAAAAAAAAAAAAAAAAAAACAAAACAAATCCTTATAAATTCGTGATTATCTTTGTTCCCTTTACCGAATCGAGATATCAAATTAATTTATCAAGCACAATTCAACGTGCGATTATTACACGTTTAATCGAAGGAATTATTCATTTTAATACTATAATTAATTATATTTACGTTTTTAACGTTTGCAAAATGCACATCATTCTCGATTTCGCCTTAATCTACTGTCAAACATAATTGAAAGTTTTTAAAATTTTAAAATAATAAGCTCTTGTATTTTAGACTACGGCCTTTTGAAATTTTTCTTTTAGTTCTCTATTCTTCATTGTCATTTTAACATGCCATTTCATTATTATTCAACAAATAATATTTTCATTCTTCAATTAACTCAGTGTAATGAAAATATTTGATTAAAATACATTCCTTAATTGGAAATTTACGCGTTAAAATGAAAGGAAAAGGAAAAACGTATATCTTATTTAATTATTGACAGGTACTGTGTGAACCCATGAAAAAATGAACTGAATATTAATTAAATATTGCACGAAGCAAGTAAATTACTCGATTTATTCTTACGAATACAAGAAATTATTATCATTCGTGCATGGGGTAAGTGAACTAACTACTCGAGGAAAAGGGAACGAACTAACGCAAACGAGACACGAATGCACGAGCAATAGTGGGTTTCCTTTTTTTATTCATGTATCGCCTTTTGTATATTCAACGGAAGTTTGAGGTGTGCGTGTCCACGCGCGAGCACACTAATATTAAAATTACGAATGGACAAAATTTGTCCAAATGTCAACGAATAAGAGAGAACTTGTCGTGGGTTGGCTATTGAAAAATTCTGTTATTTCGATAATTGTATAATTTTTAACAATAACTTCAAATTATCCTTTCTTTATTAAAAAAAAAAAGTCTTTTTGCGAAGAGTAGAAAGTAAAAAAAATTTAAGAGAAAAAAAATAAGCCATATATTTCTGACGGTCCGTTGTAATTTTACAACACTTCAATTATTGCGAATTGATATGCAATATCAATTATCATTAGTAATGTGTTATTGTTGTACAAAGACATTTTTTACGAACAGAAGACGTATAACGGATGTGTTTTTACTGTTTTTACCTTTTTCTTTTTTTTTTTAATCTTGTTTTGTCTTTTTGGGTTTTTTTTTTTTTTTTTCTTTTTCTTTTTCTTTCGTTTCAACTTAATTTCGATTTTATAACCTCCAATCGTATATAATTATAATGAGAAAGGTATATCATAATTTGTAATGTAATAAATAATTGACGCGTTATTCGCCAGGAGTGACTTAATTTTCTTATGTAATGTGTCCTAAACGCCTGATGAAATTTTGTCTAAAATACAGATTAAAATTAAATTATAATAATAAAAATTTGTTTCAAACGCCTAATTGAGAAAATAATGTTTATCTTTTATTATACATTTTAGTTGTATAAATAATGTTGTATATAATTTATGTACATTTAACGACACTAATATTTTGTATAAACGTATAGATGCGCACATGGAGGTGAAAATGGAACTTATTTATTTAGAATTTTTCATTACCTTGCATTTGTCCCTTTCTATTTTCTTATAAATAATAAAAATGCAAATGTATTTATTATCCATTATACGTTAAACGAAAACTTTTTAAATACGTATATCGATATTGTGTTTTGAGAGGTCGGTGAAACTTGGTAGAAATAAAGTTGAAACTTTATTCTATATTCTTCGTCTTATAAGCGATCTAAAAATGAAAGCGAGAAAATGTGCTCGCGAGTTATACTTTTATAAGTATTACGGTCGAAGGAGGGAAAGGTATTGCTGTTTCTTCATGTTTCCGCGTTCTGATTTCGCTTTTGTTCAGAGAAATGATTAGTCAAATACACCTACAACGAGTGAATTTTTTGTCACGGCTTTCCGCGAAGCTATTTTTGTTAAAATGAAGGCTGTGAATCGTTTTGCATATTTCTGTTTTGCTTCGCGTCGAAATACAATAATTAACGTGACGCATTTTCCTTACGATATTTCCCGCACTACGTGAATTGTAAAAGGATAATAGTATTTGTATTACTTGCATCACTGTGTTTTCCTTTGAATTCATCTAATATTCACGGCCATTCGGTCATTATTTAATTTAATGCTAGTAACAATGATAATGCTATTCGTGATGATTATACGTATCTCAATTTGTATTAGCTCGGGTTCTTATGTTTCTAAAATATTCTACGTGAAATGATCAAACTAATTCGCATTGCTTTTCCTATTATATCATCTCGAAATAGTCTCGTAAAATTGAAGTAATAAATATTTTATTGCAATAGAAGCAAATACGCTTGCAAGTGGCGGGCCGATTGATGGACAAAAATATTAAGATTTTAATAGTAAACTTTTAATTAAATTTTGTCTCCAATTACATTAACAATCGCGAGATCGTGCGATATAAAAATCTTTAATGAATCATTTTCAATATGATAAATAATTTCATTTAGATTACTAAGTAAGTTTTCTCATTAAAACTCCTTCGACAATAAATTATTTTAGTGAAATAAATATCTACATTTCAGTGATACACGGCGATAAGCTGCCTTTAATTTAACGTAATTTAACGTAATTCTAATTCTAATTTAATTTAATTTAATCTACGATTGCTAGAGGCATGAGCTAAATGTCACGAGGTACGTTAAAGTTCTTCATTGTACAAACATCTTTGAGGGACATTATTCTTTTATGGAACAAAGTATTATTCAATTACAGTCATTGATTAATTAATGTCTGGATGATGTGTCATACGGTATGGCAATGACATTCTCGGTAATGCTCACCTTCCTAATGCATTCGAGTCTATTGACATTATTATTAATGAAATTTATTATAATAATTTTGGCCGAGCATTTTTATTTTCAAACGTACCTTACAATTTTACTTAAAAAGTGCAAGAATACTGTTTTTGTTTCGTTTGTTTTGTTTCGTTTTTGTTATGTTAAAACCGGATGGCATTCCGATAAAAGATAAATTTCGAAAAATTTATCACCGTAACATATAATGCTAAATTTATTATTGATTTTCTTTAATTATATTTATTGTACCTGCTAGTTGCCTATGTAAATATCTGAATATGTTGATTTTATATAAAATAGACGCGATATAGAATTAACGTTATCGGGAGCATATAATTATTATGTGGTAGTTTAAAAAAAATTTTCCTTTACATTATGTTTGTTTATGTTTGTTTGTTATGCTTTACGATAAAATTATCTGCATACTTTTAAGTAAATTAATAGATCGTGCAGTTATTTTTAATAGGGTCAGAGCAAGTTGATAGTTTAGAAAAGTATCATGAACATTCTTTTGCGGTATTTATGCAGCGTAATAAAAATCAATATAATTTAATCGATAAACAACTATTGGTTAACATAGAATCACATGAATGAGTAAGTTTATACGTTTGACCTACAATACGAGAAGTATTATAAAATTTATACAGAATGGATGCATTCGAAATATTATTTGCATGAAAATTTCAAACGTAATTGAATGCGTTTGAAGCATCTCTGCCGTCCTCAAGACTCACTCAACCTTTATATACTCCAAACCATATCTCTCTCTCTCTCTCTCTCTCTCTCTCTCTCTCTCTCTCTCTCTCTCTCTCTCTCTCTCTCTCTCTCTCTCTCTGTACCAAACGCAGCACCACCAAAACTCATGCACACGCCCAACCATAACAAGAATATTATATCGCGCGCGACGTTTGAACCTCTCAGCTCCCTTTCGTGTACATGTCGACTGATAATAGAAAGTATTTGGCACACACACGTTGTGTTACGGATCATACAATGATCCACTTTTTTTGAAATAGGTACGTTCGATTAGCAATCGAAGGCTCGTGGGGTATGGATTTTCGCAGCAAAACTAAGTACGTGTAAAAAAATGTTTTTTTCTTTTTTTTTTTAAGAAACCAAGATAAGCGAGTCTCCTTCAATATTCCCCGTCTTCTCGTATTCGAGTCGTGCGACTCGACTCCCCCCCCCCTCCCACCCCCTGCCCCTGTCACCTGTGCCATTCGTCGGCGGCTGATACGGGAATCCAAAGTTTGCTGAGCGCACGTCCCTCTTAAGGGATGCATTTCTTCATTCCCCTTTCACTGCGCACACTTGTTCATCGAGCTTGTCAATTTGCTGAATCATTGTGTCGGATTTTATTTTGCGGCTTATTAAGGCTTATTAGGCCAAGCCGAAATCATCCGACATTCTCGAGAAACTCTTGTTTGTAGAACATGAATATTTCTTGAAAGGAATTTCGAATAATAATACAAATAATAATAATAATAATAATAATAATAATAATAATAATAATAATAATAATAAAGCGCGCTTCGTTTTAACCTTTCGTGTCAAGCACATTCGTATTTTTAGAAATAATTGATACTTTTATAGAATTATTTTTTGTATACATATTGATCATTGCTATTTAATTATGACGATGTTAATATTAAAAATCAATGCGAAATCTTTTATCTGTGCCAAAAATGTAATTTAATTTACATTCGTTCTTATAATATTTTGACTCGAGTTCGGGAATAAAGGGAAACTCTGTTAATTAGTATTCGATTTAATTTTTTGAATTTCGAATAAACTGATTTAAATTATATTTGTCCTACAGAGAAATTATTATTGCACTGATTTTTAATATAAAAGCCAATTAACAAGAATTTTTATTTTTATTTCAATTTTTATATCAATGAGAAAATCTCACATTAATACGAATATTATATTTACATAAACAATACGCGTAAACATTACTCGTTGTATTTTCAAGTACGTCAATAAATTGTGCAAATTATAGAAAATTTATAATTAATAATTAGAATTAACATGTACAACTTTATAAAGCTTACAGGCTTTTATAATTAATTTTGATTATTTATTGTTACTGGCACATAATCCGTAATTTTGAAGTTACTATCAATATAATCATGTTGTAAATAATTATATGAGTTTATTTTTAAAAGTATAATCATAAAAGGAATAATAGAGATATTCGTTAATAAACGAAATATCGTATTGCAAAGAAAAGCTTATAAAAATATGAGGCTCAAGCGATAAAAGCTGCGCGCTTTTTAATCTTACAAAGTGCAGGCATCACCTTTAACGTTACATTAAAAGAAAATTTACGACGATAGCGATTTTACTTGACTATCATTGGCTAAATGTACGCTTATAAACCGCAACAAAAGCAAGTTCGAGTAGAAATAATAATATAAAATTTCGCGCAATGCCGTATAATCGTTAGCTTAATCGTGTCACGTGATATGCACAGGAAACCGAACAAGTTGAGCGTTGTATGGACGAGACGGAGCCGACGGGTGAGTTCCGAACCCTTGGAATGGGAGCCAAGCCTTAGCGATCCTCTTAAAGGGACGATTCACTGGCCGGTGCCGGACAATCACACGGTATCCGTAACCCTTTTCAAGGATCCTCGGACCCATGAGCTCGAGGACAAAGACTGGACCTTCGTCATCGAAGATGTAAGTTAATCCGCTTATTTAATCATTGTTCTTCTCTATTCCCGTCAGATTTATTTATTTAATTTTAATTGATTAATCGTGTTGCCGACGAGTGTTTCTGAGAGAGTAACGTCACTAGTATTTATAAAAGTATTAATATTATGATCTAATTGTATAATGAAGACATATCGACTTAAAGCTATGGTACCCGTGAATTTTAAGACTAATGCGACTCTATATGTATTTCTTCTAAGGATGATCTTTTTTCCTTATTTAATTTGCAACAAGAACTCATTACAGTAAAATAAATATTGAGATAATTAATGAGAAACGTAAATTTTATATATAATTTTATTTATATGTAAATTATGCTAAAACATAATTTATTGCTTAGGTTATAAATTACACGTTGTAACAACAACAACAACAACAACAACTACTACTACTACTACTACAACAGCAATAATAATAATAATAATAATAATAATAATAATAATAACAACGCTTAAGTTTAACAAGTTTAAGAACCATTTAAATTAGAAATGCAACATTGGAAATCAATGACTGACATTGACATTATGTTATTATTGAGATTTATCGTGTTGTATAAATTGTGTTCTATATATTTTTATTACTAAAATGAGGAAGCGCAGATGTAAGATAAAAGTTAATTTTTACTTACGCAAATACTGTGCGTTAACTTTCTGCAGGGGGGGAATGTAAAAAATTTCATAATAATTTTAATTATTATAGCTGTTGATATTTATTTTATGCTTTAAATATAAATTAACCGTTTAAATTAAAAGATGTGTATAAATAAACATTTTATCATCCTACGATATGAATTTTAAACTCTAAATAAAATAAAATCTCGAAATTGATTATGCAAATCTATTAGGCAATAAAATCTTATTAAGTTAATTTCTTGTAACACACTTGTAACAACAATAGAAATAAACATTTTTCCCTTATATTATATTATTATCTGTCCTTTTGCACCTCTCACTCTCCGTATCTCGACAAACAGGTTTCATCGACGGGTAAACGTCGCCATGTGGCCGCCCTAAATGTAAACATGAAGAAATATGCAACTCTTGAATCTAGTCAACATCAGCTTAATTTAGACTTAAAACCCACTTCGAAGAAAATTGTCAGCGCTAAATTGGAATGTACGATGTCATGTGTCTTCCTTAGGGAGGGCAAGGCAACGTAAGTGAATGACTGTTCTTATCAATGTTCTTATTAAATATAAATGCACAAAATTTTCTTTTTCAGCCATTGTTATTATTATAAACACCAGTATTTTTTTTCTTTATCCGGCAAACGTCATATAATTTTTTTTTTGTTTTTTTTTTTGTTTTTTTTTTGTTTTTTTTTTCTGTTTTTTTTTTCTGTTTTTTTTTTCTGTTTTTGTTTTAACTGTATACACGGTTTGGATAACTTTTGTATTATTGGTATTAAAGATCTTTTTTTCATCTCAGAGACGAAATATTTTCTTAAATGAAATCGTACTTAAATGTATTATATTTATTGGCAACTTATATATTAAAAATTGAAAATTCACATCATTTCAGTATGTTTGTATTATATTCGGTATTTTAGTTATATACATGTAATAATTACAATTACATTTGTAATATATTTAAATTAAACATGAAATTGTGAATCGTTGAGTTTGATTTTCTAACATTGGTGTGTATTTTCATTGAATTATTGTAGACAAAATTAAAAATTGGATAACCCAAATGAATCCATATAAAAATATTGTACGGAGCAAAATTTTACCTTTAATAATATTTCAAATTTACTTATTGTTATTCATTGATTTATTGACTTATATTAATCAACGTTATTCATGGCGATTATAAATATCTTTTCAACCGAATGGAATATCGGGTACTTATGAAATCATTGAAATGTTATTAGGGACGAAGACATGCAGAGTATGGCGAGTTTGATGTCAGTCAATAACAACAGCGATATTGCGCCTCTCGATGATTTTGATAACGAAGATATTCCCGAGGATGTTGAGGATGCGTCCATAAGGAATATCGATGAAATATTGGATATTTCAGCCCAGCTAGATTTAATGACAAGTAGCCTTACGGGAAGCGAGTATCCCAGCACTCCAATAAGTGGTTGGTATTCAATTATTTATCAAACTTATGCGAAAGAAATGTTTCTTTACGGATAAAATATATAATTACATTCATTTATTTACTGCTGGAAATTCTTATAAACTGGCCAATAAATAGTAAAAGATCAAATAAAAGATCGATATTAGCTATTGTTCGTTATGCTTATATGTAATTTACATGTATTTTTGGAAAATGTATGTGAGAATTTTATATTCAAATGTTGGACTCGTATGTAATCAATCGATTTTTTATTCGTGAAGTGGCAAGCTTATCGAAGGACGAAAATACGCCAACCAATGAAGAACAAAAGCACATTTCAAGGGATAGTAGCTTCAACCAAGATATCGCTGGCATTATTAATGAGAGGCCCTACGTTAAAAGTGAATCGATGCTAAATGAGTAAGTATTTATCTTTGCTCGTTAACTTGTATTTATAATTTCATTATGTACTCGAATTCCATTTAATGACGAAATTTTATAAAAATGACAATGTTTTTATAAAAAAAATTTATCATCCGAATCAAGCCCCAGTCGCTTAAGATATTAAAAACTTAATTTAAAAATGGATAATGGAATTGTATTTATGGAGTTCATTAACGGATGTATTAACAAATTATATTTATATAACATGACAAATGTATTAATGAGTACAATCAGTCAGGCTAAAATTTCGCCAACAAATATATGTATTAAAATTTGCCTTCATCCACAGTAAAAACTCGGAACACAATGTGCAAAGATTATCATTGCGACCATTGGATCTCAAGAAGTCTAATATGCCTACCCATCGAATGAGAGATATTACTCCTGGCCAAGATTTACTCGAATGGTGTAAGGAAGTTACCAAAGATTATCCTGGTGTTAAAGTAACAAACCTAACGACGTCCTGGCGCAACGGGATGGCCTTTTGTGCCGTTGTTCATCACTTTCGGCCCGATCTCATGTGAGTAAATTGTGAGATATTTGTTGGATAAGTAATTTCTTATAAATACAGGATACATTTGTTTTCTTAATAATTTATGTATTATTATTGAATTATTAGAAACTTTGAGGATTAGTGTTTGCCAATAAACTATTAGATAATTAAATGGAACATATTAAAACATGTCAAATTGAATCTGTCAAATTAATTGAAATTATTTAATTGAAAAAAAATATCCATTGATCAAATAGTTTTCCTTAATTATCATAATCTATTGATGTAATATAATCTATTATTATTATTATTATTATTTTTTTTTTTGCGCAATAATTAATTTTTATAAAACAATAAAATTTATTGTTTCGAACAATGGATTAGAAAATAAAGTGGATGATGCGTTTAAGCGATGTAAAATTGGAACGAACATTTTCACTTCTCTCCCCCCCCCTCCCTCTCTCTCTCTCTCTCTCTTCTGCTAAGATAATAAACACACTCTTTACGTTGATATTAGTAATTTGATGTTATACTTTATAATAATTGCAGTAATTTCGTTATATTAAACAACATTGCTCATATTTAATGTAGTGACATGGATTCGCTTCTGTCTCACGACGTTAAAGGTAACTGCAAGAAAGCGTTCGATGCTGGTGAAGCCCTTGGTATACCTAGAGTTATTGAACCCGCTGATATGGACATCCTAACTGTACCCGACAAGCTGGCCGTGATGACATATTTGTATCAATTACGAGCACATTTCACAGGTCACGAATTAGAGGTAAGTCTACATCCGATTACCGTTATTCAAATTCTTCCAGCGCATTGTAGTATACGCACACTGTCTCTTATAATACTCAGGTACATCAAATTGGCAAAACCACGGATGAATCATCTTATATGATTGGGAGATTTAATACGGATAATCATTCGGACGTGAGTGTACAGTTATTCGGGCAGGAGATTATTAATTTAAGAAAGAAGGAATTTTCGGAACAACGAAATAATAAGCTCGACAATAACAGACGGTAATTGCGTTATTTTATCCTTGTACATTATACGTTTATGATAAAGACTATTGCTTGTTTATAATAATTATTAACATTCAAATCGATATCTGTGTGTATTTATTTATAAACAAAAAAAAAAAATAAAAAAAAAATAATAAATTAAGTAAATGGAACATTAACGTGACGTAGATGCGTGTACGTAGATGTAACGATTCATTAAATCGTTCACTTTCTTTAATCGATGATAAATTATTTCTCATGTTAAACAACTCAAAAAATCTATATTCACTTTAAATTCGTTGCCTTAATTAAATGAGTTTGTATTTATAGCTCAAATCCATTTGATTGCAAGAAAGATGATGTAAATGTAGAGTCATTGAAAAATAAGTTGCATCTTAGCTTGAGCATGGATCAACAGGACGATCAGTATAACAAGGAAAGATCACCTTCCAGCGTAAAAGATGTCAAAGATATTATTCTTGCTAGTTCTAAAAGTATCCTCGGGAAAGTATTATCTCCTGCCAAAGAAAAATTTGCCAAGGAGCATATAATGAGAGAGAAGGTGAGCTCTTATTTATTTAAACATTTATTTTATTCAACTTACGTTATGATATGGATGGGGAATTATTATTATTATTATTATTATTATTATTATTATTATTATTATTATTATTATTATTGTTGTTGTTATTTTTTTTTATATGACTTAATAGAAATAAATGTGAATGTGCCTGTGTGAATAGGAATTATAATAAAAGAGCTATAATAAAAAAAATTCTTTTCTTAATCTGAATAGGCTTTATAATTAGATTTATTTGAAAGAGAAATTGAATAAAGCTAATTCAAACGCAGTTTCTTTATTACATTAATTTTTTTTTAATAAGTATGAGATTTATGCAAATTTTTAAAAATATATTTCAAAATGTATGCTGAAAATATTTATTAAAACTTTTTAATCACCATATATTAATTTACAAAGATCGAGCAATAGAAGGATCTAAATATTATGAAATTTTTGTTTCCATTAGATAAAGTAATTATAAAATAAAAATGATAGATTAGGTAGTAGAATGATGGATTGAAAAGATTGAAAATAATATTCATATTTAGAAGTAGAAGTGAAAATGACTCGCTTTCTGAAAATTTTTTAAACTCTACATGAAAGACGTAATAATTGTACGGAATGATGCTACAAAAATATTGTGAGCGAGTGAATATTTTCATCGGCAAAGCATCAAAATGAGAAATAATTATACGTAGAGTAAGTCCCCACCGCAAGCTACGGTACAAATTCAGCAGCAGCAGCAGCAGCAGCAGCAGCAGCAGCAGCAACAACAGCAGCAGCAGCAGCAACAGCAGCAGCAGCAACAGCAACAGCAGCAGCAGCAGCAGCAACAACAACAGCAACAGCAACAGCAGCAGCAACAGCAGCAACAGCAACACCAGCAACGACCTATTCTAATGACACGGCGACAGTTAACAGATCCATTCGGTTCTGACGATGAGGAAGAAAATATTCAAGTCGTCGAGGACAAGTTATCGCGGTCCATTTCCATCACCAAAGCGCAAACCCCCGTACGAGACGTCAGTATGCATGCAAAAATGCAATCTTGCATGTTATGTACCGTTCGAGATTTTTACTCACACTTGCACTGTAGTTCGTTTTTTCTTATTTAAGCATATTGTAGCATTTTTATGCAAATTTTTAATCGTGCCATAAGCAGTAATTAGATTGCAATAGTTAGCTATCCTTGCCTGATATATCTACTTTAATATATTCAATCGAAACACTTTGTATAATTCTTCAATACATTCAATTCAACAAATATAAATATTAATCCCAATAATTTCTTTACAAGCATCTACCGATTACTTCATATTTTACTCAATAACTTTAATATATAACGAGTTTTTTATTCGTGGCATAAATTTCAATAATATCATCAAGCATTTGGAAGTTAAAAATTTCATAAAACCTGATGAACATTAAAATTGCAAGAAATGTACATAACAATTATAATTTGTGATAAAGCTCGTAGCATGACGATTGCCTTGTTAATGTAATATTTTTTAAACATTAATTATTGCAAAATCTACCCAACAATCGTAGATATTATTTGCTGACATTAAGAGGATTAAAATGAAATAATTCATAGAAATTCGTATAGAGGCCGATATAAAGGCGAAATATTTATTTTGTATAAAAAAATATTTCATACTAAAGATATTGAATGCGACAATTTATCTAAACGAAATATTATGCATTTGTATTATATGTTTGGAAAATTCGCCAAAAAAACTTGCACAGTCTTGAGTGTAAAATATTGCATTTGCCATTGTAGACAAATGTATGGTAAATATTAACAATGATTAATATTGTTAAATTGTTGTTGTTGTTGTTGTTGTTGTTGTTGTTGTTGTTGTTTTTATTTTTATTTTAATTGACTTACATAGAAGCCATTTTTTGATTATCAAATTATTCAACATAACGCATAATTATAATAATACTTACAATAAGTAGAAGTCGTTAAAACAATCGAAAACCATCAATTTTGATTCTATTTTTATTCTTTATTTGATAAGATTCGTAATGTGCGTGCGCGTGTGAATATCGCTTGATTATTAATTTATTTAAATTTTTATAAATTTTTATATATATTTTATATTAATTTTAATATTCATTATGTACGTATATACTTTTTAAAATTTCTCGTGCCTCTTCATTTATGTTTAACAATCCATATATTTTAAGTTTCAATCAATGAATCGCAATAGCTTAATAATAAAAAGTTGGAGTGATTTCGAATAAAAGCAGAGTGAATTGTCGTGGCACGAACGTGGCAATTGCGAATTATGTTAAATAAACGAGTCGAATGAAATTCCCTTAGTATATGAAAAGGAGTTATTTTCTTTTAGGATTCCCAACATTCGACGGACCGAGGAAGTCGCGGAAGCTCCGAGTGTCGAGGCGTGTCGCCCTCGCATGATGAACAACACCGAACGCAACACGTAATTGACTTACTAAATACGTCCTTTGTTCTCCCTTTGACCTTTCGTTATGCATTTTCACAATAGACTCGTAGTGTACAGTATCACTTTAATAATTGCGCTTTTACGTAACAGCCATTAGTAACTCGTCACGAGGAGCTTAGAGAAAGAGCCAGGCAACTTTTAGAGCAAGCTAGAAATCAGACAAAAAGCACTGGTCTTGGCTCCACTGGCGCAAGTCCCGTTGAGGTTTGTTTTCGGCTAATTCACTCCTTCATATTTTTCCTTTCTTCTTTTTTTTTTATTTTTTTGTTTTTTTATTTTGTTTTTTTTTTTGTTTTTTGTTTTTGTTTTTGTTTTTGTTTTTGTTTTGTTGTTGTTGTTGTTTTTTTTTTTTTTTTTTTTTTTTTTTTTTTTTTTTTTTTTTTTTTTTTTTTTTTTTTTTTTTGGTTTTGGCTCACACTGTATAAGTAGCATGATTTTTCGAGACATTTTGCATGCTTTTCAGCCGAAATTCTGATTCGTTAAATTCATCACATTTATTATATGATAAACATATGTGGATTAAATTCATTTGTAAATGATAATTTTCTTTTAAAAATATTTTTATTCTTATTTGTCATTTTAAAGTGGATTTTATTAAGCTTGTAAAATAATAATGTCACAACATTCTCAGAGAGCTTAACGTAAGTTTAAAATACTTTTGAATACTAATTTGAGCAAAAAATGTAAAAAAATAACCAATGTTCACTTCTAAAATAATTACAATAAGTACATATTTACTTTATTATTGTTGCTATAGTATTAGATGTAATTTTTATAACTGAACTTGACAATTGACAATTGACAATTACAGTTGTAATGAAATAAAATTTTATAAATAATAATGATAGCATAAATACGTTAGTTGGGTGCGTGTACGTAGTTGTATCCTATTGTTGTATCCGATTGTTTGCAGAATAACGAAGATCGGCAACAGCAGTTACGCGAAAGAGCGAGAAAACTGATAGCTGATGCGAGAATGGGCGTTTCTATGAATTCTAGTCAAATGAGTGATGACAATACCAGTGATAGACGGTCTATCGATGATCAGAATAATAGTCCCCGAAGAAGTATGACACCCTCAACTCCTGGTGATAGAATCAGTGTCAAGGTAATATCTCTCTCGCTCTCTGCCTATTTTATTTGTAAAATATGAATAGTCGACAAAAACTTGTAATTAATTGAAATGAAAAATTCGTACTTGATTTATCAAAATTTCATGCACATACGCATTGTAAAAGAAGTTAATCAACACTTTATCACGAGTATATATATACAAGATATGTATTAATAATTAAATTCAAACATTGATTAAATTCACTTATTTATTATCAAATACCTTTGTTTAACTATTTTCATAACAAATTACATATAATCTATTTTCTAATTACAGTCTGAATACAATGGCAATATTTTGACAGAAGGGGAAAAGAAACTGGGTTCTCCACTCTATTCATTTTCCAAAATTATGGAAAGAATATCACCAGAAAAAAGTCCTGATGGCGGTCCTTATACTCGGAGAGGGGTGATTATTTAATTATACTCTTGTGATTTTATAATATCAAATTTGTTATTAATATTATTTAATTATTATTAAATTATTTTGTTTTGTTTTGTTTTATGTCTTTGTTATGCATACATTTATTTCATAAGTAAATAAATGCATTGATCCAACTAACATTCAATATTTTTAATTCTTCAGTCTATAAATATAATTTTTGTATCAAATTGCTTATATATATATATATATATATATATATATATATATATATATATATCATATTATTCTTATTATCAAAAGTTCTTTGTGCAATGATTCTTTTTCAACTTCGAGTGAAATTGGTAAAAGCATTATGAGTGAAGTGTCGTGTAATTACAGTTGGGAAAAGACATGCCAACATACATTCAGAATGAATTGGAAGCCCTCGAAAGGGAGCAGAGCCAAATAGACGTACAAGCGGGTAAACTTGAAAAACAATTAAGGGCAGCGATGGAAAGTGACAATGAGGAGGAAACGGAAAGACTGATGTCATTGTGGTTTACTCTTGTGAATAAAAAGAACGCTCTTCTTAGACGTCAAATGCAATTGAACATTCTGTGAGTCATACGTTACAATTATTGCTTATTTATTTATTTATTTATTTATTTTACCCAACGTGTGATATTTACATCCACTAAAAAGTTTAAGAGGTCAATGATTGAAAAAAGCAAATCATTCGTGATAATAATTTGAGTAATTACGCGTAATTGCAGTGAGAAAGAGGATGACTTGGAAAGGAGATTTGAACTATTGAATCGTGAATTGAGGAGTATATTAGCCGTCGATGAGTGTCAAAAGACGAACGAACAAAAAGTCCGGGAAAATCTTTTGCTCGAAGAATTAGTATCCATAGTTAATAAACGAGATGAGCTTGTGCATCATTTGGATACTCAAGAACGAGCGTAAGTAATGTCCCAGTAAAGGACATAGTGTTATGGACTAGTTATTAATGATAAGAAAAATTACATAGTCAGCGTTATTAATCATTTTTTGCTTTGTAAACGACGTTGCAGAATCGAAGATGACGACGAAATAGAACGAAATTTGTCGAGAGCCGGATTAGCACAACGAAATAAAAACTGCGTTATTCAATGAGAGATCCGAGCCTTGTTTTAATTGTTATTTAAAGGATAAAGGTAATAATAATGCAATTTTAATTCTACCATTGCTATTGTTGTTGTTGCTGTTGTTGTTGTTGTTGTTGTTGTTGTTGTTGTCGTTGTTGTCGTTGTCGTTGTGTTTGTCATTGTTGTTATTGTTACCGTTATTTTCAGATCCCGAGTTGTTGTTGTTGAGTTGCCAAAGAAAAATTGTATGTAGCATTGAGTCATGGCAAGGTGCGCATGATCATTGGGATTCGACCGCAGCGTTCAATCGTTCATCGTCACCGATTCCATTAACTTGTCGATCGATCGATTTTATGCGACAGAATAGCCGCCAAGAGGTTTACGGCTTTCGCTGCATCGAAACTGTCACCAGTAGATAAAAGATTGAGGCGCCGCAATCGGGACCGACAATGTGTTCCCCTATTCCGCGTGCGTTTGGCGAATCTCGTTCGCTCTCGATCCATGCCGCTTATCGAGGAAGCCGCGTTTTAGTCGGGCCAGCCTTGGAGGTCGGGCAGGAGAGAGACGCCGAAGGCCCTTCTCGTATTATTAGATATCCGTGTAATATGACCGTCAGTAGCCAACTGGTTGTGGTCGCCATGACCAAGTGCGACACTTACCGAGCATCGAAGCAACCCGCTTTATGCTCATGTAATAATCGTGAAATAATCATTCGGGATGTATCGTCTGATACCATCCCATAGAGATTTTAATGAGATAAGATGGCACGACGCATAGCGCGCGTGCTGCCAATAGCGTGAATATCGTTCGCTTGGCTATTAAAATTAGCATTCGATGCTAAAACTGGGATCTAGATCCTATGAGTAGCCAACTCGCGCTTTCTCCCATAAGCCACGACAGTTGAATAGTGCTTGTAGTAAATAGATTAAGCGTATTAATATTGTTTTATAACTTGTAATCGAACTTCCTATTGACATTTAATCTGATCTTCTTCAGTTCCCAACTTCAAACTTATCAACGCGATTTTCATACGACAACCAACCAATGTTGCCCTTACACATAATAAATACCTTCGATAGAGATTAATCATCGATTAAATGCGATTAGATGTGGATGTGGATCATTGATCAACTCATTTTTCCCTTTCCTTTACTATTTTATAAAATCTGAAATTACTTTAGGAATATGGCTTTAAGCTACGAGCCCTCCATTATCATGGCAATATTGAATTAGTAATTGTAATTGTCTCAATCAAGTATACTAATTTACCTTAAATGTCCGTTAAAACGACGTAACGTCACGCTCTCGAGATAAAGGCTTCGTTATCCAATGAAATAATAATGCCAAGTGATTATCGCCGTTTAAGGAGGTAATAGGCTCTTAATAAAGACTGATGCGATTAATATGGCCAACTTGGTGCGTGTCACGGGTTCATCTGCTGGATATTCAATGTCGTACCAGTGACGGGTCGTTGAAAGTATTGGTATGTCTCTTTCTAGCCACGAAATCGATACATTTTATACACGACGTTATCGAACATATTGTGATGGTTCTTAATCGAAGAAGAAGAAGAAGTAGAAGAAGAAGAAGAAGAAGAAGAAGAAGAAGAAGAAGAAGAAGTAGAAGTAGAAGAAGTAGAAGAAGAAAACAAAACAAAACAATTATTTAAGTAAAAAACAATGCTCGCAACACTATAAGTTATCGTGATTTAAATTTACAATAAATTCAGTTATTCCATGTGTATTGAGAATTGAATTGACACGAAAAGCATTTCTCGTCATAATTTATTCATTATTTAATTAAAATGGCTAAACGTTGCTATTACTAAACTAATTGACTCTATATTATTTAGATATAGAGTCAGTTATGGGAAGTATTAAAATATTTAACAAACGGAAATATATCGCGGAGCTCTTTTGGCCATCTATGCGAGCGACCTAGTGATGACATACAATACAATTAGCGCCTATGAGACCTTTTGCTAACGTCCTTTTCGAATGGAATCTCGAGAGTGGCTGTTATATCGTCAGAGAATCGGACAAACGCATCGCTTGGGACACGGCCTCTGGGATAAATAGCATATTCTGCAATAAATTGCAATAAAGTGATATACGAGTGGCGTTTTGATCGAGCGAATAGAGACTCGATCGAAGTGAGCTTTTAAAAATTATTCCGAATCGTATCTATATAGCAATAATGTCATGGATAACGATAGACAGATCGTTTGTTTGTAAAATTATTGATACCCATTGTGAAAGCCAACATCGCTAGACGGATCGTAAAATCATACAATATTCGGATAGAATCGGAATTATGTTGAAGCAAGTATTCGACGAAACGACAATACTTTCGCCGACTCAATTGACGATCATTCGAATTAATTAGCCTATCAAATATAAAGGGAGGCGCGCTGGTCGCAACGTAAGTACACACGAATCTTCACCGTGCGGGAATGTGCCGAGGCCATTCAAATTAATCAAGTGAAAGCTTCTAGCACGCGAAGTAGGTCAAATAGCCAAAAGCGGCTCTCACGGGTAAACTAAGAAAAGAGTGTCTTAGCTCCATCAGGCATTCTTCTCAAGCCGAATGCTCTCATCTTCTAGCTCGCACTATCGTGCACAAAGCGTCATTACACACGGTATATATTATTCATTGACGCGCGACAAATACGAAACAGACGTTATGCTCTTATTGATTGTGCCTGATTGGGCCATCGATGTAGTAATGTGGTATTGAAGAACGCCCTTCGTGTATGAGCTAATAACATACAACATTTCTAAGATTTCTACTCGACGCAACAGCACGAGAGCTTAACTCAACAGGCAATCAACGAAAAGCTTTTTAATTTTTAAAATCTTAATGCTTAAATACAATGTCTTCGTACACGATACATGAGCCAAGTAAGTTAGCATTAGGTAGCGGTGCACTACTATTAAAACACCTACATTCGCGCGAGTGGATGGTTATGATGTCATAAGTCAATTAGAGATTACCAAACTAAACCGCGAATAAGGTGTTTAGATTTTGAAAAGTTTCTGCATATTAAATCACATACTCAAAATTGTGCCATATTTGCGTATCGTTTATAAATTATACTTTTCAATAGTCTTATTTATACTTTTGTCGGCAATGACAATGACAATGATAATGGTAATGATAATGATTACGATAGCAATAATTTGAAATTGGCAGCGGAAGTCGAAGCGCGGGTGCAATGTATTCTAAAAAGGTTATATTTTAAATACTGATTTTATACTCGATAATTAGAATCTAGGCTTGCTTTATTTTTGTGTGCGCGTGTGTGTATATTATATATATTCTGATAATAATAATAATAATAATAATAATAATAATTATGAATTTATAGTTTTTTTTTTTAATTATCTTTATGGATTGTTGTTTAAAGGTTAATTATAATTTTATATAATATAGTGCTGGATACTTTGTAGTTTATTATTTGCGTCCATCAAACATATTAAAAATAATATGTTTACACAAAAAATTACCAAGAAAAATGTCAAGTGATTATTTAATAATTAATCAGAAATTTTACTAATTTTCTTCTCGCAAATAATCAACGTTTTTCATAACTATTTTGCGCGTTATGTAACGACGCGTTAAATTTGTATTTAATGTTATATTGATTTGTGTGCCAATCGAACTGATTAGAGAAAGTAATATTTGTTCAATGAATTAAGAAAAGCTTTACATCTAATGTAACTATTAATCAATATTTTTGCTTGTAAAATTTTAACATACTAGATGAAAAAAGAATTATGTCTTTTCTAATATCAATGAAGATAAAATGATATATCAAACTACGCATTTTCTTGATAATTTTTATTATGTATGTATTTGTTTAATACCCAATATGTATGTATATAATGTTAATGATAATTGGAACTATGTCAAGGAGTCGTGCTTGGAGGATCGTATTCATCGTATGTAAAAATGCGTCGTATGGCATTACTTTTGCGAGATGTGGCGCGCTTATAAATACCAAATTGGCGATTATGACGTTGCAATGCTGTAGAAAACTGAAAATTTTTTCACATTTTGCGCCCATCGATTCACTTGCATTTAGTTGCATGATTGTTACTATAAAAAAAAAAAAAAAATGACGGCTTTTTGCGCGTTTTTCGCATGCCACGAATACCGTCTTACGGGGCAAGGTTGATCGATATCGTTCATAATGTCAACTATGAACAGCACTGGGAGCATGTGGATCAACCCCTATAATTGTGCATACCCCGTCATTGCATAAATGATAATAGCAATTACGATAGCCGAGTGTCGTTAAACCGTTAAACACGAATCCATCAAAATCTTACGATATGGAGAGGCAGTGAGATGAAATGGGACTGTTCCTCGTTGCAAACATCAAGCTTAATTAGAAAAGCACGCGGTAAATATTTCAGCGGACAGTTGCGACGTAATAGTGCCATAAAAAAAAAAAAAAAACAAATAATTCGTATGGGGCATATATTGCCCCATACGTCACCATTCCAAATATTCTTCTTGGCCAGGTAGCTTAGGTAAAATAGGTAGCTTTCTTATCTTCAACTGCCGATATGGTATTTTCTCGTGTTTACAGCGATTCGTAGGAAGAATGAAGATGTTGAAGCTTTCAGAGTCTTGTTATCTTCGTTCTTGATCGACGTTTCGATCGATATCAATTGGCCATGCCTGTAAAACAGTAATATTCACGACACGTATAAATGTCCGCGTGTTGATAAGTCCAGATTCTAGATAGTTGCGTGAAGCTATAAAGCCGATTGTCCTTGAGCGGTGTACTCTTGGTATCTCGTCTCTGACTTTATTTAAAACGGTGTGTTCGTTAACGTCGATATTATTTATCGATTGTCTCCATCTGTGCAAAATTTGAGGTTTTCGAGTCACTAGGGTTGTAATCATTAGGACTATTATCTATCCATACATGGAAACCACCACAATCAACGTAACGAATGAGAGAGAGAGAGAGAGAGAGAGAGAGAGAGAGAGAGAGAGACGTTGAGAAATCCATGGTACTTAAGAAGAAATCGTTCAACATATTTCGCTCCACTTAGAAAACACATGGCACGGTTGCACAGTTACGGCTGTGTAACTTTAGCAAGATACAGGGAGCGTCGACATTTGAATTTTTATCGCTAATCGCTGTAAACACTAGCGTGAGATGACAAGATAATAATAATCTTCCTGCAAGTTCTAAAGCTTGCAAATTCATTTAAAATTTGATATGCACTTAACAATAAGCGGGTATCTAAAGGTGCGGTTTTAAATGATATATATCACAAGCAAATTTCACGATGGTGCAACTACTTGAAATAAAATGTTAACCAATAGTGAAGATAGTTGTCTATTTTTCAGTTATCTGAGTAGGTTTTAGATCGTTAGAGACGGCGCGACGTTTATTTCATACGCAATATAGTTCCGTGCTTTAATATATATATATATATATATATATATATATATATATATATGTAACTTGGTGCATATTAGTTTGCACAGTGCATAACCGAGGAAAACTCGAATGCTCCATTTTCTGTGTTCATCGCTTAATTAGTCGCCAAGAGGGCGGAGTGAAGTTATATAAAGGATAATCCTCAAGCGCAGTATCCTTCGTTGACTTGAACAAGTCGAATTATTATATTCTGAGAAAGATATCGTGAGCTCACTAATATCACTCTATCGTGATGTTGGTATATAGATTGTATTACGTTAAAAAAAAAAAATAAAATAAAAAAAAAAAAATAATAAAAGTAAAATACGACTCAGATACAATGATTATAGTACAATGATTTTAATAATCAATGAGAATTATGTATTTAATGAGACAAATTGTTATAGAGAATTGTTTGTGCTTTTTTACGTTAAGTTAGCCGTTAAGTTGACGATGGTAAATCGTTAATTTTATCGAGGAAAAGGACGTGACAACTTTCATTACCTTAAAATACACTCAGTTCATAATACGAATTTAATAAATATGTAATTCATCTACATAATTAAATAATACAAAAATCAATTTGATTAAGATTTTTTATAGTAAAATTCAACGATAATGGCCGTTTGCGTTGAATTAGTATGCATAGTTATTTGCACTGCATAGCATTAATAAAATATGAATTAATAAAATATAATAATTATATGAAAAACAAAAAGTGCCTGTTTTTGACGTATAAAGCAAGCTGTCGGTCAATGAGACAATACATTTGAATTTCTGTAAATTCTATATTGTCAAGGCAATTTGCGCTGCATTTCCATGACAACTAATAGTAGCTCAATTATAAGCTCAAGCACGCTGATGTACATAATAGAAGAGAAATTTTTAAACATTAGCTCACTAATTCAGTGCCTATGATAACGGTTACATGTACACTTTGTCAATAATGTAAATTAATTTTCTTTATCTTTCACATTCTTTGTTTTGTAATAATACAGCTTGCCAGTGTCGAATAATTTATTCCGAATGCAGTTATGGAGGAGGATATGTTGGCAATGGCGATTAATTCTGTATCGAGAGAATTAAAAACTGAAAAAATAAACGTAATTGTAAAGATTTTATTGACATTATGCAATGTTTATTAATATAATCGAGGCTCAATAAAAGCACCATATAAATTATTTACACCAAATTTTCTTGTTTCCTAACTGAGAATATTAGCGAAGTATAACGAGTTTTTACACTCTATATAAACAGGATAATAACTGAATGTCCTTGATTTGATAAATCGGTAGAAATATATATATATATATATATATATATATATATATATATAACTTATTTAAAATTAATTTCAATATGTACATAAATATTGATTAAAAGTGGTAAAAATAATACAAACTTCTTCGATTCGAAAGGTTATAATTATTAAATATAAGTAATGTAGTAGTACTGATTTAAAAAATTTTTGGATAAATATCTTTGGAGACATAATAAAAATGCTTCATTGCTTATGCGATCGTGTGAATTTTTTATTCGACGAATACGTATTTTATGTACTTGTATTCGTTCAAAATCATTTGTTTAATACGGCAGTTGATTCGTTTACAAAAAACGATTTTTTCGATTCACAACCTTCTCCTATAGTTGAGAAAAATATGAAAATGCATTTCTGTAATGTCACTGCTTGTAGAAATAAATAATTTCTTCCTAATTTTATAAGTTAATGATTATTAAATGTCTTTGGAAATGCTCTATTTACGATATGACATTGTTCTAAATTTTTTCTACGTAATTAGATGGAAATAATCCTGTTCTGCCTTTAAGTCTTCCATGCCACCAGCCACCTTCATCTGTAACAAGATAATTATCGAAATTTATTATCCTTGAATCGATTATTTAAAATGTGAAAGATATAGATTAATATTTATGGTAATTTGCTTAGGTTTGTTAAATGTTGAGAAATTTTTCTGTTTAATCAAGTACTTTGCTACAAGCCGAAATAACAATTGGAATTGTCTGACTTGTCATTGTATTTTTATTCTATTATTAAACTTCAATACAATGTCATGCGCTCGTCCATTTTCTTTAATCTTTCTTATAATAAACATGTAACGTATAAATTCAATTAAATTCCCGTATTATTATGTATCCTAACATTGCAATCGCTTTGCCGTTTACTTTTCAATACAATTGTAGAAAATACAATTATTAATATAGAGTTTTATTATTGCTGTTAAAAAAAATTTTCTTTACCCATCGATAAAGATAAGATAGCTAAGGGTTTAAGCCACTTTAAAATTATTTAAAAATTCATTCTTTTACTCCATCGTCTCGTGAAGTGCATAAAAATAAAAAAGTATGAATACTTAAAACTTCTTTAGACTTTTGCTTTATTACTTCGTTTTTGAAGTCGTAGCGCAGAACTTGAATAATTATAAATTTACTCGAACCTTTATAATTGAATTTTCAATAAAAGTGCCGAGAAGTTTTATAATTCACAGACTACTTTTTAAGTCGTTAAACATTTTATTTGCAATTAAAAGAAATCCCGGTTCTTTTGGAGAAAATTGATTTTTCTTATATTTTCGGGTAATATCGAACTTGGCAGCATCTCTCGCTCGCGCCAAAAACGACTTATACTTTTATTATAAAGCAAACAGCACAATGAGATGTCTCTCAGCAAGCAGCGGCAAGATTTTTCAATTTGATCAAATAAGATATGAAATAAGTTTTGTAAAGGGTGACGAGCGACGAACAACGATTATTACAGCCGATCGATTATTACAAAGTTACCTCGCCTAATCGCGCGGAACATTAAAACGGCTGAAAAATTAACAAAAACAAAAACAATAAACAATAAACAAAACAAAAAAGAAAAAAAGAACGGGAACGTATAACAAAAGCTGGCGGCGACGCGAGTGGAGCAAGAAAAATGGGGCGATTTTCAGATTATCGCTTGATCGGAAATCAGAGGTGAATGCCCATTACGCAAAATCGTAACTCACGCTCTTTGAGAACTTCGATGATCTCGCCTTCCTTGAGTCCGAGCTCGTCAAGGTCCTGGGGAGAGTAGTCGTAAAGTGCCTTGACCTTGGGCAGACTCGGGAGCTGGGGCTTCCGGGGCTTTGGCTGGGGCCGGGCAGCCACCAGATTACTCTGCAGCCCATTGCCGTGGATGACGGGGGTGGCAGCGCCGAGGGGCGGCAGTCTGAAGGCCGAGTGTATGGTCGGTTGGTTGGGTGGTGCCGGTTCCGAGGGGGGCGGCGGTGCCTTGATCGAACCTGCTCGACAATCCTTTCCTTCATTACCTATCATAACTACTATAATATCTTCATTATAATCTAAGATTCCATCACATTTCACCTTAACATCGGTGATTAGATGAGAGCAAGTGTGCACGAGGCCCATGACTCGCGCGCAACTAATACGCAACTAAATTAATTGTTTCGTTCTTTATCGTTTAGGAGTAAAGAGGCTGCGCGGGGACGGCCGCCGAGAAATAGGCGCGGTCCCGACACACCAGGATGGATGACACACTCACCGCTCGGTCCCTTGTTAATGTTGGCGTAGCTCTCGGCTATCCGCTGTGCGGCGATGTTGGCGATTTGTTCGGGCCTTGGTCCCTTGATCGCGTTCACCGGCTGCTGAAACGCGGATCGACTCGTGGGAATGGTCGGGCGTCCGTTGCTCGACATCACCTCCGCTGTGTTGACGTAGCGCTGCTCGATGCCGCTTTGGGCACGACTCGGCCGGACATCGTAACCCGTGCGCGAGTCTGGCGTCATCCGCGGCTCTGAGAATATTTTTAAATGTCATTTCCATGCTTCCATGTTCCTAGTGTTCGGGCACAAGGTGTTTTCTAGTGTTTGCGCAAATGGCTTCGTTTGGAATATCGGTGATGTTGATTTGGGGGGGGGGGGGGGACATGGCCCCGAGCACGCGATTAATGCTAAACGTCGCGCTTCTTGTACGATGCGAGCAGCCATCGCGAGAATGTACGCGACAATTCGCAGAATTTTATTCCATGAGATCGTTGCGATGATGTTTTTCATTCGATAATTCAATGAGCGCGCTGAGCAGTAATTTTCAATAGGCGACTTATTCAAATGGGCCGCAAAGTTATTGGACGCTAGGCGTCCCGAAGCTAAGATCATGAAATAGTCATAGGGTAGAGGTGATGCTTGTATGGGTGCATTACTCACTGGAGGTAATAGGAAGTCCGGGGCCGATGCTGACGGTCAGGATTTTTCCACTGGAGCTCAATACCTCTTTGTCTCCGTAACCAGCTTGAACGAATTTAACTTGTCTGGTACCGCCTCCCCCCCAGCCTTCTTTTTTTACTTTGATCTCTATGCTGTAATCACGTAAGTTTTGCACACTTGCGATGTCAACTAGTTTGAATAAATGTGAGGGGAGAACAACATTATTGCAATATGCTTGGATGCTACATAAGAATATCTTATTTTCTAATACTATTCAATAATGCTGTTTGTTGTTGTTGTTGTTTTTGTTGTTGTTCTCATTGTTGATATTATTATTATTATTATTATTATTATTATTATTATTATTATTATTCTGTGATTAATGAATTAGTAAATTATGCATACCTATTATTGAATTTAATATTTGGAGAATGGCCCATTTCTTCTATGTAATTTTTATTAAAAACCGATAAAAATTCGGTTTTAAAGACTAGTTCTAGTAGACTGGCATAGTCCTCCCTCGTATGAATTACAACGAAATCATCCTGCAAGGTATCTAGCGTTACTTATTCAAGGTCAAAAGTAAACCTTATTATCTTATTATCTATCGTATGAGAAGTATTAAGTGCGAATAAATAGTTAATAATACTATTTGTGTAGATGAATTCGTATTAGTGAAATGTACTTGAAAATCTCATACAGTGAATACACTCATTTTTTCGAAAAAAAAAACTCGAAAATTTATTTAAAAAAAAAAAAAAAAAAAAAAAAAAAAGTAGTTAATTTTAAATTTGCGCAATAGTTTATTTTTCACCAATTAAAACGTTATTACATATACCTGCAAAGTACTCAACGAGATGTGACTAATTTGCTCAAAGGGCAGCTTTCTTTTGATTACTTCCATACAGCAGCCTTTTTTCGGACCTTTTTTCATCGATTCACGTCCAATTAAATATAGACATTTGCTCGTGAGAATTAAATCTCGTCTACACATCTGCAATGAGAAGAACAAAATGATGTTTAAGTATTTAATATTTTAATATAAATGCCTGAACGATCATCTACTTTTTACATTTATAAATAAAGGAAAACAAAATTGGTAACTTAAAAATTAATGTACATCTAATGAAGTTTGTTTGTTTGTTTGTTTTTTTGTTTTCGTACACCAATATTATTTATTGGTTATTGGAAATAATAAAACATTGAATTTAGACAAAGAGCTTTTTAGTTAATGTAATTTCATAAAATTTTATTACCATATTTTAAAAATAATAAATCAATACAAAATGTTATTTTATGCGTTTCATTTAACTATCTCGATTGTAGTTTTATCATTGTAACTTCCATAAAGCGTATAGTAACAATGTTTTAAAAAGTATATGACTCGATGTAAATATAAAATCAGTATTTAAAATAATCTATTATATTATTTCGTAAAGCTTTTCGTAATTTAGCTGGTTACCGTTTTCAATGTACATCAATGTAACGAGATAACGCGTTTAAAGTGGAAAAAAAAACAAAAACAAAAACAAAAAATAAAACAAAAAACAAATAAATAAATACCTTCCATTTACTTTGTCATATTTAAAAGTGGCAAATATATTCATTATAATGTAAACAATGTATCTTTTTTATTTTTATCATTGAATGTCGATAAAAGTAAATCCCTCACGATCCATTCATCGGCGAAGCATTATTAAATGAAATGAAATTTAATCGAATTTTATAATGACTTTACACGGCCACAATACAATGCATTATCAATCATTTGATTTCTCTCGTCAGATACGCATATAATACACCTAAATCGTCCATAAATCATAGCTACCAACCAAATGGTCGCAATGTACGACCATCTACTTCCTTGTGCTATCGAAAGGCCGTAAATTATTCTAGATTGACTCAGCGAATTAATATAGAAACTTGCGTCGCTGAGCAAAAAGCCGAACTTCTTCATCGGTGGCTGTCACATCAAGGAGCGAATTGCCCACCAAGTAATTATCAGCCAATGTGAAGCAGCAAAATCTCACGTACTTTTTCCCTTTCCTCGGCTCGGCTATTCGTAAGACGAGTACTTAGCGCGCAGTGAGAAACTCGGCGTCATAATGCGTCTCGAGACAATGGGATCACGAGCAGCCCAAGGGAAGTGATAAGAAGGTATAGACACTGTCCCGTGAATTCTATCCCTTCACGGAGATTGGCAGCTCTAATCAGATTTGCTTCTTCGACAATGTATCTATCGGATTCAATGAGCCAATCGAATCGATGCATTGTATCGGTGTAAGTTGTGTAACGGTGAGCGCTCGTAGCTCAGTTATGGAAGAGTCGAATATTACTTTCGTTTTTTTTTTTCATTAATCGTGTTTCATCGTCACTCGGCTACAAAAATTCTCGGGCTTTACTGTTTTTCCCGAGAGTCACAAGCAACGATTTTTATAACAATTAATTGCGTCTTATCATATCCCGTGATAAAGCACCTTTCCTTAAGAAAGCTTATGCGTAGTTTTTCTATTGAGCTGAAGTTTCAAGTAAGGAAGTCGATTATTTGTGCGCTTACGCCTTTACGTTCGGCGGCCTCACTTTATATATTATAACTTATTTATGTTTGAACGCAGCCGAAACTTGAAACGTCACGTGTCACATATAACAAGCACGTTGATATATCCTCGTCGCTTATAAAAGCGTATTGCAAATTTCACGTACAAACACGCGGATTATAATATATATCAAGTCGAGGCTGCGGTGCCCAAGAATATCCTGCGATCCTTGGTACCTACAAAAACCACGGAAAGGACATATATATATATATATATATATATATGTAATCGTCGTTTTCAGAATACAAGCAACTTGGACGTTCGCATTATTATTCCAGCGTTGGCGAAATAATACGGGACAAAAATATGTCGCGCCTCTATCGCCTTCGTAAAAAGTGAAACTTTAGAAAATGGCAAAAAGTTGAAATAGACAGAGATTCAAGATTTTGGATAAACGTCTTGCGGACTGATAAATTGCGACTTTCTCATAGACTTTTTTACTCGATGTAAAAAAGTTTGTGGTATAATTTAATTTATTCTATAATAATATTTGCTATAATTTTCAGAATTTTATAAAAAATAAAAAAAAAAACAAAAAAAAAACAAAATAACAAAAATAGATAAATAAATAATTAATAATAATAATTGCAAATTTTAATTATATGAAGCAGCGATAATGAATGATTTGTCTTTAAAACTTTTATTTAACTTAACTATGATAAAAACAAAGCATCTTATATATACATGTAAATCTATTATTTTTATAACAAAAGATAAAATTACTATGTAAATTTTAAATCGTGTGAACGTAAGTAAAATAAACTTTTATTATATCAAATCGGATGATAGAATAAGCCAACAGAGTTTCGCATATTTTTTGGTCTGGCGTACAATTGACTGTAGGAAATGCAATTTTTCGACAAATAAAGTCATGTAAATTTCCGAATGTCATTACAATTAGTTTATTATATTATGACAAATCGCTTTTTCGACGTGATAAGTCTAGTGATACATCGAGTGATGTTAGCGATAAACCAATCACGTAATAATTTATTCGCCGATTCTTTTCATTGCCGAGATCCAATTAGCATAGTAATGGAAATACTAATATTCTGTATGGCTTTATGTTTATGAAAATGTTGACGACAAATTGACGAACGAATTATAATTTATTGGCTAATAAAATTAATGGAAAATTCCTAATTATTTCGTTGAATATTATATTAATATTAAAATATATTATATAGAATATTATTACTTTTGAAAGTTTAAGAATTTTGTCGTTCTTCGTTGCTTTGTTTATTTAATGAATTTTGTATCGAATTTTGTATAATTTTTACAAACTCATTTATCTTTTATCACCTATTCGCGTATCCTTAATTGAGTTTCATAGATAAAGCTGCAGGTCTACCGCTAATCAAGAAGTTAATGATATCTCGAAGGATCATGTATTTATAGATCTATTATGGGCCATGATAATTCAAAATGCTTTACCGCCCACTTCAGAAATAGCTTCAATATAGATTTTAATCCATTCGTTGGAAAATCCATATGTATCCTTATAGGATAGTAAACCTTTGAGTTAACTTATTTTACAAAATGTAAGACATACGTTATAATATATATTTAGGTAATACGACAATCAAGCGTAAGCAGCAATTATAAACTCAAACTGTCGATTGAAAGTAATTTAAATTTATAAAGTTGGAGAATTAGTCAATAGTTTCATTAACATGTCATAACGAATAAAAGTATTTTATTATCTCTTCGATCATTATTATGCGTTAATGCAACATTACGACTAAGAATAATTTTCCATGCACATTTAATAATCAAGGCATACGTAAATATTTTCACAATCAAGCATAACAAATAAGAATAACAAACCTATAAATAATCAGTCTTATAGATAACATATTTTTATCTACGTTATGGGGATAATTGTTGTCTAATTGTATAAGTAAATGTTGGCGAGGTTCGTAATAAGTCATAGAGGAAGGAATCGTGCACTCATCGTCTTATTTCCGATATAATAGAGAATATAATTAACATTTTCAAGTATATCGAGCCGCGCGCATTTATTTATATCTATTGTCTTTATATATAAAATAAAAAAAAAAAAAAAAAAAAAAAAAAAAAAAAAAAAAAAAAAAAAAAAAAAAACAAAGAAGAAGAAATTATATTAGTGTATCTTATCGATGAAATTGCACGTACGTTTTTGCTCGATATCATCGAATGTCAGAATTATGCAAATATTGATATAAATAAAAATACAAATAGCATCCCCGTCGCTCACTATCGCTACGAGACGTGGATTTATTAATATTTAACGAGACGTTATGGTCTCTTTTGACAAAATTACAACATATTAAATATGCCGAATTAGCCAACATGTAATAAAAAATTATATCGATCTCAGGTGAGATGATTTTTAATTTCTTGCCAATCAAGATTATAAATTAAAATTGACGATAAATCTGAATGCTGGTAATTGTCTCCATATATATTACACCAACTTGTACTGTTACAAGTACAAATATATTCTATCGAGTGTGCATGAAACGAGAATGCAGTGTCCTACATCGATAGTGTTTAATCAATGCGCCCGAACACTGTATTGGTATGCGAATTTTTAAAATAGATAATCGAGACTATTGTCGATAAACAAATGTGTTTACAGTTCTACAGCATTTCGTGTATTTTGCACTAATAAATGGCTTATAGACGAACGACAAATATGTAAAAGAAGAGTTTAATTTCACCTACGATTTGATAGTCAAGAAATATTTATCAATTGTTTGACACAATGCAATGCAATATCTCTCCGAGCATTTCTTCTTTTGTTTTCTTCCTTTACTTTGTTCTTTGTCCAATAGCTTTCTCGAGTCTCTTAAATAATCAAAGGGCTACATTTATCAAGAGATATTGGAAATTATCTATTAACGGATAATTAACTGATTCATTTGCAAGGAGCTAGATTATCATTGTCAAGTAAAGTTCATCGAAAAATCTATCCAATAATTATCTGTCGAAATTTGTCGAATAGTCACGCTTTTAGGATTTATAAGGATGGAGAGTAGATGGAGATAGAGGTAACGAAGTGAAATTATTTTTGATTTTTGAAATGCGCAACTCGGATGCAACGATTAAGAGTACAATTTTCTTTTTTTTTTTTTTTGGCACGTGACAGATGACAAAAAGTGCGTGACATTATATGCAAAAATGATTTAAAGATTGAAAAGTCGATTTGCACGCGTATGCAAATACTCTATGTACTATGGGAAAAAATTTACTTTTTCTTTTTTCTCCGCGTTACAAATGACATACGAAGACTATCTAATTTTTTTTTTTTTTTTTTTTTTTTTTTTTTTTTGACGCTTAAGTAGTTTTCACGTCTGTCGTCAAAAGTGAGGCCGACTATACGTCCCCAATGGTAGGTATCAGGTAATTCAAAGAGCAGCACCGTTACATGTTAATGTCGAGTGTTAGTTAGTATGCGTTGACACGTGACAAATGTGTGGCTATTTTACACCTTCGCAAATTCTCATTGTGAGCATTATTAAACTCGATCCAGCAACGTATATTTTAAAATAATATAACAAAAATGTACGGCAAGTCCGGAAATAAATCGCCGGCTCTGACATTGTACGATAAATTGATATCTATCGTAAATAAAACAATGATTTCTTCTATCAAAAGTAAATGAATGGGTAAGGTAGGTTGAACGGGCGAATTATCGCAAAAATTATTCATCATAAAATTGATTGGAGAATGTAACGATATAACAGTCGCGGGAAGTAAGCTTATAATACTATATCGAATTTGTTCGTTGGGCTATAAATCTCAGAATAAAATACATTTTATTTGCCAAACGAAGTACCCAAAGCCTGTTACTTGAAGCGATACAATCCCATAAAATCCCATAAAAGCCACGCGATGTTTGTATAAATATCCGTTTGAGCTAATAATCCTTAACTAATCAATGATGCGACGTTTCTTTTTTTTTTTTTTTTTTTTTTTTTTTTTTTTTTTTTTTCAAAAAATTTACACGTCATTATATAACCGTTCTTGAATCTTCAAATACCAATAATAATTGAAGAATAAACAAAAAAACGAGCCGACATTCAAAGTCGAATCAAGCACTTTGCTAGGAAATAAACGAAGGCATTTTGCATTTCTCCGCAATCACCGAGGCGTTGAGTTTTACTGCTCGCGTGTAAAGGTCCGTCGAGTCGTAATAATTGCAATTCTCCGAAGAGTATGTCGAGTCGATGACGGCGCTCCCGTTCGTGAGATTCGCGAGCTTCGCACTCATCTTTTGAGAAATGACATTGGCTGCGCCGCTTTTTGCCCGAGTCTTTCCTCGGCCTCGGTGCGTCATTTGCCTCTGGCGCTCCAAGAGTCCGGCGATGCGTGAACTGTGTCCCCGTGCTCAGCTTCCCAGCGACATTACGTCCTGACGACTCCGTGGGCGCCTCGTCACGCCGATAATTTCTTGACAAAACACGCGCCTCGCCCCGTCCCCGTCCCGTCACGTCCCGTCCCGTCCCGTCCCGTCCCGTCCCACTTTCCTACACGCGCAATCCCAGCGCAACGCTTATATTAAACTATTCTGCGATTTAATAAAAGAAGGGACGACCTATTCGCACGTTACAGTTGCAAGATGAAATGCCATTTTGCGCCGATTTATATGGAGTAGAAGAGATGTATTACTCGTATAATTGGAACGAACAACAAGGCGAATATTAGCATTAGCATAAGCTTTTCTAATTATCATAAATCGGACAAATTCCACAATTCCAGTTACTCAGTTTCATTATCCTTTTTTTTTCTCCCTCTTTTTCTTTTACCTTCAAAGCTTTTATTTATTTTTGTTTATTCATGAGATGTATAATAAAACAGTTCGTTATATTAATGATTTTTAAATTAATTTTTTACGCCAAGGTATGCGTCGAATCCTTGAAAATAATATAATTAACTCGCGTTACGCCTAATCAAGATGAAATATCATTAGGACTATTTATCTGCAAGACCTTTTTATTTAATTCATTATGTATATATATGAATATTAGTGCAATTTGTTGAGTGATAACGACTTTGAATTTTATTTTCTTTTTTTATACATCGTCTAATGAATTATACTTTTTTCTCTATTTTTTTTTTAACACAAGTATTTGCATCAATGGTTCTCTCTCTACACACATCAACTAAAGCTCATTTATCAAATGGAACGAGCGTAGTATTAGTAATGAATTCGACGTGTCAATGCAATAGAACGTGCTACTACTGAGTAAAATATTATTAATTGTAATATTATAAAAAATTATTAATACTGAGTAAAATATTATTCGACAATACTTATTTAGCCGTTTATGTATTAAACTTTGACGATCAATGTCAACACATTGTTTACATATTATGAATTTACAGATAATATTTGTTTAAGGACAAATGTTGGCTCCCTTTAAACAATTTACAATTTTATTTAATATATGTATATTTTAATTAATTTTTATTTTCATTTTTAAACCCTTCCGAGTGTCGAAGTCTAAACGAATAACGTCCAAGTTCCCTTATTGATTGAAAAGAAATAAACATAATCTTTAGAGTCAATCTTCGACAGTCCTATAACTAAATTAGGATTGTACAGTCAATTAGACCGAGACTAGGGCAATTGATGCTTATATCTACAACAGCGAGAAATATATAAAATCTTTTTCTGTTCTGTTCTTAAAGAGAAATTATACTTGTTGATGCGTTATGTGTATGATATTTAATGCATCTACCTTAATTACACCGATAAATATATGAATTTTCAATTCTTGTATCGTGAAGAAAAATAAGAAATAGAACAAAAGATAATAATTCTCTCAATATACGCAATATACGGTTATTCAATCATTTCTATTTACAAATACATTAAACATTAAAAATGTGAAAAATATTGGCGAATTACATTGTATTATAGCGAGTTTTTAATATAAAATATTTATAACGAAAAAATTGGACGGTTAAAATATTTATGGATTACTAATTTCGATGTCTGCGATAATGGCGAAAAAAAAAAAAAAAAAAAAAAAAAAAAAAAAATGTTTTAACATTAGACAACATTTAATAATACGTTAAAATGCTTGCACATATACTCTTACATGTTAAATAGAGTTTTTCTTTTTTTAATGTAAACATAACTATTAGTTTAGTAATAAAAACAACATAAATAAAATAGTATTTTAATTGTCTAAATACGATATAATATTATATATCGTATATTTAGAGAATTTAAAACTGTACAACTGGCTTTTTTTACTCACTTTGCATAAATCGTATGATAAAGTTCGAAATACTTGATTGAGTGAATTTGCCGCGGAAAGATTGTTAATACCTTGTTGGTTCGTAAGTTATTAAAAATTTCTTGAATTCGGCAGAAGAACAATCAAGAGTGCCGAATGTAATTTTCCGCGTCTCTCTCTCTCTCTCTCTCTCTCTCTCTCTCTCTCTCTCTCTGTCGAGCAAAGAGGAAATCGGTCGATAGACGCAAAATATTAGCAGCGAGTCGCCCAATCGTCGAACGCGTACCCTCAGATTGCCAATTTCCCTGGCAATATATGACGAGAGTCACATACGGTGATCACGTACCTTAAATCGCCGATCGTACTTCTTGACGACCTCCGCATAAAAGATCTTCTCCCGTTTGCCAACGAGACTCGCCAGCCGGGGCTTCACGTCCATGCCGATGTAATCGCCGACAAAGTTCCGGTTGAGGCTCCCCCTACGACGTTGCTTGTGCCCGTAGAGGAGGTCAGCCGCCTCCTGCTTCTGGGCCGCCTGCCGCTTCTTCGCGAAGTACTTCTTGAATGCCCGCTGGATCACCCGGGCATGCATGTTGTACTTGCGATCGCGCGCCTCCTCGAGCATGAATAGCTGAAATTTTTCTGTTTCTTTGAGCGAAGCCGAGTTCGTGCTTGAGCCTCGCGATCATTTGCGCGGAGGTTAGTTGGCGAGCTTAATAATTTCCCTATTTTCATTAATTTACCATTAACATTCACGTGCATTATTTCAATACTACGCCAATGAGCGATATAAAAGCAAGGAACTTTTCAACTACCTCGTATCCGTCTTTCTTGTTTATATTATTGCATGCAATTTAGATTTAGATATTTGCTTGGAAAAGTTAACTGCCATCTCAACGAACGCATGTTTTTACACTTTTAAAGCACGTGTTTTTGCGTTTTAGCAGTGTAATTGCTCATTTTCCTTCGCTTTCAAAGCCGTCAAACTTACGCTCTCGGGAGCCTTAATGAAGAGCTTCGTGCGCCCGAGTTGATACTGGTTGGGCTCGATGCAGGCACTCGACAGGATACATTTGACGTCCTGGCGCTCGTCACCACGACGTATCGGCCAAGTCTCCGACGTCAGGATTGCGTAGCGGTGAAGAAACTTTAGGAAGGGTCGCCTATAAGCGAAACCCGCGCGCCTTACGCGTATGTTCTCCTTTAGGCCCAAGTACTCTACCTAAACATTGCCAGTCATGCATTATTTACTCTCCACATTACGCTCGCTTCCTCTCAGGGCTCGACTCAGCGTTTATTAAGAGATGTTTTTTTTTTTCTTTTTTTGTTTTCATACGTCAAACACGCGAGATATATATATAATGATTTTTAATTTGATGTTGTAACGACGAGTAGCGGAGAAAATATGAAATAAGAACATGCGCAATGCTCGATCTGCACTTTCGGAAAACCATAAAGAAAAAACCATAAACAAATAATTTCATTTGGAAAGCACGTTATTCAATTGAGAGCGTTAGAAAACTTTAATCGACTCTTATTTGCCTAAGATCGATACAATATAGATTAATAGGGACAATTTTCTCACTCTCCTTAACTAATTTTAGCACTTTTTTTATTTAATGATATCTTTGATCTATTAGTTTAATTACAATAAAACTTTCGTTCTTAACGTTGAACTAAGCTATACACTGAGAACAATTAACTACTCTCCCATTGATTTTCTAACAAATATTAATGTCGTTTATCTCTACTATTCTCAATTATTATTAGCTTTTCATTTTGCAGGCCAAAAAAATGTAATGGTAATTGTTATTTATGGCTTTGAATGTGATATATTATCACTTTTTAATGGCAGACTGTTATAAAGAAGATGGATATAATGATATAATGATTGGAGCTAAGTGTTAATGTAAACTGCGCAATTTCATTGTTATGCAGTCGTCTAGAAAATGAAGCAATAATATTTAATTTCACATTATACTATGTCGATTAAAAGAAAAAAAAAAAAAAAAAGTACAATTTGTCATACATAAAATATAAAGGATAATTTTTATATAAATATCATTGCTTTAATAATTAATAGTAAGCTGTATAATAAGTGTGGGGGGGGGGGGAAGAAGAAGAAGAAAAAATTGAATGAAAACTATTTTAAGACTATGAAATTCATTAGAGCTTTAATATAAAATAGCATTAAAATGTTTGTAAATAAATTTTTTAAAATTTTACAATTTCATGTTGTATGATTTTAAAACTAATCTTAATCATTATAAGAATTATATTTTTTAACTGATATATATATATATATATATATATATACATATCGTATAAATAATGTAGTTGAAATGAAAAAATCAGGTATTCGTTAATTCTCAAATATCCAATGTTTATCATTTTGAATTAAGAAATAATTATTATTAGAATTTATCCATATTTTGTAAACCAAAGCAAAGTTTCTTTTTTCTTATTTTATTTTCTTTTATTACTTCTCCAATTCTTCTTCCTCCATTCATTAAATTGTTCTTCTTTTATACTTTTTCTCCTCTTCTTTTTCCATCGTTCGCTCTTTATTTCAAATCACATGCTATGCCCCCTAGCAGATTTGCTACAATTCTAAATTACTATGAAATCAAGAGTACCACTTATGGAAAAGCGTAGATTCTGCAAATTTCCTTTTCAAGTTTGCTTGAGTTTTAAGTTGCGAATGAAAGGTTTTAAGTCGAAATATCGACTGATTAATGTCGAGTACACGATAAACTCATAATTAGATGATTAATCCTATGCCCGATCAGCAGCTTTTAATTTGGATAATTCGAAGAGAAACGTTGAATTCTGAAAATGATAATGAAAATAATCGCGCGCTGCTTGTCATTATTTGCGCTAAAAGTCACCGAGTCACGAGATCCCCGGCGACTATGAGCAACGCGAATAGGCAATAGACGTGGTAAGCTGGTAGAAAAAGCTGGTAAATAACGTTATGAAGCTAATTGAAGCACGCGATTGCATAAACAAGGCTAAGGGACAATAATGTCAGCCAAAGGCGATATTGAATTGGCGTCGTAGTGGTCGCAATGGGTAAGGAGGAACGTATTGGCCGCTCGTCGATCGTGCCATCCCCGACGCACTAAATGCTAATTAGCGAGAAGTGGCACCTGGTGCTTGACCCTGAGCTGGTCCCAGTCGCGCGGCTTCTTCGTCTCGTTCGGCTTAATGCATCTGATGTAATGCGGGGTGCACCTCGTCAGCTGGCTAACGAGTCGGCTCGCCTGGTTGCGTATCTTGCTCCCGGCCGTCGTTGGCCTCGACTTGAGCGTCTTCGTGCGGGCAGCCTCGCGCTCCTGCGGATAAATCTCCCGCACCAACGAACTGAAACCAAGAGGGGATTTATGGCTGGTGTTTTCGAAGCCGCTTTCGGGGCACCGCTCCCTGGCGGCTCTCGGCTCTCTGATTTATCGTGCGAGCGCGCTTAATGATACCCTCTTGCATTCGGCCCGAGGTGGGTGCGACCGGGGAGCGCGGCCAAGGCGATTTTAGGCGACTTGCCGCCTCCGTGACGTCGAGTTTGCGTAACGAGCGACGTGACATATTCGGAGTGAATGGGGCGGGTTACCGCGATGTTGAGGCGGAGGAGGAGGAGGAGGAGGAGGAGGAGGAGGAGGAGGAAATGTCTGCATCGTAGGGATATTATTAGCTGTTGAACCTCAGGTCGTATTAAATCTCGATATTTACTTTTATGGGAAAGTCAATGACGTTGCTTGTAAATTTATCGATCACACGGGGTATTTACGAGTGTCGGGCGAACGTATTGCTTTTATATTGGAAAGATGTATTTTCATTTTTACAGAATTGTAAGAAGTTGGGGGAAAAAGTGGCGGGGTTTCTTTATTGAATTCTCGACTCCTTATTGCTCGCGGACATTTAAAAATATCGAAAACGACGACGAAGCATTGAATTATATAAAGTTCTTGATTTTGCTTTTCTAAATTTCAAACATTAACCAAATATTAATTTTACTTTGTTCATTCGATTACACACACACACACACACACACACACACACACACATATATATATATATATATATATATATATATATATATATATATATATATATCCAACTAATAAATAGCGAAAGAAAAAAATAAGTAATTGAAAAACGTCGAGTTATTAATTAGAAATGAAATCTCGCAACTCCGCAGCTTTAAATCTAAGACTACCACATAGTGAAATAAGTGAACAATTGTATATTTCGTATTTTACGAGAAATCACATTCCATTGTAGACTCTTATATCTACATTTTTCACATAATATATTATTTCCGAGTTCCTGATAATAAAAATGTTATATCTTTTTATTTAAAATTTTCCCAATTCGCAACAATAGACTTAAGATTACAACTACATCTATCGACTATTCGACCATAATGGATGAATTACAAAGCACAGATTTGCCTTACTTTCTCATAATATACGTCAAACTGCGAAACCCTTGGGTATTATTACATATCGTATGTGAAGAGGAAAATCGTGGACTTTATGCAGTATTACGTCGCTTGTATAATGCGTAATCGATGCAAAGAAAGGAGTTGGTTATCCAATAAGAATGAAAAAAACATGAGATCCCAAACGATTAACGGGCTGTGCCAGTGGATTACGCAAGGCTCCGCTATGTACTACTTCAAATTCACATAATAAATCGTACTCACTTTGTGCTCGTTTGCATAAGCTCTACGAGGTCCAGAAATAAAACATCGCGATTCTTGTCGCAAAAGCCATCCACGGAATAGGAAACGCTTCCAGCGTAATGAAGAATGGCGAAACCGTCGCTCGTGTTTTGGAAGTGAGCGTGACTACTAGCTGCGCCGGCAAATTTCTGTGAAACATTATGATAATGAACGAAATTTCATTATTTTTTGCATTTTATTAAATCCATTATCTCGAATATCAGCTTTGAGCTAGTCGTTTTAATTTTTCTTCCACCCCCACCCCTCCCCATGGATATGTGTGTAATTTTATCGTTAAGCGTGTAAATAAAAATCGATGCTTCAGGTGACAATTAACGTTACTAATGGCAACACTCTTGGAGAAGAAAAATTGCAGAGTGTAGATTAAGTGTCTAGTTAATTGAGTCATTATCATCATGATAAGACAATATGATAAATCTTTTAATAAAATTGCGTGTGCAAAATGACTGCCAATTCAAACATATATAATTAAAAATTTAAATAATATTATTATTAATAGGAGCGTTGTTCATTATTTTCTTCTTTTTTTTTTCATTTTATTTTTGTCATAAAATATGTCTTTTCAATTTTACACCAAGAAAAGAAGCATCGATCAATAATATTATAAATTAATTTTGTTTAATTTTTTTACGCCCATCTTATTAATGTCAACACGCGTATAAAGAAAATTAACCGTTAAATTACTACGCGTAGATCTTATTTTTATCGACAATCTGGAATTCACAATTAATATGCATATCGCTAATCTAAGAATCGATTTATCTATCGAGACAATCAATTAGTAATATTATATAAATTTCTATTAGGCTACTATCATTATTGGGCGTAGATGTATGGGGGGGGGAAGGAGGAGGGGGGATAAGTGCAAAACCGGTACGACATTTTTTTTTTTATTTAAACCTAACGAATATGTCGAAAAATGCAAAATAAAATGTCGACTTGATTTTCCACGATACGTTGATCGATTATTATGTTGCTGATTGCTGGAAGAGCTCGTTTCTTATATGAAAAGTGAGACGGGAAAATCGCTCGACTCACCTTCTGTAAATCAGAGTCCGCCCCGGTACTGCCTCCATGCAAAGTCGCGCAGACATCATCAAGGATAAGAAAGAGTCCTGGCGGCCTCTTTTCTTCCAGCAGTGATACCACTACAGAGTTATTAAAGTAATCGATTGGCGTCCAGCTAATGTTTTCCGATACATATTCCTCCTGTAAAACAACGTGAAAGTTCTGTTAATCGTTTACTCAAAATCTATCTCTTCTCGCATGAATAATCAATTGATTTTCAATCGAAACCTGTCATCTCGCGCCTCTGTTTTCGTTATCTTTATTTTTCAAAAAATACTTCCAGGGTGCTTCGACTCGAGCGCTTTTTAGCTCATTCCATTCTTTTACTATTTCGCTTATTGGGATGGAAAATTGTAAAAAAATATTTGAAATATTATATAGAAGTTACACTCTGCACTCAGCAATTATCTATAGACTAATATAATACAAATTTTCTGACTTTGCATTCCTTTCTTAACCAAAAATATGATATTTTTCTAAGCTTTGTACATTACAGTTAAATATGATTTATTACACAATACATTTTACTCGAAATTGTACAAATTTTTTTTTCTTCCCATAATAAACTTGTTCTGATTTGCTTTCACATAAATTGCGTAAAATTACGCCCCACCCCTTCACCATAAATTTTTTTTGAAATATCGAAGGATATTACTGTAAATGAAACGAAATTTAAATGTGGGGATTAAATAAAATTAAAAAATTTCAGTGAAAATAATATTGCAGAAAATTAATCAAAATTTATTTTTTAAAAGTAATAAATTTTCATATATTCATCGTATCATAGTTGGAATAGTTAGTTTTGTATTATAATTAATGGATGTATTAACAAAGTTTCTTCATAAAGTAAAATTGTCCATAAAAATAATTATAATGATTATTATTATTATTGAATAAGAAAATTGAGCAAAGTTTTAAATTACTTTTAATCACTAATTATGATTAAATTATATGCTACTTTGAAATTAAAAATGAATTGCTAATTAATCATGATGCATAAATAGCATGTGAAAAATCATATTCCTAAAATAATATTCCTAATGTATGTTCGGTATGTTTTTTATTATTAAATTGAAAATTGCAATCTTTTGTAATATATTAATTTCCTTGAAAGCATAAATCACGATTATGATTAATTTATTTTTTCAATGTAACAATTATTAATGCATCGTTTAAAATAATAAAATAATAATAATAACAACAACAATAACAATAATAATAATGATAATAATTTAATAATTGCTTTTATCAATTTTGTTTTAGTATATATGTTATAATATATTTATTAATATATTGAAGTATGTTTCACCGCTTGATCCTACAACCTTTTCATTACAAATGAAAGTTATAATTTATTGAAGCTTGAATTTAAGTTTATTAACTTGATATATTTTGCAAGTAAAAACGACAATAGAATTGCAATGACAATTTATTACATTAGTTTATTATACAAGCTTATATGAATTTATTTATTTACATTCGTTGAACATTGAAAAATATAAATTCATTTAATATCGTTAGATTATTTGCCTCACTAAATGCCTTTCTACCGTTGGAAAATATCGTGCAATCAAGATAATTATAAATCAAGGCAAAAATAAAAAAAAAAAAAACAAAACAAAACAAAAAATAAAAACAAAAAAACAAAAGTCTAGATTTTTGTGGGAGTTCGTCATTTGGCCCAATTACAAATGAATAATAAGTTACTTAGTTAAAGTCAAGTAGCGTTCGAAATCGAAGGAGGATTGCCCGGTAAAGTAATGATTCACGAAGTATTGGTAAAGGGGTCAGCGGCAATGTATAATAGGCACTATTATAATCCAACAACAAATCATGAACATTGCCAACACGAAGAAAAATAAGCCGTTGGAGAAGGCTAATGAGTATCACCGGAAATCCACTCCGATAAATCATTCTAACAGCAAGTTTGTCATCGTGTGCCCCACAAAAACTGCTCGCGGCCTCCGGTTCTCCGCAAAAAAGCCGCCACTCCACTCTAACACCCCCCCCGCCCCCCCCCCCCCCCCCC